>NC_086291.1:42210654-42810654 GCF_963924245.1 Chroicocephalus ridibundus | reverse complement strand
TAGATAACACTGTGGATAATTCCTTATTCATCCCAGGCAAACACAATCAATTGCATTCTAGAAATTCAATTTAAAAGCAATTTATCTTACATTAATATTCCAAATTCACAAGATTTCACATAAAGCTATTCTTGCAGCATAGTAAATTTCCAGTAGACATTATTATTAAAATAAAAATGATCCTGAGCAAAATGACTTGCAAGCTGTGTGGTATAGTCTCCGTCTTTGTAGTATTTACCCTGTATGTGTGGTAGTAGGGCAATCTATGGGAAAGCTGGTGGAAGTACGATTTACATCTGAATTTTAAATAATCTATTATACAAAATCTACATGAAAAGACAACTTTGTCTGTGACCTTTTCAAGAAGCTTTCATCGTCTTACAGACATGCTGACTTATTAGTCAACTCAGAGTTCTTCACAGTAGTAAGTGGTGACTTCCCTGTGGTAGTTAGATGATATTTTGCAAGAAGTGATTGCACGGTGCTCATATATTGTGCTGCTTATTTATTTCTTCTTTCTCATGCTTTATGACCATTCAAGAGGTGGGTTTATTTACCGTGATTAATAAAAATCCATTATGGAGATACCTGGAACTAACAATAACAAAACAAAACATAAGGTTGATTCATTGGTGATCTCACATTTCTTGACACTTTAATCAGGCTGCTATATTTATCCAAGAAGGGGGCAATGGAATTAGAGATCTTAGTCTCATTTCTATAGGTAAACTTTATCACATTAAAAAAAAAAAACACACTGGGATGAAATAGTTAATATACCTATTACGATGAGTGATTGGATTAACACAAAAAATGGTTCTCTGAATATTATCTACAGAGCATCTAATTAATGGTAGACAAAATAAATTAACACTCATTGATATGTGCATAAAATAAAGAAGGGAAAACTGAAAATAATCATACCTAAGTAACACTCATAACACCAGGCTGAAATATGCCTATATTAATATTTTGGTGGTGTAAAAGACATGAAGGTACAGGTGGTCAACACATCTTACAGAGTTTTGAATGTCCTTGGGACACTCTTTCTCATTCAGTAATAAAAGTTGCTGAATATTTTCAGTATTTGAAAACATAATGTCCGCTATACTTGTTTCCCACCGCTTACCATCTTTGGCTTAGACTGATGCTCTTTGTGAAAAACCCCAAACAATCATACCAGAAATCAGCTTATAACTTGTATTGTCACAACTATTCACAATATTAACAGTTTAGGCTAGCTTTTCTGCATGTGATAGCACACACAATTTCTAGGGCAAATTACTTTTTATGTACAGAAAAGGGGTGGTCTTCTCCCTTCAGAAGAAAATGTCAAGTGTTACTCTAAACAGAGGTATGAACTTATCAGAGGTATGAACTTATCAGAGAGTATTGAAAACCAGATATTAAAAAGTATGCCTCTAGAATACAAAAGCCTATGTTCTAATATGCCATCGTATTTTCAGAAAAAAAACGTGCATGGATTGCAAAAACATTCCTGTAATGGTGTTACAGTTTGCTGTTGTCCATTAAAGCTACAAGAGCAAAATTGCATCAGAAAGAAAACCTCAGAGGTAGAGAAGTAGATAACAGTAATGATAAACATAGCATATACAGTGTAGAATAAAAGCCACAACATTCAATTGCAGTGCTTCTATGTGACCACAGCATTCTATATTTCTCATCTCTCAGGTTGAAAATAGAGTTTAAACATCAATTCCCTAAGCTGCAGCATGTTCTCCAGCTCATGCAAAACCAATAAAACTTCTTTAGGTCCAAAACCAGCTTCTATTATATCAGTTCAAAACTAGGGCTTTCTCAATTATATATTCCTTTGTTGTTTTGTTTTGGTTTGGTTTTTTTTTTTAATCTGTTGCCTAAATTTAAACTAGTAGTAACTCCACTATACTCAGCAGACATGTAGTCATGAATTTAGTAGAACATACAAACGAAAAATATAATTTTATGAAAATAGATAACCTTTAATTTTATAAGATATAAAGTTATATGCTTATTTCACTCCTATTGCTACACACCTAGGAGAAATTAATTTCCACCAAGGATGCCGAACAGCCACATCAACTTTTGTAAAACCTAACAATCTAAATTCCCATATATATATATTTTACTGGAAATACATCGGGTATTCCCTTACGGACCAGATTAAGGTACAGTCACACTGCACTCGGCAATTGTGGGAAAACTTCTTAAAACTGTGAAGATAAGAAGCAGGCTGCCATTTCTCTCAATGCCTGATGCACTTTCACAATTGGGGTCTTGTGAAGTTAATTAGCAGGATATCAGATAAAGACTTGCAGTTTACAGGACCACGATTTGATGACCACTGGCTGCAAACTAAGAAGGGAACAGGACATAACTTTTATCATACTTAAATTAATTAGTCAACAGTGTTATCAAAACCACAATTATATTTATAAATACAGACACAATGCCTTTTAAGAGGAATTTCTGGCAGCGCAGAAACATGAGCATGTAAAATCTGCGTCAGAGCTTCAGAAGGGTATTAGATGGATGAGTCAAAAGATTAAATTTGAAATATGTTTAACCAAACGGCAAACAAACCATTACTGATGACCATAATGATAGGTGATCTATAAACTTAAGACTTGAAAATCAGACTGATTTTCTGCCTACAAACATGGCACCTAAGAAATCACTCAAAACTACATAAAACATTTCAAAGCTACAAAGGCTACAAAGTTCTTAACGTCTGAAAGTTTTACGTTCACCTATAAATGCATCGGTTTGCTACCGGTAAACAGGATGAACTTCTCATCTCAACAAAGACACGGCAAATCATAAACTGGAGTTTCTTATGGAAACTCCCTCCATCCTTTTGTAAGTTTTCTAAAACTGAAAATACATCAATGCATTTCATGTTTCATCTTAAGTATACATAATAAAGTTCATTTAAGTAGTGCAACTTCAGAGTTAGCATGACTGTACGTTTTTAGATATGCTTTTTAGCTACAGCAGTGAACACTGGACACTTCCCTGCCTAATAATCAGCAATAGTATTAACCATTTATATATTTACAAAAGAAATCAGGGTCCTACACATGTATAAAGATGTATGTTCAAATCAGGGCTCAAACTTGTTGTAAGCCCATGCACATGACCAATCAATGGAATCAATGTGTTTGAGGCCAGACGCAGAAATTTGTCTCCAGAACCCACATTGAAGGAATGGGGCTTTAAACAATACTGAAAACTTTTCCTCTACATTCTCCTGAGTGATAACTGAGCCCTTTTCCCTTTAAGTCTCCAGTCCTGTGACAGATGGAAAGAACTGGAAGGCAAGCACCGTGGGGTCTATGCCCTGCATGGACTCACATTAGAGAAGCATACAAAACACAAACCAGATAATAACAGGAATCCAGCCTCAGATGGTTTTTGCATATTTCTCACAGTTAATTTGTACACTTATTTTCTGATTTAAGTATTTGTGGTAGATATATTTAACTAGCTTTGTGTATATGATTATTAATGACTTTTACACTACTAACATTTTACCAAAATTTCATCTATGTGCTTGTCAGCCAAAAGTTGTTCTGTTATTCTCGTCTCTAACACTGTAATTATTTGATAACATTTTCCAATTCATTACAGGTAAAATTCACTCCTGCATTTAGGACATAACACCTACAGATCTTTGAGGAAACTGAGTCCCTTTATCACATCATTACAGACACAGATCAAAATTCAATCTGTTGTTACACCAGGGTGACACCTTGAGTGGAATGTTAATCGCCCAGGTGGTGAATGGCCTCTGCTCCCCCACCGAGGTAAGCTCCATTCCAAAAGCACAGCACCAAAGTGTGCATGTAGCATTTCTTACCACATTTGTTACCGCTACAAAACATTCTGGTTTTGGTTTGCAAAGACACGGAAACTTTTGAAATAAGTGATGTTATTTCAGAAAGATCACAAATTTCTTGTTAACTTAATGCTTTTCCCAGTGCCTAGTATTGGGAAAAACACTCAGAACTTTTGACTTTCTACCACTCATCTCTGTTTTTAACTCATAAACATTTCTAAGACCTCTTAGAACTTGCTGCATACTTCCTACACATAATCGTGTGAGCAGACAGTAAAAAAATAAACCATTATACAACACCTATGCCAAGTTTTTCCTACGGAGATAGCTTGATCAAAACTGTACAAAAGCAGACAGAAAGTTTGGAAGTCAGGTTGCACCAGGAACTTACTGTAGAATATTAGATAAATCTTTCATAATACCTATTTGCATAGAATTAGCATTACTAATTACTCACATGTAGGGTTTTCCCCAAAAGATCAACCTCATTAGCTTTTTTATAGATGACCAGTGATGTTAAGTATGAAAGTACACTGTATCTCTGCCAGGTCTGCCACAGCAAGATTACAAAAAATATCAACTGAATTGGGGTACAAACAGAAAAAAACCCCCAACCCAATACAGTGTAATTGTATACTTTTGTTTATTCTGGTTCTGATACAGTGCTTTCAGAATATCTGAGAAGCTTCCAGGAGAGCATGGAGAAATACATCTAGCACTTACTTCAGATGGGTTGTGCTGCTCATATACTAATGACATCTATGAGCTAATGACTCAAGGTATCCATAGGCTCAAATACATTTAAGGCATTTGTTTTTCAAGGGAGGACTGGACAACAAATTTGGACTATTGGAATTTGTATTAAGAGAGAAAGTAGTTCAATGTTAAAGACACTTTTTAAAATTCACACGAAACATAATGTATGCATGCTGCTCAAAAGCCGTATGTAGAAATATAGAGTAATTTAGATAAGAAGGACCTAAGGCTCTAGAAGTTCAGCAATCTCTAGGCTCAAGGATGAACATCTAGATTTAGAATCAGCTCCTGTCATTCCTTCCTCCTTAGCCCCAGTGTCACAGAATGGAGCAGGATAGTCCTTCCTGAGACAATAAAAGGTAAGTAAACTTCTACTCTGGAAAACAAACGTTTGCTAATACAAAGTTATCATCCAGAGCCTCTATTTTGAGAAACTGCTAGGACACAAAATAATTCTGAAATCATTCCCTTTTCTGGCCTTTTATAGAGGAAGTGATTCTATTAGGATCTATCCAGAAGGATTATGAATTTGTCTTGGGACCTTAAAGTGGGATTTTGTTTCATTTGCTACTATTTTCTATCTTACTTGATAGCTGCATTATCCATGTTTCCTGAGTGCTACACTTTCATCCTGTAGGAAAGAAAACAAAACACTTCTGTAGAGATCTGAGCTAGCGCCTCTTAAGTACAGCATTTAATGCAACTACGTTTAACTAAATTTTTCCTTTATTTTCTTCTCCTACAACAGTTATAAAAATTGTGACGATCCTTTTAAATAATGCTCTTCACTAAGTTATGTCCAAAACCCATATAAGCATGCCACTAAATGATCAAAATGTGCTCTGCTCATAGTAACAGACACGTTATTTATATTTACCACAAAAAATGAAGACAATGGCCTGCAAATACAGGCATATAACATCAATAAACATGAATATCACCCCCACAACTATTCAGCAGCAATGTCAGCAGAGCAAAAGTCTGTCTATAAAGTGAAAATAAATGACTTATAAAAGGTTTCACACAGGTATACATTCCAGATTAAAATTTCAGTATGTGAACATACTGGACAACCAGCAGCCCAGGCTGTGTAATCATATGAGCTTAGTTTCTTATGAAACAAGACCAAAATAGGAAAAAGAAAAATAAGTAGACAATTCATGAAGATGACCACTGGGTTCTGATTATTTCTAAGACTCTCTCCTACCTCTTTAAATGCAAACACGAATGTCACAGATGAAAATGTTTTCTGACTCCACAATTTTTTTCTAGTCCTGAATGTAAGTATATAAATATGTAAGTACGACACAACATATTCCAGGGTAGGTAATGACATCTGTAGCTAGCTCTGCCACAATTTTGTCTTGATTTACCCAGGATATGAATAATCAGTACAGATATGTAAAGGGAAAAAGCTCAGAAGTAACCATAGTTTCAGAAGTAACAATAGTTTCAGAAGCAGCTTAAAAATCTGATTTTAGTTTGTGAAGAGTTAGGTGAGGGTTGCCATCTTCTATTACATAGAGTTATTTTGCTATATATTCTAACTGAACATTGGTCAAGTTTATTTTACTTTGTTATAAAGAACACCCTTTGCTTCTCCCAAAGTCTCAAACTCAGCCATCAATTTCTAAAAATTCTAGTAAATAAATTATTTATTTTCCACAAAACAGGAATTGCCTACTTCCCCATAATTTAAAACTGACGTTATTTGCATTTGAAAGTACTTGGTATTTTATATGTGGAATACATTTTATAGGCGCTTTACTGTGCATCACTTCAAAGCTGATTTTTCCTGTTGTGGTGGGCTGACCCTGGCTGGATGCCAGGTGCCCACCAAAGCCGTTCTATCACTCCCCTCTGCAGCTGGACAGGTGGGAGAAAAATATAATGAAAGGCTCACGGGTTGAGATAAGGACAGGGAGAGATCACTCAGCAATTACCATCACAGACAATATAGACTTGACTAGGGGAAAATTAATTCCTGGGCTCAACTTCACTCCCAATTTCTCTACCTCCTCCCCCTGAGCAGCGGAAGGGATGGGGAACGGGGGGTTGCAGTCAGTTCATCACACATTGTTTCTGCCGCTCCTTCCTCCTCAAGGGGAGGACTCCTCACAGTCTTCCTCTGCTCCAGCATGGGGTCCCTGCCATGGGAGGCAGTCCTCCATGAACTTCTCCACTGTGAGTCCTTTGTGTCTGCAACTTCTTCTTTTTAGATATCTATTCCTATTTTTCTTCAGACTCAAAGGCTGAGATTCACTGCAATGACACATTCACCTGGGAAATTAAGAGCTGCTCTACCACTGTGAAAACACAGGAAAACATTCAGGAGAGAAACTTCAAGTTGTCTTTCTTGCATAGACGTCTCTGGTCTAAGACACCTGGATAACCACAGCCACACTCAAAAATTTTGATAAGAAAGTTTTATATCCAGCTGCAGTCCAAGCCTTTCTTTTGTTAAAAAGAGCACTTATCAGAGGAAAACAATATTTTCTATTAACTTGTTCACATTAAAAGCTTAGTACCGTTTTACACACTTAATTAATTAATCCAAGTGAGCAGTACAGTAAGACAGTTTTCCTGCCCAGTTTTAAAGTGGTCCCCACACCCAGCCAGTATTTTTCATTCCGAAGCAAGTTTAAACTGAAGTTACATATACCTAGGGTTTTGCTCTTGCTTTATTTTGCTGTTTCCATGATGTAATTACATTATGGCATTGAAAGCAGTTCAGTTTTGCGCAGGTATTACCATTTTTATTAACCAAAGTAACAATGAGTATATATCATTTACAATTAGTCCCCCTAAGTGTTTATCTAAATACCTCAGAAATTTCTGAAATTAAACCAGTAACAACCAACTATTATTTACTGACATGTTTTAATAAGGTTAGAGCCCTCTATGGTTTATCTTCTGAAATTATTTTACTCTAGCCATTTTGACTGGTGTAAAATTCTTGACTAAGACACATAGCCTTAGTGTCACTCTGAGTAGTGGCTCTTCGTCTTATGATTAATGGGCAGCTCCATTCATTGGGTAATGTAAAAATGCAGAAACTTTGCAAGCAAATTAATGGCCTTCAGAAATCTCAGACAAATTTCACAAATACAGATTTAGCAGCAATGAAGTTATACTTTAAACAGAACAGCACAAAAGTTAGAACAAGTTTAACAAATGTATTCACTATTTTTGCTAAGGAATTATTGTATAAATATTTCAGCAATATCAGTTTTCTATAGATTGCACTCTGGAAACTTGCTGACAAACACTTGGGATATACTGTCTCTGCTGGTATTGAAATCACTATTATTCCACCATAACTGTTTTTCAAACATTTTCCAAAATACCGGTTGCAAGCAACTACAGGCCACATACATTCCCTTTCCATATGACAGATAGATTTGGATATATAGGACCATAGAACCATCAAACTTCAAAATCAGTAATGAAAACCAAGAAATCCCACTAGACAAATTCTTACAATAATTAAACACTTTACAGCAGAAGTTCCTAAATCGATTCTATTGTAACATCACTTATGGACTGATTATTTCATGAAGCCCCAAATGACAAAAAGAACACAAATCTGTTCCAAGGTCACAATTTCACTTATATTTATTATAATCAAGTAAAGTTTCATAATCCTCACTGTGGAAAGAACTGATCAAGGAGAATATTTTCCAAAGTTCTAAGTTTACTTAAGCATCTTTTACTTATGTACATGCAGCCTCCTCAGCAAATCACTGCAGCAAATTTTGTCTGTTTTTTTTAATAACTCTATTTACAATCATAAATACCATCAGCAAAAAAGGGAATTGAAATTACATAGTGAGGAAAAAATAGTCCCTGTTCTATAATACTTGAAAGATTAAAATTGAATTGAAAAAAAAAAGAGGCTTAATATTCTTAGATGTTTATGTTACTACAAAAACACCCCGAGTTTATAAAATCTATCCCATGAGTCATATGCAATTTGTATCGATTTTACTTTCATAAAGTTGCTACCTTTTTATGACGATTTATAAGTAGATGAGTTAAATATTTTAATATATCTATCTGTAAATATCTATCCAGACAACTAGCTATAGGGAAGACAACAAAGCAGCTTTTTACATTTTACAGTAATAAAATACACAGAAAATATCATCTTTTGAGTTATTCCTTAGTCGCATACTTTCAGCTATTGTTAGACTTCAGCTAGAAAGGGCTCTGTATACAGTCTGATATAAACACAGTTTAAAATGTAACAATGTAGTCCACACATACACACTCATCTATTTATAATGTATACTAAAAAGCTTTTAGAATGTATACAACACGAATATTCAAACACCAATAAATTATTTGGTACTTGCAAAGTTTTTAGCATACCTATACAGTGTAGGATACTGCATGGTGGGCTGATCATCATTTTCCTGGCCTGCTGTTCTTTCTCATTTTAGTATACAGCTGCCGCATCAGGCGCCAAACACAAGACATTTTATGCAATGTTGAGCCTAAGAATACGTTAAAAAAACTTGTCCTATAAACAAAAATTACATGCTTCTGATCACTTACATGAGACTGATCACTGGAAAATGAACAGCCAAGGCACAGAATCACATTTAAATATTTACTGGATTTTTTAGGTTTTAAAGGTATGGTCACCAAGAGCTGGACTGAGGTACTTCTACGTCAAATAGCAACAAAAAAGCCTTCAGGGGTAATGCATACCATTTTATCTGCCTGAGTAAATTAAAGTTCTTGAGAAACACCATCCTATAGCACACTTTCTGAATCAACAAAAACAAGGACAAATCTATCAAAACTTCCTTTTAGGATGCACTGATTATTTTATATGGAAAACATTTCCTCAAATTCTCCAAGTCAAGCATCTCTGAATCACAGAATCACCTTGTTAGCCCTTTTTAAAAACAGGCGTGATGTTCCCTTTTCTCCAGTCACTGAGGACTTTGCCTGACTGCCACGACTTTTTGGATATGGTGGAGAATGGCTTAGCAACTACATCTGCCAATTCCCTCAGGACCCTGGGATGCATTTCTTCAGGTCCCATGGACTTGTTTACGTTCAGGTTCCTCAGGTGGTCTCAAACCTGATCTCCTACAATAGGAGGTACATGGTTCACCCATTCCCTGCCTTGAGGTTCAGGGACTTGAAAGACGTGGGAAGAGTGATTGCCAGTGAAAATTGAGGCAGAAAAAATTGTTGAACATCTCAGCCTTCTCCATGTCAGTTGTCACCAGATTTCCTGTTTTATTTATCGGGGGGGGTACATTTTCTTCAATCTTCCTTTTCTGAACCACGTACCTGTAGAAGCTCTTACTGTTCTTCAAATTCCTTGCCTAATTCCAAATGCCAACTGTGCCTTAGCTTTCCTGATCCCAACCCTACACATGCTGGTAATGTCCCCATACATGTCCTTGGTTCCACTGCCTGTGCACTTCCTTCTTACACTCTAGTTCAACCAGGAGGTCCTTGTTCATCCACACTGGTCTCCTGCCTTCCCTGCCTGATTTCTTACACATGGGAATCAAGAGCTCTTGTGCTGTCAGAAAAATGTCTTTAAAAAGCTGTCAACTCTCTTCTGCTCCTTCATCCCTGAGGGTAGTTTCCCAGGGGATCCCGTCCCAATCTTGAGATTAAAACCAAACCAAACCAGTCTGTGCAGTCAAGAATCCAGATGCAGCCAGCCAGTGTCATCTTTAAGAGTTCTGCTTAACTACAGCTAAAGCCAAAGTGCTTTGGTTCATCACTTTCCAATGTAATACACCATGCTGAAGCATATAATCCATTCCATAAATTGAAGTTGATAGGTGCATTTGCCCAGATCTGGTAACGCTTATTCTTGTGCTCACATTAAAGCACAGAAATAGTCACACTGAAGGGAAAGTGTGACTGAAATCCTAATCTAAGGTTTAACTAATACTTGCTATGCACATAAACTAGGATTTACTGGGTTCCCTTTTCATTTACCTTTCATTCCCTGAATTGTCTGAATTTTCATCTTGTATAGTACTCCTTTGTTATATCTTTCCTTCTACTCAACATACGTAGGCATACGTTAGTGAGTTATGACGGGTTCAATCTCTATGAAGTTCCAAAGAGTGCAAGAGCCTGATGACGAAGCTATTCTATTTCTACAGAGCTGATAACTTTCCGTTTACTGCGACTAACTGGATTACTTTTATTAACTTTAAGCATATTGAGATTAAAAAGTTTATCAGTGTGTAACATACATGGAAAAACAACCAGTAACCAACTTCCAACCTCTGTTTATATCTCAGAGATTACATTTTTTTTAAAAATAAGGTATTAACATAGTCAAGAATTAATGATTTCAGGAAAATAAGATAGCAAGATAGCTGTGAATTTTTAGCTATTAATGTTCGGATGTAATTAAAAAAAAACTGAAACAAAATCACCAGAAACTCTCAATACCAACATCACTGTATCACACAGGTTCTGTTGCTTAGCCTAAGCTTCAAGAAATCAAGCAAATTCTAGCTACGCAAACCAACATTGCAAACCTGCTATGCATAAGGAATTTACTTTCATTGTTTTAAAACAGCTAGAAAAAGAAACATGTAGGGTTTTTGGTTTTTTATTTAGTGAATTATTTTTACTTCGTAGATCTTTAAAAGATGGAAATATGACAAACAAAGCTCAATTAGTGTACCTTCAATCTTTTTATTTAACTGATCTTCAAACTTTTCGGATAGACAATCGTTTTCAAGTCGTGCCTTGTTTCTGCCAAGAGCTGCTGTTTTGATTCTCAGGTTTGTTTTGAACACTTTACTAGGAATCACTATTATTTATTGTATTCCCGTGCCAACGGCTACCTCTTAAATTAATGACCTCATAAATGACACATACTCAAATACAAACCTAAATATTAATCAAAAGATTGATATACAAAAAGCAGTCCTGAACATGGTAAATACAATATTACATTTATTGCTGCGTGACCAAATTAAAACATAAGGTATCTCTACAATATATCATACCTTTGCTACCAAAGTAAAAATATATTTATAAATAAAAAGGATAATTTCATAATAATAGTTGTCTTTGGCACTAAGAAAAATACAGATTAACATTTATCATAGTCTGGAGTATCATATGACAGAGGGTATGGTCTAACTTGTAGCCAGCCCAGCAGACAGCATTACTGCATATCCCTAGGTACAACATGGGACTCTGATCCTACACATATTTATGCCCTGCCTATGTATAGGCAGTCTTACTTTATTAATACCATTCAAAGTTAAGATAGGTGTTAAGTTGACAAAGCACCAGACTCATTCCAGCAGAACTGCTTACATTAAATACTTTCTGACAAGAACATTATTTTTAATTGAGATTGAAATAATTGACTTAAGAGGAAGCTTTTTGTTTTCATTACTTGCAAATCTGACTCTGCTTGGTAAAAAATGGGTTGGGTGGGAAGATTCACTCTCATCTTTCCCAGATTTCATAATAAATCACCATCCCTTGGCAATAATTTACCTGTGTCAAGTTAGTATTCTCTAAGTCAGCTGTGCTTTCTAGCCTTTCATAACATAAAATTAAAAACAATACAAATTATTGATTAATGACAAGAATATATATGGCCAGCTCCATCATTTAATACAGGGAAAAAAAAATCCATTAAAAAAAATGGATTTGGTTCAGCATCCATAAATGTAAAATGTGTATGCTTTAGTATTCTCTCAGGAATTTCTGTTTAACCCCCTAGTGTTATACTGTAGTCAGCATTTTTGATTGAAGTTCTGTCATGGTTTGTGTGTTAAACAGAAATGTCATTATTCAGGAAGATGAAAAGTCATAAAGCATAATGCAATTCTGTACTGTCGTAAAAGGGCAATAACCAATAGTGTGAATTCAGTCAAATGACTTGCTGCTAAAATATCATTTCCTTAAAGTGAAATACATCACAGAAAAGAAATTCTCTTATAAAACACCTGATATTTCATGAGTCAAAAGGACTGACCATATTAGCCAAATTATACAGATAATAACATAAAACACTGGGAATCAGAGCTTAACCTTCCAAAGATCATAATATTGCTATAATGCTCAGAAGTCTGGCATTAGAAGGAGCTGAATTACATTCTTGCCAGAATGTAGAGTGATATTTCACACAAATATAGATTTCAGTAGGTGAAATGAAAAGCAGCATCCACAAGTGGCAATGCAACATTAACACTTCTGTACACAATAACCTCAGTAATTATTGAGTAAACTACAGGCAAGTTTTGCTCGTGATTTTCAGTCTATAAATATGATTTTACTCTAAAACAAATTCAGAGATGGATTTGTTGATTAAGGAAAACAATTGATCTGCCTTTTGTGATTCTGTTCCACTATTATTAACCTGAGCAAAACCTGATAACAAACACTGCTATATGACTGAATAATTGTATTCCCATCTGAGGTAGTGCCATTCAGGTAGGGAACTGCATCAGTCCCTGCATTCTCAATAAAGACAAATATGTTCGCGTACTGGGTTTGACTGGGATGGAGTTAATTTTCTTTACAGCAGCCCATATGCGGCTGTGTTTAGACTAGTGACCAGTACAGTGTTTAGACTGCACTGGTGTTTTAGCTATTGCTGAAGAGTGCTAGCACAGCCTCCAGGCTTTCTCTGTTTCTCACTCTGCCCCACAGTGAGTAGAGTAAGTAGGGTGTACGAGAGGCTGGGAGCGAACACAGCCAGGACAGCCGACCCAAGGGATTTTCCATGCCATAGAACATGCTCAGCAATAAAAGCGGGGCATGGGGATGAGGGCAGCCGTTGCGTGGGGACTAGTTGGGCATTGGTCTGCTGGTGGGAGGCCTTTGCATCACTCAGGGTTTTTTTCTTCTCTTTCCTCTGCTTATTATACTGTTAACCCATGACTTTTTCTCATTTTTGCTCTTCCAATTGTCTCCCAGTCCCACTGAGTGAGCAAGTGGCTGGTGGGTCCTTACTTGCTGACCAGGATCAGTCCACCATAGTTTAAAATTAAGACTTTTCAGATGAAAGACCAGTTATGTCACTCTGTGAAGTACAAGCATTAAAGGATCCCTCAATAGAAAGGGATTCTTAAGACTATTTTATTACCTCCTTTACAGATACACGATAATTATAGTTCGGTGATTCAGATATTTGTAGAATATCTGAACAAAACCACGACTGAAAGTATATTTAAAATCTAATAGGAATAAACATGCATGAAAGGACTTAATGAAAGATTTAAACACTTGAAAATGAACACTTGAAAATCAAAATAAGCCAAATAGTTCTGGGATGTTCATTGACGCACTGTTAAAATCTTTAAATGCAATATTTGCATATATGCAGTTATGTAAGTAATATACAATAATAGTTTTAAACTATATATTTCAAAATCATTAGTCACATAAAGCCACTTCATAATGAAATGCAATTGAGAAGAGCTTTTATCCCACACAAAGTCCAGATGACTCTGGGAAGCATCAATAAATACAACTCCTATTCTAGCATGGAAAGTAATTTCACTGACACTTGCCGTGTTTACTTGGAAAGTTATAGGTGAAACTGGTTGTGAGAACCGATAAAATCTTTCTTTGATTATAGTGGCAATCAATACCTTGTTTCGAACACAGGCAAACAAGTTAAATCCCAAGATTTAAAATACATCTCCCTAGAGTCTCTCTATAAGAAATAGCTTTTTTTTTAGCCCTTTTCTTAAGTGCTGCCCCAATAAAAGCAAATCAGGAAAAAGTAGTTCTTAATAAAGGATCCCTGAAAACATTTTCAAAACCATTCCCAAAGCAGAAACCACAGCTCTGATAAGGAGTCTAAAAATTTGCCTGACGCAGTATATTTGCCAATATTCTCCACAAAAAGTGCTTCACTTCCTTACAGTTGCCTCCTCATTAAAGATCCCCTCATGGGAACTCAGACCAGTATCTTTATTCAAGCTGAGATCAGTTTTTGCCTCCTTTTCAGACTGTCTTGAATTTCTGCCAACACAGCAATATTTAGCCAACTAACTTAATATTACTGATTAATGCAAAAAACCTATAGCTCTAAATCTTTTTCATGTATCTAGTATTAATACTTGACAGGAATACCAGAAGCAGTAGAGCCAGTATAAAAAGGTAATGTATATGGGTAGATATTTTCAGGTTTTCTCATGCGTAATTGGTCTTTCAGATGAGCTATTTAGCTAGTTTTCTCTCAGAAAGTGACAGATTGTAACCATCCCGGTTAGGCTGTCCTCCAGTTTAAAAGGGATGTTGTAAAACTGAAGAAGGTCCAACAGATGGCTCCCATGGTGATAAGGGGACCAACGCACGTAGTCGCTGAGGGGAGGTAGAGGGAACTGGCTTGCAGAGTCTGGCAAAGAAGAGGCTAAAAGATAGCCTAACCGTAGCCTGCGATTACTTGAAGAGTAGTTGCAAGATGACAGAGCCAAACTCTTTTCAGCAGCCTAAGATAACGCAACAAACTTCAGTTCAGTAGCTTGAGTCTGGACACTAAGAAAAAGCTTTTCACCAGGTGGGTCGTGCATCACAGAGATTATATGAATTCCATCTTTGGAGGTTTTCATGACTTTGCTAGACAAATCCATGACTGACCTGAGCTAGTGCTGGTATTAGCGCCACGTTGAGTGGAAGATTAGACTTGATCACCTCCAGAGGTTCCACTGAGTCAGTTCTTTGATGACTGTGTGATAACATGGAAGAACTGGATTTATCCATATGCACTAATACATCCATTCTGAAACTGAAAAGGACTTGCTCTGGATGCCTGTTCTAAAAAGGCCCAGCTTCTAAGGACAGGGAAGCAATTTTAATAGATGCTTGGTATATTAAGAACCAGAAGAGTATTTTAAGCGACTGCAAGTGAGTACAGATTAAATTACACTCCCTGAAGTGCAATGGGGAATACAATCTAATCTCACTAGGTCAATAACATATTGTGCTAGTAAATCTAGTTTATTTTTTTACTCTACTCTTATCATTCTCTGTTGATTATTTTCATCATTATTTTCATCATATATAAATATGCTTGGTCACCTAGAAAACCTAATTACTGTATTTAAAATTAACTAATGAAAAACAAACTAAGTACTTATGCTTTCAGAGAAAGGAAACCATCAATTTTCACAGAAACTTTCAATAGTCTGTCCTGTGAAAGGCTGTCGAGAAAATAATCTAACTAAATCAGATGCATTAATTTCTAACTCTGAATGAAGGATTTATTTTTTCCCTTTGAGTTTGCAAGATAGCAGGAGTGCATTCTGAACTCTGCTTTGGTTTCAAAATAACTAAAGCACTATCGCTCCTGCAGTAATTGCTGGAATACAAGCCCTGGTAACCTGAATGCTGAGGAGGAAGTCACTGAGATCAGTAGAGGAGAGAGGGCTCTTGAAGACTTCTGTTCCCTAATTATTTCACCAAAGGTGACTTCCTTACGGATATAGAACAGGAAAGGGCAAAAAGAGAATCATAGCGAGTCATGTGGTTTGAGAGGTGCTGACATTCATTTCCTTCAACAAACTTAAGTACTGTAAAAAAGCTCCTGGTGATCACTGCAAAACCAGATCTTTATTCTAGTAAATTCTTATGCTTATCTTTGCTTTTTGCAGACAGGAAGACTGCCTCCATTATTCTGTATCTTCATCCTGTTAAACCTCTTTAAAATGGCAGGCAGCACAGATTTTTAGAGCCATGAAGCAACTGAGAACTGCAAGCTCCTCATGAGCCAAAAGAATGAACTGGATGTATAGTTGCCAGATTAGTTAAATACAACCTTGTTAAGCCTATATCTCTTTTCATCTCTTTTTTTTTTATGTCTATGATAGAGTATAATCTGAGGAATTCAAAAGCCTAATATACTTACTACCTAAGACCAAGAAGAGAAACATCTCATTCATTACACATGGTCTCTGTGGTATTACCCCATGCAGTGCTACAGGATTGGGGCAGAATGGCTTGAAAGCAGCTCGACAGAAAAGGACTTGGGAGTGTTGGTTGACAGCCGGCTGAATATGAGCCAGCAGTGTGCCCAGGTGGCCAAGAAGGCCAACAGCATCCTAGCCTGTATCAGGAATAGTGTGGTGAGCCGGACTAGGGAAGTGATCATCCCCCTGTACTCGGCACTGGTGAGGCCCCACCTCGAGTACTGCGTTCAGTTTTGGGCCCCTCGCTACAGGAGGGACATTGAGGTGTTGGAGCGTGTCCAGAGAAGGGCTACAAAGCTGGTGAGGGGCCTGGAGGACAAACCTTATGAGGAACGACTGAGGGAACTGGGGTTGTTTAGCCTGGAGAAGAGGAGGCTGAGGGGAGACCTTATCACCCTCTCCAACTACCTGAAAGGAGGTTGTAGAGAGATGGGGGCTGACCTCTTCTCCCTGGTGACAAGTGATAGGACGAGGGGAAACGGGTTCAAGTTACGTCAGGGGAGGTTTAGATTAGATATTAGGAGACATTTTTACACTGAAAGGGTTATTAAACATTGGAATAGGCTGCCCAGGGAGGTGGTGGATTCACCATCTCTGGAGGTGTTTAAAAAAAGGGTAGATGGGGCACTGAGGGACATGGTTTAGAAGTGGCTCTTGTCAGGGTAGGCTAAAGGTTGGACTCGATGATCTTAAAGGTCCCTTCCAACCTCAACAATTCTATGATTCTATGATTCTATAATTCTATTATTGGTATCAAAGCAGAATATGGATTTATATATTTTCTCCAGGACAGATAAACAGCAGAACATTCCATTTATTCTCAAATTGGATTAAGTCAGATGTTTGTTTTCTGATCTTCTATTCATAGCTATGAAATCCTTATTGTATTTACCCATCAGTTTAGATTAAGAAAAATAATAAATATTTTAGACTGAAATTACTTTTTGCTATCATAATCTCAAACAACCCATGGCAAAAATTTAGCAAAATTAGTAGTTTAGTACTTTGGTATAAGACATATTAAAAATAGGCGTATTTTTTAAGTCTAATGGTACATTTATACATTACCTGTTAAAAATAATTAGCAACTGAAATAATGACCATATGTGGTCATTAGGATAATGATATTAAATGGATATGCAAATTTCCTCACACAGAAACCTGAATGTCTGTGAGGAAAACAAGGTAATTACAACACATGGAACTAACTGAACTGCACCATTAAGAATTTAAACCAGCAATATTTCATATAGGAAAATAGGAATAATTCTGGGTTTTAAAGTTTGGGAATACCATAGGTTTATTAAGAAAAGCATTGTCACAGAAAAAGAGACGTTGCCTTTTAACCTATAATTTTGGTGAAGTCTGTGTTTGTGTATTTGTAACAAACGATATATCAGACCCCCCACAGACAGCATAACTAATGTAACATATGCAGCAGCAATCGTGAAACCTGGTATTTACAGAGAACAGAAACTAATGCACTTGATCCTTCCCCTTTTTTGAAACATATTTACTAGTTAACAGTCCCCCTTTCCTGGACCTGTAACCCTGTTGTTGTAAATGCTAGCTGGTGATACGCTGACTTATGTCAGCTTTGAAATTTGGCACCATGCTTCATTAGCTAGCCAACAAAGCAATTCGGGAATGTTATTGAATCATATACCATTCTTAGTATTCTCCTTTTCTCATTTTTATTTCACTGTGTGATTATTTTTTTTTCATCATCCTATTTCTCAGGAGAGAGAAAAATGCTTTGTATCCTATTTTTAAAACTATCCCCAGCAGCAATACCAATACTAATATTTTTAGAGATTGTCTTCCCCATCCACAAATTCTAATAATACCCGATAGAAACTAATTTAAATTTTCCATTTAATGTAGTATCTTAAAAGAACAGTATTGCTAAAACCAGAATTATTCTATTTCTGTGTATTTAATTATTTTCAGTTCACTTTTTAATGCAAGCTTTCCTTCATGCTGAGCAGTATTATTTTCTTTTCTATTCAATAGACTATCTTACCACATATAATATTTCCCATCAGCAACTGAATTGATCAGGAATTGACCAGAGCTAGACAGCAGTACAGAACCGTCTTTCAGAATTACAGATTTACTTCCAATGAAGCCAACAGGAACTTGTCATCAACGTAATATTCATATTGCCATATTGAACATAATTCGGTCTTTAACATAGCTACTCAAAGGCACTCCAAATACTCAGCTGATATCAAAAAAAGGAGATTTTAAAGGATGAAATAACTGAAAAGCTTACTAGAAAGTTAGTATTTATCTATCTTTATTGGAAGGTAAGATTTATCTTTCCTAGTCTACATTAAGAGTTTAATTGCCTGAAGGGCAGTAATAAAATATTGAAAAACTGTGTCACGTTTCTCTCAAATTGGGTCACTGAGAAATATCCGGATGCAGAACGCTCACATACATTGGAATAAACATAAATGAGAACAGAGCTGAGTCAAATGTGTAGTTTAATACATTAAGTCTTACTGAAAACCACTAGCTAATTGTAACTGTACTTTAATGATAGGTAGAAGTTGCTACCGGTGGTGCTAACTGTCTTGTCCAGATCACAGATTTGCTAACAGGAAAGGAGATCCATTTCCTCATCGCTCCATGAGGAATAAGAGTATCGTATTATTCCTGACAGATGAAGTGAGAGCCTACGTGGTAAAATGAACTCCCAGAAGTCAGTACTCATATGGCTTGTATTTCATGTTTAGGTCCATTGTTCATCTGAGAACACACATTAAAAAAAATGCTGACTATGCCTTTTGAATGAGGAAAAAAAGCCTTCACTTGTATGTTCCTTAGGGAACATGAATTTTTATGGGACAATAAGTTTCCTATCTTCATCACACCATGCTAAAATCTTGGCATTTTGCATGTCCAAGAAGTTGACTGAAGGACTGCAACACTGCTCCTCAAAAACGCACTTCAGAGGGCCAAAATATAACATTTGTCTTTATAACCCGTTAGTTGTCCCTTTTAGGAATATTTTTATTGTCAATAGCAATGAAACAACTGAATTATTTATGAGCTGCCAATGCAAATATTGCTAAACTTCTCTAAATTTGGAAGTCAGCATGCATACATAGTTTTTGACAAAACTTATTTTTCTCACGTTCCTTCCTCTAAGTATACTTGGATTTTATTGAATTAAATGGAGACTAAAGTAGAAGCAAAACATTCATCACGTGCTTCCATCAATGAGAACAAACTGGAAGATCTCCAACTCTTGTCGGTCTTTGGGTACTATTTCTTATTTTGAAAACAACCACTAAAATAACTGAGTGTGGGGGATCCGACTTTTAAAATTTGATTTGGGCTTGAGTTTGGGTCACTGCCCCAACATTACTACCTGAAAAATACAGAAAGAAAAGTGGTTTTGGCAAAACTGGGAGAGAGAAGATAATTTTAAGTGGAGAAAATCTAGTCAGAATGGAAAAAAAAAATACAACCCTAAACCACAAAACAACACAAAACACAAAGTATTGCTGGATAAATATATATAAAAAAAAAAATCTGGAGGAAAAACAATCTCCAAAGCCATTGAAAAATGCCTGGCAAATTATATCACACTTCTGCAGAAGTGGAAGCTGAAGCACCAAAAAAGCAGTATTATCTGGCCAAAGACAAAGCAGGACCAGAAAGCAATATCAAGTGTCCAAAACCTAGTCTATTAAGTTGAGGCCACACATCTTTCCATACATATATATAAAATCCCATGCAATCCGTAGCCACCAAAGACAGGGTAGTGCTTTTCTTCCATCTCTGACAAAACACACAAAACATTTAGCTGTTAACATTTAGTTAAGACAGAATGGTACCACCAACGCGATTCTATCAAAGTAACTCACATTGTATTACAGTAACAGGTTAACACCTAAGAATTCTGAATAGCAGTCTTGGGAGCCAGTAGAATATATGTATTAACATTCATACATTAAAGTCCTGTGGGCAATCTTAAATTGCTATCTAGAAAGTATTACTTTATAGAAAGCATCATCTCCATTCTACAAATAAGGTCCCAAACCAGATCTGTTTATTTGAAACTGTTCACACACTTGGAACTAACTCTACAAGAGATTGTTCATTTAAAACAAAAACAGAACAGTAACAAAAACCACCAGGTTGACAATTTAAATTTATGTTACACAGACAGAAGGGTATCAAAACATTTTTAAGATGCTCCAGAAACAGTTGAATCCTTAGTAATTACAGTATGTTTTTTATAAAGCTTTGGTTTTTATAGTCACAATGTATGCTCCCTCAAGAGTTTCCAATAGACTGAACAGACATGCATTCTTCTTCCAGAAGTTTCCTAAGTCTTGTTTTAGGCTAGCGGACAAGGTTTGGGCCAATGCCCTGGCACAGCCACAGCTGCATGAATACCTTGCCAGACTCATTGCATTTGGGGTGCTCCCACAGACAAGACACCCAACCGGCTCTCTGTCACCGAGCCAATCCAGAAGCTGTTCTTGAAAACATAACGTTTTCACTACAAATTGCACGTGTCTGATATGCCAAACGATGGTCCCTGAAATAACTAAAGCAACAAAATATGTAATCACAGCAGAAAATAGCAACTATAACAATATGTACCCCCAAAATGCTTGCATTTTCTTTAAAAAAAAAAAAGATCCTTAATTATTAGTCAGGCTCTTTTCTTTTGTGTATTTGATTTCTAGAAATAGACATTTGTACATTTGATGTGTAGGAATGGAATTTTAATTTTACAGGATTTGATACCTCAGGAATTAAAAAAAAAAGTAAGACATTATCTCCCTTTAAAAGTATGTCAATGATTTGTAATTACATCTTATAAAATAGTAATATATTTAAATAAGAAGTGCAAATACACAGATGGTAAACAGTAGGAACTCCTAAATAACACAGACCACAGCTTAAAATGCTTGTGAATCCTTTCTCCAAGAATAATTCATACAAGAGGAGTAACTGGAAATTGGGTACGCCTTAGCTCTTTTAAACTGTAATATTTCCATGCACCAGCTGTCTTCATAAGCATTTGTAAAGACATTCAACATGTTACTGTGTCTGAACATCATGAGTTTCCTGGCACAGGTTTTTCATAGGGAATCAAGATGCTAAAAATAGCATGGCAGTATTTAAATTAAAACCCCCTCACAAACTGTGAAAAACTGAGAAACATTTCTCTAATATCAGTGATACTCTTAATAATAAGAAAATGTGGCAGCAACATAATTCAGCAGGTCATTCAGACCTGTTTATTATAGCTATGTAAACATTTGAGTGAATTGAATTCCACGGCAATACACAGAGCATCAGAATTCCATAAACACACTACATGGAAGACATTATTAGACTAGAGGTGGCTATTCTGCTTCTTCCTCCTCCTTCCCTCTCATTAATGCAGTAAATCCAATGTGAGTTATCACTACTAGCTCTGTCTCCTGAGCAATTAACTTATGTCATCATTCTACAATCACTACTTTTAATTTATACTTAATGGAAAGAAAGTGTTAGAACCCACATGCACATCTGATTAAATACAACGGCACGAAGCACACTCTTAATTGTGATACTTGTGTGACAGTTAATGTGTATATATATATATATGAATTGAAATAGGTTCATGCAAGAGAAAAAATTGTTGCAATCGCACAAAGACAGCTAGGGGTTTCATTTCAAAAACAACTTGTGAACTGCAATCTCATATTAATAATTTTTTTCTGAATTACAAATAAAATATTTGTAATGCTACAGATTAAAATAAATTGAATTGTGTTTCCAAGTTCGTGTCTCAGTTTAATTTTTTATTGGCCTTCTCTTTCAAGCTCCTTCAGGATACTTTATTTCCATAATAATGCAACTAGGACATGCATATATTTAAACTGTATTCCCATCTTGATATATTTCTTATTTCACTTATGCAGAAATGACAGGATTTATCCCATAGATGATGAGTAAAAACATATACTTATATTGGTTCTAAATGGATCTCTTCTGAATTTCAAGCAGTGATATTTTTGCCTTTACTACAATTGGGGTTTTGGAAAGCTAACACTGCAGGTTGGGGTTTTTTTGTTGCTTTGGTTTGGTTTGGCTTTCTGTTTTAATGGATTGAAGCAGATTAGGGTGACGTGATCCAGTCAGTCTTCCTCCAAAGAACGTTCTTGGTGCAGAAAGTGAAAATTAAACCTGAAGGCTTGAGGTGCGAAATGCAAAGCCCCCCGTGTGTTTTCTCATCATCTTCAACTTCCTTGTTAAAAATTTATCAAACCGACCAGTTATGAATATCAAGCACTATCAAAATGCATGAGATTAAAACATCAAGGTTCATAGCTTTAAGAAACTGTCAGCCCGAGAAACTGGATTTCTTTTTCCTGAATAACATGTGAATTTTCCATTATGCTACACTATTTTTTATCTGAGAGGAATACAAAACAGGTGTTCAAGGTCTACAGCCCCATACAGGAACATGTATCACAAAACAGTCCCCAGAGGCTTCTATAACAAAAATCTAGGCTTCTTTTTTATTTATTTCCTACACTAATTGTGCAGACTTTTAGCCGCCTGTAGCTGTTACCTTTTCTTCCAGGCTGAAGGCTTTTTCCTTGAGACCCTAGTTGAAAGATGTTTTTAATTCACGTACCCTACTGCTAGTCTCATTACAAATAAAGGAATGTCCTCAGTGACATACAGAGATAGCTCTAACTTAAAGTCTGCATGTAAGAGAAAATGTCAAATGTAAATTTTTTTAACAGATTTTACAAAAATACATAAATATGCATATACTGAGTGTGAGAGATACACATCTGTATATCTACATATTATAGACATCTAATGTATACCTATCTATATTTTATATTTGTATATCACGGAATCACAGAATTTTTCAGAGTTGGAAGTGACCTCTAGAGATCATCTAGTCCGACTGCCCTGCTAAAGCAGGATTGCCCAGAGCACATTACTCAGAACTGCATCCAGGCGGGTCTTGAAAGTCTCCAAAGAAGGGGACTCCACAACCTCCCTGGGCAGCCTGTTCCAGTGCTCTGTCACCCTCACCGTAAAGAAGTTTTTTCTCATATTTGATCGGAACTTCCTATGTTCTAGCTTGTGCCTGTTACCCCTCGTCCTGTTACTGGGAACCGCTGAAAAGAGTCTGGCTCCATCCTCCCTAAACCCATCCTTTAGATACTTGTCAACATTACTAAGGTCTCCCCTCAGCCTTCTCTTCTCCAGGCTAAAGAGTCCCAGCTCTCTCAGCCTTTCCTCATAAGGGACATGCTCCAACCCCTCCATCATCTTTGTTGCCCTACGCTGGACTCTCTCCAGTAGTTCCCTGTCTCTCTTGAACTGGGCAGCCCAGAACTGGACACGATATTCCAGTTGTGGCCTCACCAGTGCAGAGTAGAGGGGGAGAATGACCTCCCTTGCCCTGCTGGCCACACTCTTCCCTAGGCAGCCCAGAATTCCATTGGCCTTCTTGGCAACAAGGGCACACTGCTTGCTCATGGATAATTTACTGTCTGCCAAGACGCCCACATCCTTTTCTTCAGAGCTGCTTTCCAGCAGGTCCACCCCTAACCTATACCGGTGCCTGACATTCTTCCTCCCCAGGCGCAGGACCCTACACTTGTCCTTGTTGAACCTCATTAGGTTCTTCTCTGCCCACCTCTCTGGCCTGTCTAGGTCACGCTGGATGGCAGCACGGCCCTCTGCGGTGTCAGCCACCCCACCCAGTTTGGTATCATTAGCGAACTTGCTGAGCATACGCTCTGTCCCCTCGTCCAGGTCGTTGATGAATACATTAAACAATACTGGTCCAAGTATTGACCCCTGGGGGACACCACTGGTTACGGGCCTCCAACTCGACCCTGCTCCATTAATCACAACCCTCTGAGTCCTGTCACACAGCCAGCTCTCAATCTACCTCACTGTCCCCTCGTCTAGTCCACACTTCCTCAGTTTCCTAAGGAGGATGTTATGAGAGACAGTGTCAAAAGCCTTGCTGAAGTCAAGGTAGACGACATCTGCTGCTCTGCCCTCATCCATCCAGCCAGTTATAACGTCATAGAAGGCTGTGAGATTGGTCAAGCATGATTTATCCTTGGTAAATCCATGTTGACCACTTCCAATAACTTCCTGTATATATATACTATACACTGTATATATACAATTTTTTTTTTAAGAAACAATTCCGAAAGGTGTTTGGGCATTGCTTTACACAGTATTATGACACATCTAATTTTAATCTCAGTCTCAACAGTGCTGTAAACTTAGTTTGCCTTGAAAAGACTTACTCAGTAAACAGTACATCCAGATTACACACTAGACCTAAAAATATCAAAACTAGCCACTATTTGTTTGGATATACCACAGATACTTGCAAAGATGCTTTCTTAGATACTGGAGAGCACTATAGCTGTGTTAGCTGTACTGCTGTACTGACAAAGCTGTTCTGAAAACCAATCCCAAAAACAGTTTGTTCAATGTAATTGCAAGGAGCTTCGCACTAGGTTATATTGTACAAATCAAATGTGTCTCAAATCACTTTTTGAAAATGAAATTAAAATTATCTGAATCATTTAGGCCTTATCCTTTTGAGTGCAGAAATGCCACAATACCATGAAATGTACAGACTGAAGCCCTACCTTCCATTAGGAACCAATTTCTCTTGCAGACATGAAATTCAAATATGCAGCCATTAAAGGAATAAAGGTTGTAACATTACAAAGGAGGTTTCACAACATAATAACGACAGTACAGTAAATGACAAAATAATATTTTCACGTCATTTCTAACTTCTGTAACAGCTCAGGAATTCTTTTTTTTTTTCAGTGTAAATAGGTAACAGCTCAAAAATGCAGCAATTACTTAAAATTCAAAGGTCTAAGGTCTCTCTTCCACTAAAGGGGAGAGAAAGAGGGCTTACAGGTTAAATAATGTTAATGCAATCATAAGTAGCTATGAGAACACGATGCTGTAGTAGCACTAAGTTCATTTTTGGTATAACTTCGCATCTTATAAATGAAATAACTTTGCTGAAAGGGGAATACATTTTTTGCATTAAGTTAGAAGTCTTTAAAGAAACATTAGGCAAAATTTTTGATAGTCAGATCACATCGTTACAACAATCACAAACAAACGCTTCAAGAA
Organism: Chroicocephalus ridibundus; assembly: GCF_963924245.1. NCBI lineage: Eukaryota > Metazoa > Chordata > Aves > Charadriiformes > Laridae > Chroicocephalus > Chroicocephalus ridibundus. Next base: position 42,784,965 of record NC_086291.1, on the reverse strand, counting down.
ACATGAGTGAAGCTAACAGAAAAACCAACAAAATCAAACCCATCAAAATGCAGTTGTATTTATATTTGTCAACAATAAGAACAGTAGGTGATGCCAGGGCAGCTGGCTACTGTCAATTTTTAAGCATTATATCATTTAGATCTGCTCAGATCACTTTATTTCTGTGGTGAGGGAATGAAATGACAGTAACAGCCACCATTCTGTAGCTACTTCTGTAAGGCTGCTGCAAACACCAGCAATAGCAAGAGTAAAAGGAGGACTCCACAGTTCTCAAGAACCAGCCTACAGCTAGTGACCACAGTGCATCTTATACTATAAATTATCTAACATTTTTCAAATCATAACCCATATAAACCACAGTTTACCCTTGCCCTGAAATTACACATTTTTCAGTTATACATGATTACAAGCAGAATTGCTTTGAACTTCTAGGGAAGTGATGCTTTTTTTTTTTTTAAGAATCAAAATCAAGTGACACAACGAAGTCCTAAAACCAACCCCTTGCCCTCCCACCCCAAATTCCTCTAGACTTCAGTCTAATGACTATTTCCATCTATTACGATTAAATTTCCAAGGCACTTATTATGTGATATGTAATCTTAGTCTCACTTTCAGGAAGATGCAAGCTTCAATTCTCATTCGTTTTTGAAAACTAAAATATAAGCATTTACGTTACCTTGGGACTCCCCCTTTTCCCCATAAATGTATGTTTAACAATTTATTTTTTTAAATATTATTTTAACCTTTCCACATCTGAAAATGCCTATGGGATGTACACTAACCGTGTGATACTAATAATAAGAAATGCAATAAACCACAGTAATAAGGAAAAAAAATCTTTAAGACGCCTCCTTAGTTTATATGAGCCTCACAGTCAGTGTAAGCTTCAAACTCAACCTTAGATTTTTATGACAAATGCCAGCCATGTTTAGGTCCCTGGTTCTGTGAGGTGACCAGATGATGACCCTTGATCAGATTTATTTCTGAACTATGATCAACTGCATTGCTGAAAGCTTACAATACTAAGCAATTACTACTAGCTATCTGATTTTTTTAGTTTGGATATTTCCAAACACAAATGCAACTTCCTGGAACCAGTTTATTGGAATATTGCAAGGCAATTGGTTTGCATTTCCATAATTCCATAATCCCATAATCATGTCTGGTAATGATTCCATAATCATGTCTGATAATGGCAGGAATGTGCGATTAACTAAATTACACATACAAATGTATTTTATCCCAGTAGCTGCAACAGAGAATTCATAAGCAGCTTCCTTTGCCAAATAAGCTGAAGAGTGTTTCAACCCACCCCACCCCGGCCATGAACACAGGCTGCTACTCTCCAACTTCAAAATAATGACTGCAATTTAATGGAGGGTTCTTAATGTCTCTAAAGTATAAGAAATCCATATATGTATAACAGATCATTCAGGCAGATGGCTCGTTTGAACACAACTGTTCTTCCCTACTAGGATCAGCTACTGTCTACTCCGGGCCTGGTCTGTCACCCTATTGAATATTAAAATAAGACATTGGACAAAGATTCCAACCAGCTTGCTTCTGCTCTAGGAGAATTTCATTCCATCAATGAAATTAATAGTTAATAAAGTTAATAAAACTTCAAAGTTTAAAGCACTGATATGATGTCTTACCCTCAGGAAAATGGAAGCCTACGTCACTGAAGCCGTGTGATCTCTTAAAGTTTTTCTAATATGTACTTGGGGGGTTTATTGATGAGCTCCAGCAGCAGACAGACGTATTCCTGTTTAAAAAGCTGTGGTTAACCCTCTACAGGCTACAGTCATTGTTCAGATTGTTCTAGCACATCTAGCCAAAGCAAACCTAAACACTGTAAACCATATCCATTGCAGTTGTAAAGTAGTTTGTAACTGATGTAAGGTATTAAGTGAACACAGAAGGATGCTCAGACACCGAAGAGCTATGCATATATATAAAGTAACAAAGGTAAAATAATATGAATGTAGCACAATGCCTGTAGTAGATATGTAATGCTCACAGACTAAAAAGGGTAAAAGGTAAGTATTGTATACTGACAAATGGTCTCATATCACACAAATAGGTAACAGAACTGGTCTGAGGCTTCATTTCACCCATTATTCTTTTGTCGTGTCATAGACATGAACTATGTGGATGAGGAAGAACTGTGGCATTACTGAAAGTTCAAGACATCATCACCATTAAAGAAACTGTCCAAATTTTTGTGTAGTGTTATTGCACAGAAAAGCCAGGTTTGTTTTTGACAATTGTAATATACTTTGCAAAGTGAAGTTTTAAAAGAAAGAACCAATGATTGTGAATGTTATCATTTTAGTTTGGTATTACCAGCAATGTTTGAGCTGTTTTCAGCAGAGAAACACTAAAACCCCACCATCCTCTGAAGAGATGCCTCCAGGCTCTTCAGTTTGCTTATATTCTGACACAGAACATCCCACAAATTACACAATATGCTATGAGATGCGTGCACACCACATCATGTACCAGAATAACATATGGTGCAGACTGGTGACAGCACGTGATCTCTTTTGGTGCAGGGACAGACCAGCAGGAATAGCTTCCTGTGGAAGAGCACACCACCAAGGCCTCTCTCCCACCATGTATGCTCTGCAGCTGGCATCAGATGCAGCACTACCAACTCCTGAAATGGAGGAGGTGCTAGAGGGGACTTATCTGAAGCAGAAGGGCTGCTGCAAAGGGAGTCCGGCCCTAGAAAGGACTATATTGGTCAACCTTGTGTTTCAGACAGGTAAAAATACCTTTAAATAAGAAGGAATTTCTAGTGAGGTCACTTGGAACAGCTTCTGCTGGTCAACATGGGTGAGAACAAGAAAAACAAATGCCTGTATGCGACTGTATTATTCAACATCACAAAAACTTCCAACTGACAAAGAAATTTTTCAATGGCTATTAAGCAATTTCCCAGCTTTCAGCTGGACATCTAACATTTCAGTCTCTGAAAATCTCTCCATAATGTGTGCATAATCCAATATTCCAGTGAACAAAGCATTTTGAAATAGCCCTTTCTTTAAAAGTGTGATCAGCTACTGAAAGCTCAAAAGGAAAAATTCTCTTATTATGATTTACTATAAGATACCATCTCCCTTAAGACAGTCTAGTTTCCTTAAGGTTTCACTAAGACCTTTTGTCAACTAAAAGGAAGATTTATTAGTATGTACTTCAGCATCTCACTTCCCTGACAGTACAACTCTCAAACAGAAACTGAGACCATGTATTTCTTGGATTACTTGAAAATGTTTATAATGTACACTAAACCAAAGAACATTCTTGGAATTTAGCTTTATCTTTAGAAGTTGTTGTTCAAACTTTTCAGATCCAGATAACGCACATTGTGACTTTATAAGCAATTTCCTCACATATCTGCTTCTGCAGTTTATGTCCCACCTGTATCTTTTATGAATGCCAGTGGGTTTCAAATATCTACTGCATTCCCTTTGGTTCCCTTCTTCTCCTTCATTAAACACATTCTTGACACTTTTTAGGACCTATATTGCACTCACATAAAGAGTATTTATGAATGTGTTAGATGAGCTCCCGTTTACCCAGTCTAACCTCAAAATGCAGCAGCAGTTAATATCTTTAGTTTCAAAGTGGGGTGAGAATTCCCTATGGAATACACATTGTGTAATATTTGACATAAACCTAACATTCCTTTTTGATTTACAAATGTATTCTCTGAAGAGTACAAGATAAAAATACAGAATCTTGCAATATAACTTCATGAAATGTTGGAATTAGCATCAATGTGTTCCTGTGCGCTATGAGCTGTGTCAACTGCTTGGCTGTTCACAATACCAAGCAATCACTGCTATGTGCATTTGTATTAAATTCATTTATCAACCCTATTGCTCTTCTGCTTTATTCAAAGCCCGTTTCTATGTAGCTACAGCAGGCTCTCACTGAGTCTATTTTTTTCCATCTGTAAAATCCATAATGTACAGATTAAGTCATTTTTAATTACAAACTAATAACAAACTAATGGTATAATTTATGTGGTAATCTAATTTGTCATTTGAACGCTGTAGAAAATAACAGTAGCTGCCAAGCAAGACGCCCTAGAAAATTGTTGTAATACACATTTAGATAACTGAAACCTCATCATACTATTCCAAATTAAGAATTTATAAGGAATACAGAACAAATGACAACAGTACAGTAACCACAGTAGCATACAACTCAGTGAAAGTGAATTGCAGGCTGTTTTGGTAAAAATATTTTAAGAGTCAATTAACTTTCCTCTACTTTTTCAACACGTACCTTCCTCACATATTTCCAATCACTCTCAGGCTCTATGTTCCAAGCTGTGAGAGATACATGGAGCTAGTGGTAAACTTTATACTAGCAAGAGACACGTCCCATCCTGCCAAGACTCAAAATAAGGGGTGATAAAACACAAGCCATGTGAGAAATCTTAAATTGATGTCGGGTTAATTTTCATCAGAATGGACTGAGAGCAGCCCCGGGGAGAAGGACTTGGGAGTGCTGGCTGATGGGAAGCTCAACATGAGCCAGAAATGTGCACTTGCAGCCCAGAAAGCCAACTGCATCCTGGGCTGCAACAAAACAAGCATGGCAGGCAGGTTGAGGGGGAGGATTCTGCCCCTCTGTTCTGCTCTGGGGAGACCCCACCTGGATACTGCGTCCACCTCTGGAGTCCTCAACACAAGAAGGACATGGACCTTTTGGAGTGGGTCCAGAAGAGGCCCCGGAGATGATCAGAGGGCTGGAGCCCCTCTGCTGTGAGGACAGGCTGGGAGAGTTGGGGTTGTTCAGCCTGGAGAAGAGAAGGCTCTGGAGAGACCTAATAGCCCCTTCCAGTACCTAAAGGGAGCCTACAGAAAAGATGGGGAGGGACTCTTTATCAGGGAATGGAGTGATAGGATGAGGGGTGTCCTGCCCAAATCACGACAAGGGGTAACAGTTTTAAACTGAAAGAGGGGAGATTTAGATTAGATATTAGGAAGAAACTCTTTACTGTGAGGGTGGTGAGGCACTGGCCCAGGTTGCCCAGAGAAGCTGTGGCTGCCCCATCCCTGGAGGCGCTCAAGGCCAGGCTGGATGGGGCTTTGAGCAACCTAGTCAAGTGGGAGGTGTCCCTGCCCAGGGCAGGGGGGGTGAAACAAGATGATCTTTAAGGTCCCTTCCAACTCTAATGATTCTATGATTCCTTAGCATAGATAGAGATTCTTCAGCATATATAACATTTTCTATAGCCTCAGTTGTTAGATCCAGCATTTAGATGTAGAATTATGTATAATAATAAAAAGGAACTAACTGCTCTTTTCCATGGGTTAGATGTATGTTTGGACATAAAATGAGACTGAGACAAGATGCACGTGGAGTTGTGAAGGCAAAAGCATGAAAAGCAGCACTTCTAAGTGCAAAATAAAGTCTGAAAATGCCTTTTTATGACACCACATAAAGTTACATTAAAAATTAATTTTGGCAAATACTAGAAAGCTGTGCATTCTACAGCAGATAGCTGCAGCTATTCGTCCAACTGAATGTGTGGTTCATCAGTTCAAAAGCACTGGAATCCTTTCCGTAAAACAGCATTCTGACACCACCTCCTAAGCTCAGAATATTTGTATTTTCCAAGACCTTTGGTTAATCACTTTCAAGAATGAATGTACTCTCTGCTTTCCAGAAAATGGTCAGTCTTTACTTAAAATAGTATTTTGAGTCATTTTTAACCACTGGTCTTTACTTTGTTTTGTGAATCTTGTAGTGTATTGGTATTATTTACTGTCACATTACATAGCTACTCTGAAGTCATAAGAAGTATGAAATGCAACACAGGAAAGAATTTCCATACGGTCCCAGTAAAATAAACCTCTCTAAATGCGTCATAGTGACTGAGAACAGAAGAAAAATTTAACTGTCCTCTAAAGACGTGGACAGGTAGCCATTTCACTGCTGTATACATATTTGCGTAAGTTTAATACATCATGAATTGGCCTGAAGACTTAGATCCCATGCAAGCTATGCAGATAAGTTTATTAAATATTTCTGAAACTGAAATCTTTGACATCCAAAGGATTTTTAAAGGCAATTTATAAAACTATGCTTGGCTTACCAAGCACCTGTCTATTGGAGAAGAAACTATGTAGCTACTGCTCACCTTACTTGGCAAAATAATGTAAGCTTCTCAGCTTCCATGGAAATGTGTCTTGGCTTTTTTTCATAAATTGAATTTTTCATGAGAAGGACTGTATATGAAATTACTCTTTGAGATCTGAGTCCCTCATTCACACACACTTACAGAAAAAAGCTTATCCTACTGTTGAAGAGCCGTCACAGAAATAGTCCAAATATAATATAAATTATAAGCAAAACTCTTAGACCCAAGAGAATCCTACACTGCATCTTCATTGTCATCATTAATCTGTACATTGTTCCAATCCATTTTCTAAATTCACCTGCCACTGCAATGCAAAACTAAAACACTCTAAGTACAATCCTTTCCAGCGCCAGGTGACATTCAACTACTGCCCAGCTCAAGAAGCTGAAGAGATATAGCCATGCCACAGGTATCAGTAACTTGAATCCAATTGTGCTACTGTAAAGAAAAAAATACTGCAGAAAGAATGGGCAGGTTTAAAGCTGTTTGTACTCCTACTGGACAATTTATCCGCAAATAAAATTAAACCTAAATGGGTAAAGGATCCCCAATAGGTAAGGAAAAGAATTCTGCCACCCTCCTTCAGTGGGTTACTCCCTGGCAGACAGCGAATGGCATTTCCTTGTTGCTATTGTTGCTTTTCAGACTACAGCTGCCAAAGGTATCTAGAGCATTTGAAATGATCAAATTTGAAATTAAAGTGCATCTTTGAAAAAAGAATGTTCTGTTGCCTTGAAAGGTAAACCCCTGAATCACACCTGAAAGAAGAAAAGTGATCCATTTAAATTTAATACATATCTACGCTAAAAGAAAAAGTATAAAAATAATTGTTACAAACATCACACGATATACAATTTTGAGCAGCTTCCTGCATTCTTACATCTGTAAGTACAGTTGAATGAGAAAAGAACTGAACAAGATTTAGATTTGCAAACAACAGGAAACTACAAAATATTTCATTCCTTATCTGAAAACTATAACAAGCGAAAGACTTAAAAGAAAAATAATTTAGCATTTTTTCTGTATGCATGTATTTGTGCATGGAAATTAAGATACATATTACGTACTCTTTATCTCCATTAACATACAACATATACCTCAAAAACACCCCAAGAACAAAGTTTAACTTTTTCAGGAGGTTTGACTACTTATTTCACTCTGCAGTGATGCAGGAATAAATTGATCAATGACATGGCTGAGTATCACAATGTACTGGGTGTACTTGCCTGATTCAGTGTTCAGTCAAGTAAGTAGAAATCAAAGAATGTTGTTAAGATGTTAATCAGACCTTTAGCCTTCACGTTCAATGCCACAACTTTGTTCTGTAAATTCCTGGAAAATCTGAAGCTTTTCTTTTAGAGAAAAAAACCTAAAACTTTCATCCTTGTTACAGATTAAAATATTTTTGAGAAAGTACTCAATTACATAGACAAAATATTTCGTAAATGTGTCTGGCCTGCAGAACTGGGAAAGCTTCTGCAGAGTGTAAAATTCAGTCTCCTTCCTCTTTAATAGTTAGCAGGCGGCTCCTTCAGTATAAAAGACTACTATTTCTAGGGCAAAATAAGAAAATGAAAGGGGAGGAGTGTATGTATTCATTTATAAAGGGGTGAAAAATAAACATTACTCAAGTATTCAATGAGCTACAAGGAAAAAGTGTGCTTTTGTTTATGCTTCTCAGTAAATATAGAAACATTTTTGTAATAACCTTTGTTATTTCAACAGATTCATGTTGTGCCTTTTTGCTACAACCTTTGTCAGGAGAAGGAGGTATCAGAATTATCATTCTTGATATTTTTGACCTTTTCAGTATTCAGTTATGTTTAGATTCACTGTCAGTTCCACCTCTTCTTCACAGGTTACTAAGGCTGTATCCAAAGAAAAATGCAAATTGCCAGCAAGTCAAATTACAGAACATTAATAAGGTCAAAGCAGTACAGTTTATTATCATCTTTCACAGAATACATGAAACATTAACACTGTGTTACTTCATTCTCATGACAATAATTGTAAAGAGTCCTTCCTGTGCAACTTACTCTCATTACAACTTTAAAATTACATTGTGATTTGTAATCCTGTACTCCTCTTAGAATTTGTCTTTCTCTAAGTATCTTGATTATTTCAAAATGCATTGAGCTGCACATGAAATGTTTTCTGATAAAATGCCTTATTTATACCTCAGATTTTTATTGAAACTAACGAAAGCAGAGAAAAGTATGTAAGCAGGAAGACTACAAGACGGAATGCCATTTCACATGCCAATGCATGGAAACAGTGCCTGAACTCTATGGCTGAGCAAGAGATTGGGCTAAAGGCCTCCTTTCATCCTACTCAATTTGAATTATCCTCTGATTATATCATTCTGAAGATCAAAATACAAGCAATGTCTGAGAATGCCTACTTAAGGTGCAGTGTACTGCACAGGTAGAGAATGTTAAATAGTCAATAAAAACTGCTCCTGGAGACGCAATAATGGGCACACAGGAATCCTTTGGACTCAGTTAAGATAATAAAATTGTTTTATGGTTGCATTCTATCCAGCTGAAGACACTACTACAAGTACACTTGCAACACGGATTCTATTTGCCACCTGGACAGCGACTGACCATTCCGTTCAAGAAATTCAACTCCCCACAAGACAATCACAATCTGTAAAACAGCACTCTATACATAAATATACGTATTAAATGCATGTGTTTTTTAACTGGTCCATCCATATCTCTGCAACAAAATGTTTTCATACGGAAAGGGAGGACAGGAGGTTGATTTCCTAAACGGAGATAAAAATCAGAAGTCAACAAAGAGGAAAATGGTAAGAGATAGTAAACCATCCCCAAATAAGGAGCAGTAGCATCTTCCAACATACAGAGAAAAAAGCAAATTCTCCAATTAAAAGGAAAGAAAACTATAGAAAAATCACCTTCAATAACTGTCCAGAACTAAGAGGTCGTTATTTGGTGAACAGCAGCATACATAATCTCCTTGTCTTTCAGCTCCATTGCATGTTGGATATGAAAAAAATCACCCATTTACACCACATTATAAGTCTAATTTTGAATTTAAACACTGCAAATATTAATCTCTCAGATTCTAAATTAAAATTTCTATGATCACAAGTCTCTCCAATTTCTCTAGACCATACCAAAGAACTACAAAAAAAGCTAGGTTCATAACGTTACCTGTTCATTCAGAACTTGGTAGTATGGAAATTCTCATTAGCTTAACTTAGGTATTCTTACAAGAGTAGGGTTTTTTAGTACGAATTCCAGACCTGGATAAGTTTCAGCATTTTGAAATATTACAGGTTTGGGGCAATGATAGAAATTGACAATAAAGACACTACCTCTTTCATTATTATGAGAAAACGGACACAACTATCAAATATTTTTTATAACTCATGCAATAAATACATGAATAATTTAAAAATGTGTTAAATGTCCTGTGCCAAAATAATAAATGACCGAATTCCTAATATTAGACAAGCATGAGAATTACACTCAATGTTGTAAATAGCCCTGTGGCAAGACTTCTCATTGAAAAGCTTTCAGCACTACTGCAAGAGGAGACAAAGTTTTCTTTCCCATTCCACATTGCAACATAAACCATGCAGCCCAAACTGTACATTAACATGAGTTAATATATTCTTCCAAAAGCTACTTGGCTTCAGGTTTACCTAGCCTGACCTTTCAGATAGCAAGGGATGGATTTTCAGCTCAGTGCTATGAACCTATGTCTCATTAGCACCAACAGAAGTTGCACACCCAACTCCCCATACAATAGGGGGCAATTTTTTTCAGAAAATATTCATAGAAGCTTCTAAATTATACATTACACATGGAATACTTTCCCCTGAACAATAAAAATATGATTCCTTTTTATTCAGAGCATCAGTGTTTGGTAGATATGGCAAAGCTGACTTGAAAGTAAAAGTAATTATAATTGAAAGCCATTTATTTCCGATACACCAAAATAAATAGACAACGCTTAAGTGTTGGTATAGACTCAATTTATGACAAGATGGAGCAATTAGTCAAAACAGTTTCAATAGGAAAGGGAAAAGATCAAGCGAAAAGATCACAGAAAGAACAGAAAGTTCCATGATATTCATGAGAGCAGAGTGGGCATTTTGTCTTGAAAGAACTGCTACTTCAGTTTATCCGAATGTAACACAGAAAGCATGTTTCTCATTTTTAAGTAAAAATAAAAAACAAGAACTTCTTTTATTATTTCTTCAGATCAACAGAAATGGTTTCATGTTGCCATGCCTCCATGCGTTTCTCGAAAACCTCTTTGTTTTTTTAGTTCATTCTAATTTACCAGATTTAGCAAGCTCTATTGTGGGTTCAGGTAGACTGCACAATTTAGAGGTTTCGGTTAAACAGGGACTGAGTAACACCATATTCCTAAGAGCTTTCATGTGCTTCTTGTTCACAGTAACTAGCTTCTCAGCAGCTGTGGTATGCTAGGTCTTGGAATAACATTGCTTTAGGGAATACTATCCAGTGCTAGCATGAATCCCCATCTTCTGAGATGGAAGGAGGAACAGGCAGAAGAGTAAAATAAATGGGATGAAAGAAGAACACTCACCCATTCTATTTTTAGGTACCTAAATTTTCCTCCATGGGTTACATTCACATTATGTAATCTGGATTGGGAGCTAGAAAATAATACTCTCTCACTTGCATGACAGTAAAATCCCAATCACCAGACCTTAATTGTTCTCACCTGGGTTTTCAGTTGCACAGGACAATCATTTTGGATTAAGTTTTTTATGCAATTAGAATGACATATCCTATAGCTATTCTTCTTCACATGCCCTTACTTTCAGATCATACATAGACAATCTTTTCCAGCTTCTCCACCATCTGTACTAATTCTTAGAAAACATCTAGTCATCAGCCTTGCCACTTGTTATTAGCCAACTACTGGAAGACTAGAGACACACGTAGCCTTGACACTGAAATCCTCTTAGTGAGGCTTCCTAAAAGATTCCCAGTTTTTTCGCTTTGCCTCTTACTCTGTCTATACTCCTCCCACCTGGCTGACTGTAGTCCTCCTTTGTAAGATGCATCAGTAAAATTACCTTACAATTCTTCGTGACCTTAGACAGGTCACTAACACAATTCAAGGAACAAACTCCCAACTCCTTGAGTCAACCCAAATAAGGACTGGAAAAGCAAGCAACAGAAGGCCAGAGCTTTGTAAAGCAGTTCTGCTATCGAAATAGCCAATATACCACACAACCACAAACCAAGGCTCTGTACGTATAAACAATTAAACATAAATATATAGTAAGAACTATCAGTGTCACCCCGGGGCAATGAAAACCACTGAGGATTAACAACTTCTGGGCTTTTGGGAAAGACTAGATAAAAAGTGCACAAAAGCGCACAGTAAGCTATACGACCTCTGTCGTTCTGAATTCAGTCACTCAGCTGCCATTTGTAACAGCAATCAGCTGAAAAGCAGTGAGTGGGCTGTCAAACAAGTCATAGTATAAAGCTACAGTAACAACATTTACGAGATACTTGTAAATCAAAAAAATACTCACAAAGCTTCATTATAGGACTAATTTTGTAATTAAATTTGGACAATCTCAGTTACTTTGGGAGTGGTACACCTGTCTTGTAACCCTGCATGCTAACAGGTCACGCATGCAGTGCGAGCCTGTCCAGTTAAGAAACATATTACTCCCATTCCTGAATATAGTCAACAGATACGGACAGACTCTGAGCAGAAGCTTTAGAATTGGAAATTATCTTTCATGACAGATGGTCAAAAGTTTAGCTAGATCATAATATTGTTACGGACACACTAAATAATTCTCTTAGCACATCAGTAGTAAACTACTCACCTGGGAATGCTCAAAATTATTTTTTAAATAAAACTATTGGATTTTGTTATTTTTGTTCTTAAAAGGTTTAAAGCATGCGATGTAGTAAGAGCATCTGAATCAAAGACCTATCCAAAACTCTGTCCTACTATTAATACATTCTATATTACATTGACTCACTTAAAATTGCATGATATTATGCCAGACTAGGTCAGACTGCTTTCATGCAATTAATCAGTGCCAGTACGCTGTCTAACTACATACACTCTGTTTAATCATAATTTGTTGAAAGTAGTTTTTATTGGCATAGCATGTAAATATACATTTGCCAACGTTTTTTTTAAGCATTGTAGTACTACTTGGTAAGTCACGGTATTATAGTATTAGTTTGCTAAGCCTTTTGACCTTGTTTTCCCCCAAATTCCAAAAACATCCATTTACTTCTTCGCACTGTAACTTGCAACATTTGGATTTTTATTTTTTTTCATTATCTGAGTTGCTTTTCATGAAATCAAATTAATTGAAGCCTGTCTCCAACCAACATGATAAATGGTTCATTACTTTTACAATAGAAACCCACGTAGAATATTTAAAGCCAGTTCACTTGAGTGCAAGTAAGTTGAGTAGACGTTAACAAAAAGATGACCACACTGTATTTCTTGCATTTGCCCTTGCAGTACAGCTATAATGTTTCACATTGTAAAGAAAATGTCTATATTCCAAACTGTCCCTAACATATGGAATAAACAATGCATAGGTGGGAAACTCTGATCAGAGGTTGATGTGAGTATCTTTGATTCCTAGGCTTAGCTAACAGCTTGAAGCTGGCAGTAAATTGTCTCTTTCCTGTCTTAGCGCACAGGAGCTTTCTACCTGAAAAAGTGCACAGGCTGCAGTTTCCAGCAACACGTTCTCAAAAAGTCAATTTCACCTTTTGGCAGCCCTGAAGGAACCCAGATCACATTAAGCATGAGAACTTAAACTAGGGGCAAGAGATAAAAAAAAAGGTCTTTTGGTAAAATAAGAGAAAACTACAATAGTTAATAGTGCAATTTCCTGTTTACAATAAAGACGTCACATTTTTTTTCAAAGAGGTCTTTTAGAGTGAACCTAAATGGGCTGCATTACAGCACAATGAAAAATAGAAATAACAAAAAGCCCTGCTGATTCAAAGATAAAGGAAACATCAAAATGGTAGCAAATTTTTAAGGTTACACTGACAAATTAGCTTAGTATTAAAAGATTTAACTTTCTGCTTTTATCCATCTCTGTGATAAAATATGTACACCCACACTCAAAACAGACTTACATCTGAAAAGTAAAATGCTTTTAAACAGACATGTAGAAGAACACTGCAATGTAAAGTATTATATAATATATTAAAATTCTAACACTAAACCAAAACCAAATTTATGCTTTCTCATCCAACTCTTCTCCTCAAGAAGCAACTGAGTAGGAAGAGACAATGTGAGGGGTATAAAAACAGAAATCTGTGTTGTTGCGGTTTTTTGTTTTTAAATAATAGTCTTAAAATAAAACTAGACCCTTGAAAAAGATTTTAAGTATTTAAAAAAAGAAAAACGTATTACATTTCCAATTCTATAAGTATTTAAATTATTTTCTTTTGACCATAAATTACACTGACTTATTTCAGCTTGTTTATATTTTTTTTGATATGAAAAAGAATTGTTAAATTCTTCTAAAAGCTTTTTTCATTGATGTCAGACGATCTCTAAAACATGCCATTTGCAGATGACCATTAGAAATCAAAGGAAATCAATCCAATTTGGAAATATGCATTAGGAGTTTAAAATTATTACTATATATATAGTAATATATATATATCATGTATTAGAATTAAACCCCTGCAACTTCTCGTAGTCATTTAAAAAAATAAAATAGATGCTTAGAGGTAAAATTCTCGCAAAAAGAAAACAGAAGCACCAACTATTTCCTATTTCTACATGAATATGCAGTAAAAACTAAAACTTATGCCATTCCCTGCTACTGCAGTAATTAAGTATTCAGGCCAGTAAACAGCTCGGTTAGAATGATTTTATGACAAATGACCAAAAACATATCAACCATAAAAACCCAGCCCTTCAAAAATCCCTCAAGCCCAGGAAGCTCAATCAATGTGAAATAGACGGCAACTTCAGTGATGGCAGCATTCGCTCACTCTCAACTCTGCATAAATCTGATGACAGGCAGGTTTCCTCCATTAACTTACACACACACACATAAAAAAAAAAAAAACAAAGAGGAGGAAGGTAGGTTTTAAAAGTCTAATAGACAAGAAGACAGAGCAGAGCATTAAAAAAAAAAAAAAGCCAATATGGAAACCAAGTCTGCTAGTTCAATGGCTATTACATTGATTGGTAGAAGGGAAGAAAAAGTCAAATAGATGAATAAAGACTAAAATCGATGAATACAGAACACCACCCTATATACAGGACACACACATGCTAATTGAAAATACCTTTATTTTCTGAAGTTTACATATTACAAGAATCGCTAGAATGTATATATGCTGAAATGCAGAAGGCGAGGATCACAGATTTAGTATAGGAACAACACCTTAAGGTTAAGAGAAATGTTTTGAATTCCCTTGATTTCAACTTCACCTGATTAAAAGCAGCTTTGTTGCAACCAAGTGCACTGCAGGATGTAAATCATAGTCAATACAGAACTGTGTATATATATCCTATGCATTCATGTGTGCTACATGCTAATACGCATTACATATAAATAGGTTCATACCAAGATAATGTTGAGTCAAAGGAAGGAAGAAAAAAAAAAAGGGGGGGAGGGGAGGAAGGACAAGATACGAAGGGGAGACAAAGTGAAGTGATGATTTCTCTGTGTATGGAACATTAAATATTTAAGGTGTCATATTTTAACAATTATAAAGCTCAGCAGTCTTCAGCATTGAACTCCTATTTTTGACCAACTCTCGGGTATATTTTCTCTGTACTTTTCACATGGAACTAGCATATTAATTAGAATGAGATCATCCAGTTTCATCCAATAATGCCAATGTTATCTGAGGGCTGGACAGCATCCAAATTTCATTTCAATATATCACTTTGGTATTATAAATGATAAATCAATATTTCTAATACTTTTCCATTATAATGTATTACAGTGGAAATAAGCCAGCATAGCCTGCAAGAAATATGCAGATTAAAAAGGTTATACTTTGAGCATAATGAAATACAATTATTATTTTTTATTAAATGAAACTTGGAGGCAATCGGTCATTGAAACCAGGGGAAATTCAAGAGGAATTTGAAAAATTCACATTATTTTGAAGTTAAAACAAAAAGTAACAAATCAGCAAGTCAACTCAGTTGAAAAAAAAATGTTCATTAGCTTTGAGCAAGGTAAGAAAAGTGGAATGAACTCCTAAGAATTTCAAAAGGCATAACTAAAATGTACATGCTTAAGCATAGCTTATCATCGCCATTTTCAAAAGAACATCATATACATATTAGCTGAACAGTAGCCCTTACATAATATGGTAATAAATACATCCATTATTTAACTGTAGGGAATAATTTACGTATTTTCCTCACCTACCCTATGTGCATTTTCCTCAACTAAAGTTTTTGTATGCTGTCCTGAAGAGGGATAGGCTGAATGACAAGACACAGAACAGGAAGAAAATATTCTGCCTTCTTTGTGGTCAAATAACGATAGTTAAGCAGAGCCCTCTAACATACATTTGAGTGAATTTCAGACATTACATCAGTAATGGCAATTATGTAACACAAAAATTAATACAATTGAAAAATAATTAATATTTTAATATTAGAATTAAAAGTATTAACAATCCATTTCTAAGTGCATTATCTCACATTCTAAAGACAGAACAGAAGCTTCAAAATACTCTACCAAGAACTGTAGTTCTCAGTATTTATTCAAAAATAAAAGCAATTCAAACCAGTTCTTATATTAATTCGTATTCATTTTTAAACTTCAAGAAAAACCAATTCAAATCTCATTTAGCATAATGTAAAAATAGCCAATTCCATTGAAATCGGTGCTGTAAATCTTGCATAAAATGAGAACTAATTCCCATTGATTTCACTGTAGTTACCTAACATATTTACTTAATCAGTAAGCAAAATCAAATGTAAATATCTTGAGTCAGCTTAAGAAACAATGTGAATCCCACAGGAAAGTTCAGTCCTCTGATCTCAAAATCTTAATAGTTTGAACTGAAGTTCAAGACTTGCAATTTTTGGAACATAAGCATCCAACTTGCATACACTGGAAGACTAAAGCACAGTCACAAATCAGTTGTTTTCAGAACACACACAACACCTAGGGAAATTATCTCAGTTTCTAAGAGATGTTTAGTCTCTGTAAGAACAGTAACAAGGAATTTTGGGGACTTAAAAAAAAAATTAAAAATAGTAAACTCCATTTGCTATTACTCTGAAGAAATGAATAGATAACATCAAGCCAAAATGAAGTCTAAACTACCAGTGTCATCATGACTGACAATCTCCACTGAGAATTATTTTCATGAATTTCACAGAGTGGCCTGATCAACACAGAACTTAAAATGTTTCCTGACCTTATGCCTTGGGTATGAAAAGATGCATTTTTTTCTTTTTTTTAATCTCTGTGGGAGCTTTTTTTTTTAAAGTACATTATAATTCCTGTGAAGAATAAAAATAATACAGCTGCTTTATGGCTTTCCTTAGATAACATAAAATTTTAATTTTATTATAGCCTATTGTTATGAAAATTGGGACTTATTTAAAGCAGTGTGTATTTGAGTATTTGATATAATTTCCATTTTTGGTACAACTCCCCAATTATGAAACACTGCTGCAAAGGTGTAGGCAGATCCAAGACATCTACTGGTTACAAAGACAGCAACTTAGACAGTATATTGAGAGAAAAAAGAGAGACAGAGAGACAAAGCGAGAATACAGATACGTGAGGTGCTGCTTGGCAGCCAGGAGGCTGCAGACAACTGTTCGTCTCTTTACATAACCGCAGCAGCCAAGACCGATCGGGCAGCTCCAAGGGGGTGTTTGATGCAGCAGGAACCGGTTGCACCAATGAGCAAACTGCAGAGCAGCATTTGTTTTCTTGCTAAGACTAAAACTGATGGAATTTTCTTCTTCATTTAAAAGTACACACTATCTTCATTCCAAAGTAGGCCTGTTGGCAAAACTGCACATGAATTTGCATGAATAAGGCCCACGCTATGCCTTTTTTGCCTTCAGAAGCGTTTGTTCTTCTCTTGTTCAACACACAAATTGCATTCGTTTAGCATGTCTCAAAGTACAGGGATCAAAAACATTGTCCTTCTTAAAACACACCAGTGGTCCAATTATCCAAGATTCTAAACTCTTAGTTTCTTGTCTCTTAGTTTCATGTGCATTAATGAAATGGTCATTTAAAGAGAGACAACATTTTTGCACTGTCCTTGCATCATGTTGGGGGTGAGGTGGGGGTACATGAGAAAGAGAGCACTCGAGAGATGGACAGAGACTGACAGAGAAGGACACATACATGCACACACACTGCTCTTGTCTGGAAACTTACATACTTTAAGTCATTTATACTACCAATTCATTGTCTTATCCAGATTCTCTGAGGGATCACCTTACATTTTCAACTTCCAAATATGTAAGCAATAATCTTACGAGATGACACGTATCCATTCTCCAGACAAGACCTAGATACTTCAAGGCATTTTCATTCAGACTTCCTTCACATTAAATCATAACACTTGCTCAGCATGGGACTTTATGTGAGAATATTTTTGTGCTACTTAATCTGTCCATAAAGTACGTTCTGGTAAAACGCATTGTAGTGCACAATAAAGATACGTATGACTATGCAGTGATTTGGTTATTTCAAAGGAAAGAAAATAATTCTCTTAACACTCTTCTCTTCTGAAGATTATTCATTTTAAAAATATGAAAGTGGAACACAATTCCAAGTTCCATCACTTTGTAGTGCAGGGATGATTGTTTCTGAGGAAATGCTGGTAAGCACATCCGAAGATCCATTTGGCGAATCTCTCAAAAATCCATGCCTGGCATCTTTCCTGTCCATTGGTTTGAATGGTGTATGAATTAGATTAACTGTCCTGATTATTCAAAGAAATTTAGCTTAATGACCTGCAATTACTTTAATGGCTTTGAAATTCAGAAGGTAAGAAGGCACTATGTTTCTTTAAATGAACATTAAATATAAAATGTCTCTGATTGACTGTCATGAAAACCCAATTTTATTGCCATTTAAGTTATTCAGAATCAATATTAGACATTAGCTATAGTTAGGAAGCTTATGAAGACAGAAGCATCTAAAAGCTACCTTTTTTAATATTGAATAATTGCATATTGTTTTGAAAATCACAGGCTATTTGCTATGTATCACTGTTTCAGAAAGCAGTATCTTTATTTCTATTTAACACTAAGCTATAAAAAAGAAAAATGGACTCAAGTTCATCTTTGACGAGTTTGTGCTTAAGCTCATTTCCCCACTTTGATTATTGAATTTTCCAAGTTGCGTTGAATGCCGTTTATAGTCTAGTACCATCATGTAACTCCAGTTAGAGGTAGTAAAACAGCTCATGCAATTCAACACACAAAATCTAGTAGGAAACGTTTCAGGTCAAGTATCAGTTCAGGATAGAACAAAGAATTAAAAAAAAAAATCTTGAAAAGATTAAATTAATGAAAAATGCATAATATTAGTATGTAACAAGTCTCAATAGTGACTTAAAAATAGCTTCAATAGTGTTGCTGCTGCAGGATACATTTCTAAAGAGTAAGGAAAATGCACAGGGAATGGTAAAGCTATAAAATTCATAATATGTATAACCCAACTTCATTCATCTTTCTTGCCAGTTCAGGATAGTTAAACTATAAGGTGGCACAGACAGACCATTAAATCCCTCACTCTGGATTCCAAGCAGCAAGAAGCACAGGGAGGATGGTCCTTATGTTTTCTACCTATAAAATAGCACAACACAGTAGAATGTGCTTTTGTATCAAGTGATTTTCAGGCTACAATGATATTCTAGATCACCTTGAAATTTTTTTATGTCTCTGAGGACTACCATGTTGGTTGTTAGTCATCCATGTTGGTGGTCATTTGAGCAAGAGATAGCAACATACAAGCCTTACTTTACCATTGAGGTATTTGAACAGCTTTCTCTTTGTATGCAACACGGTGATCAAGTAATGGCTCTCAGAATTGTTACTGTCCCTTGACATTTACCTTGGTAACACTTAGCACACTAAATGTCTGTGGACAGCAAAAGAGTAAACTGTATTCATCAAAACAGTTTCTCCCTCTGCATAGGTATACATTTAATAAATTAGAAAAAACAAGCACAGAGAAATCAAGTGCTCTTCACTAGTCATACAAATAGGATTGTTCAAAGGAATATACTCAGCTACTGAATTGGAACACATCCCAAGACAACTTAAGCTTGAATAACTATGTTGTGGGATAGTCTTTCCTTCTCTGTTGAGGAAACACAGGAAAGAAATATTTTATTTATTACATATTATATATGAAATAAATATTCCATATCATTATATTATATATAATATTATTTATTATATTTTTTTTTCCCCTAAGCTAAAGGCAAAGTCATCAAGTACTTGGGATCACAGGAAGAAATAACGTGTGGGAATGTTTCTTAATCTTAAAAAAAAAAAAAAAAAAAAAGTTGGGGGGGAGGATGAACGTCACTGAAGTCTTACATCGTGAAAAGGCAAAAAAACACTGTAGGACAACTCCATTTTGTCATTAAACTCTGGTTTTACATTTCATCAATGAATGCTATTACATAAGGCCCATCACACACTGGGCCAGACTGCTAAAATCTGTTGAGAAACGTTAAGGTATCTACAAGCAATTTATTTTTAATAGCTGTGAAGCATAAGCAATTTCCATCGAATCCCATCACCACTTGTAATGGGATTGATTCATACTCTGGAAATCAAATAATTTACATTTAGGTATGTAACTTTAGGCACACAATTTTGGTAACTTTGGTCTGAGAGTTTTAGCTCTACACAGAGCCACTGTATTCAATATAGTTAGCACTTATTAAAAATCTATACTGCATTTATTAATTCAAGTCACTTACTTGCCAAGTTTCTCCCACATTCTTCCAGCCCACTCTTATTCTAAATTTCTAGGCTAGAATTTATTTTCAGAACATTTCCATATGCAAGGATATACGGAGGAAACTCCCTACCCTGGTTCGGCCCTCAGATTATTACCCACTGATGATATTTCAAGTAGGTAATGACAAGATAGCTACCAGAAGTCTAAGGGCAATGAAGAGAGACTTCAGAGCCCTGGGACGTCTGGTTAAGAGATCAGGAGCACAAGTAATGTTCTCCTCTATCCCACTATTTGCAGGGAGTGATGAGGGCATAAACAGGAAGAGTCAACAGATTAACTCCTGGCTCAGAGACTGGTGCAACTGGCAGAACTTTGGTTACTTTGATCATGGATTGATATACAGGACACCAGGCATGCTAGCAACAGGTGGGGAAAGCCTAACCCAAAGGGGAAGAAGGATTCTGGGACAGGAGTTAGCAAGACTCATTGAAAGGGCTTTAAATTAGGTTTGAAGGGGGACGGGGATGTAACCAGAGTTACTGAAGTGGTGCCTGGGAGCAGCATGCCAGTGCTGGTGGATAAAAGCGCTGCCAAGGTCTTGCAGCCTGTTGTCACAGTGGAGGTGGGAGATAATGACCCATGCGCTAGCAAAGACATGAGGAGTAGTGATAGGTTGGCAACTGCAGAAATGTCTGAGCGTGATCAGGTGGGAATAAGGGCTTGTCTCCCCAGTAAAGTGGCAAGGCAATTAGCCCAGCTGAAGTGCATCTACACAAATGCACACAGCATGGGCAACAAACAGGAAGAGTTGGAAGCCATTGTACAGCAGGGAAACTATGATATAGTTGCCAACACAGAAACGTGGTGGGAAGACGCACACAACTGGAGTGCAGTGATTGATGGCTACCAACTCTTCAGAAGGTATAGGCAAGGAAGGAGAGGTGGTGGGGTGGCCCTCTATGTCAGGGGCAGTTTTGAATGCCAACAACTTAACAATGAACATGATGACACTTTTGAGCGTTTATGGATAAGAATCAAGGGGAAGGCCAATAGGCCAGACATCGTGGTGGGATTTTGTTATAGACCCCCCAACCAGGATGTAGAGACTGATGAAATATTCTATAAGCAGCTGGCAGAGGTCTCGCAATCGCCCGCCCTTGTTCTTGTGGGGGACTTCAACTTCCCAGATGCCTGCTGGAAATACAACACAGCAGAGAGGGAAGAGTCCCAGAGGTTCCTGGAGTGTGTGGAAGACAACTTCCTCACACAGCTGGTGAGGGAGCCAACTAGGGAAAGTGCCCTACTGGACCTGCTGCTTGTTAGCAGAGAAGATCTTGTAGGGGATGTAAAGACTGGAGATCATCTTGGGTCATGATGGTCTTTCATTTCAAAATGAAAGAATTTTCGATTCTTGGTGAAGCAAGGCGGGGAGCCAGCAGAACTCCCACCTTAGATTTCCAAAGGGCGAACTTTGGCCTGCTTAGGAACATGGTTGAGAGTGTCTCTTGGGGAAAGTCCTGAAGGGTAAAGGTGCCCAGGAAGGCTGGTCTTACTTCAAGAAGGAACTCTTAAAAGCACAGGAGAAGGCCACCCCCAAGTCCCAAAAACAAGCAAACAGGGAAGTAGACCAGCCTGGCCAAATAGAGAGCTTTGGCTGATCTCAGGAAAAAAAGAAAAGTTTATGATCCTTGGAAAAGGGGCTTGGCTACTTATGAAAAATACCGAGATGAAGTGAAGCTATGCAGGGCGAAAATTAGAAGGGCCAAAGCTCAAGCAGAACTCACCTTGGGCACCACAGTTAAAGATAACAAGAAGAGGTTCTTTCAGTATATCAATAGATAAAGGAAGACTAGGGAAAACGTAGGTCCACTAACAAATGAGATAGATGCCCTAGCGGTGGAAGACACAGAGAAGGCAGAGCTACTGAATGCCTTCTTTGCTTTAGTCTTCACTGCTAAAGTTGTCCCTCATGAATCTCAGGCCCTGGAGGCAAGGGGGAAGGTCTGGAGAGAGGAAGAGTTTTCCCCAGTAGAGGAAGATCCGATTAGAGACCACTTGGCCAAACTGGACATCCATAAGTCCATGGGCCCTGACAAGATGCACCCGTGAGGGCTGAGAGAGCTGGCAGATGTTATTGCTTGGCCACTCTCCATCATCTTTGAAAGGTCATGGTGAACAGGAGAGGTGCCTGAGGACTGGAGGAAGGCCAATATCACTCCAGTCTTCAAAAAGGGCAAGGAGGAGGACCCGGGGAACTACAGATTGGTTAGTCTCACCTCCGTCCCTGGGAAGGTAATGGAGTGACTCGTTCTGGATGTCATATCCAAGCACATTCAGGAGCAGGAGTTATTGGAAGTGGTCAACATGGATTTACCAAGGATAAATCATGCTTGACCAATCTCACAGCCTTCTATGACGTTATAACTGGTTGGCTGGATGAGGGCAGAGCAGCAGATGTCGTCTACCTTGACTTCAGCAAGGCTTTTGACACTGTCTCTCATAACATCCTCCTTAGGAAACTGAGGAAGTGTGGACTAGACGAGGGGACAGTGAGGTAGATTGAGAGCTGGCTGTGTGACAGGACTCAGAGGGTTGTGATTAATGGAGCAGGGTCGAGTTGGAGGCCTGTAACCAGTGGTGTCCCCCAGGGGTCAATACTTGGACCAGTATTGTTTAATGTATTCATCAACGACCTGGACGAGGGGACAGAGCGTATGCTCAGCAAGTTCGCTGATGATACCAAACTGGGTGGGGTGGCTGACACCGCAGAGGGCCGTGCTGCCATCCAGCGTGACCTAGACAGGCCGGAGAGGTGGGCAGAGAAGAACCTAATGAGGTTCAACAAGGACAAGCGTAGGGTCCTGCGCCTGGGGAGGAAGAATGTCAGGCACCGGTATAGGTTAGGGGTGGACCTGCTGGAAAGCAGCTCTGAAGAAAAGGATGTGGGCATCTTGGCAGACAGTAAATTATCCATGAGCAAGCAGTGTGCCCTTGTCGCCAAGAAGGCCAATGGAATTCTGGGCTGCCTAGGGAAGAGTGTGGCCAGCAGGGCAAGGGAGGTCATTCTCCCCCTCTACTCTGCACTGGTGAGGCCACAACTGGAATATCGTGTCCAGTTCTGGGCTGCCCAGTTCAAGAGAGACAGGGAACTACTGGAGAGAGTCCAGCGTAGGGCAACAAAGATGATGGAGGGGTTGGAGCATGTCCCTTATGAGGAAAGGCTGAGAGAGCTGGGACTCTTTAGCCTGGAGAAGAGAAGGCTGAGGGGAGACCTTAGTAATGTTGACAAGTATCTAAAGGGTGGGTTTAAGGAGGATGGAGCCAGACTCTTTTCAGCGGTTCCCAGTAACAGGACGAGGGGTAACAGGCACAAGCTGGAACATAGGAAGTTCCGATCAAATATGAGAAAAAACTTCTTTACGGTGAGGGTGACAGAGCACTGGAACAGGCTGCCCAGGGAGGTTGTGGAGTCCCCTTCTTTGGAGACTTTCAAGACCCGCCTGGATGCGGTTCTGAGTAATGTGCTCTGGGCAATCCTGCTTTAGCAGGGCAGTCGGACTAGATGATCTCTAGAGGTCCCTTCCAACTCTGAAATTCCGTGATTCCATGAAATATTTTTTTCCCATCTAACCCTCTAACTCAAGAAATAGCATTAAGATACAGTTGTGATATTTTTTCACAAAATTACCATAATAGTGTATAATGACAGTAGTAGTAAAAATAATAAATAACACCACTGAAATGCAAACAGCACTTTACAAATTTTGCAACACCAGTTTGTCCTTGAGAAGAAATAAACCATTACTGTTTGTGGTGCACCATGGATCATGAACTAGAAACTGCACACACTTTAAAGAGAGAAAATTACAAGGCTTTAAAGAAAAAAAGTTGTTTGGGGAAACATTTCAACAGACTCATCCACCAAATAAACAGCAAGTATTTCTGTGGGACAATTTCTGTACCAGATGAAGGACTGTTTTGTGTTCCCAAGGTATGGTAAACAACTTCCCCAAAATGGCACAAATCACTCACTATGATAGCACTGAATGGAAAACTTCAATTGCTTAGGTGTAACACAACACCATAGCCAGGGCTTTAAAAAACTCCTAGATAATTTCTGAGTAACGTAGGCCTAAAATAATATTAATAACAACAACACCACAATACCTTAAGAGATCTTATTAAAAACATCCCATTTGGGCAGAATCAAGGGAAAAAGTACTACTTCCACTCTCTCCAAGATGGACTTTTGGATCAACTATGATTATTACCATTCTTATGTTTTGTGGGATTTTCTACTACAAACTTCTTGAGAATTACAACAATTATAAACAGTGAAAACTTTCAAGTAGGTTATGTGCAATCATGAGGCCACTGTAATTGTATCTGAAATTTCATGCTAATAACTTTGCCCAACAGCAAAAACAAAACTCCAAAGAATCAACTGACTGTAAATGCTTACTGTTCTCCTACAATTAATATCATATGCACTAGATTTGTACTTCTTTCTTCTTTTTGTAGTCAATAATGATTTTCATTTTACCTCCAAGCCAAGCAAGAGTAGTAACCTGGAATCATAAAAACTGTCCAAAAAAACTATGTGCATTCATACAAACTATATTTTTTGCCCCCTATTTATTCAAATTTCACTGTAATATACTGAGAAATACAAACATACCATTTGGGAGCATGCATTTAAAATCAGCTTGATTCTTACGTATACACACGTAGATGAATATTGGGTTAGAAGTAAGAAGAGAACAAGATGAATTACGCACAGAGGGAAAGTCTGCTCCATTTCATGAGTGCTCTTTGAAAAAAAGAATATTTTCAACAAAACTGATAAAAGAATGGAATAAATTACATATGAAATTTTAATTGTTAAAATGCCTCTCATTACAGATTATTTTGAAGAGATTGAAGATCAAAGATAAAAATGACTGGTTTTGAAAGTTCTGATAATTTTCTATTTTTAAAAAAAGCCTGTCAGGAAAGGGTAGTTAAAAACAATGAAAATGATAATAAATCAGGGAGTAAAGATGTTGGTTTCTCATTAAAAAAAGCTATTTTTAAGAGCAGAACCTGTCATGGTGAGAATGTTGTACTTGCTTTAATAACAATAAAAAGAAATTTACTGCCCCCTCCTGGACTGGTAAAACAAAGTTATCTTCTCTTGAAACTCAGTCACAAAAATTGCACAGATGATGTTCTTTTCTCAGCTAATACAGAGAATCCATCCATATGTAAAGCTGGTAGAATGGGTGATGACTATATCTGACTGCCGCAAGTTAAAAGCCACCAAGTTCAACACAGGAGGCTAAGAACATGATTAGATTATTTCCTTAGGATCGTCCTTAACTGTATCTGTTACATGGCAAAATGGTGTAAGAGTTTTGTAAAAACAAGAAAAATACAATGTGATGCTGTAATGGAAAACACAAAGTCTTAGAAAGCATCACATTTACCTTTGTGAGAAGAGAGATTCAGAATCTTAACTGCCAAAGGAAAAACCTTCTGTCCTAAAGAGCATAAGGATTGATCGATTGATTTATTTAAGTTAAGCTGGGGTTTTTTTTGGTATGTGTGCGTGTTTGGGTTTTTTGGGTTTGGGTTCTTCTCGGATTTTTGTCTGTTTTTGGTTTGGCTTAGGGTTTTGTTTGCCGGGGGTGCATGTGTGTGTCAATTCTCCTTATGTGTATGATCCCTTATTTTTCAAGATCCGAAGAAAACACTGATTACTCATAAAAATAAAAAAATGCCAACTGATCCTACCAACAGAAAATAAATATTATTTCATTTTAAAGACTAATAAAAATAGCCCATGCAAAATTTAACTTGTAACAAAAAACCAAAACAAGCCACCATCAAAACATAAATAGGAGGGAAACAGGTTACAAGAGTAACCTATTAGTATTTGGAAAATACAAATAAAAAGATTTTATACTGAAAAAGTAAACAATTAATATGACTATATTTACAAGCTACTTTTAGACAACAATTGCATTAAAATCAACATTTGTCAGCACAAATTGGAGTAGAGGATTGAAAAGGCTTTGTGAAACGATCATGATGAAAGAGAAGCAGTTCAGAAGAATAATGTATATGGATGCCAAAATGAATGAGGTGAAGGGACTGGAAAGCCAAATGTAGCAAAGAACTTTTTTAAAACATCAGCTGTTCAACCTAAGCCAGTCCCACAGCAAGACTAGCTTGTACAACTGGTACATAGGTGGCATTCAGCTTCGCCTTGCTAGGTTGGCACCTGACCTTGTCGGTGTTATGGGTGCATTTCTACCAAGATGAAATATGCTTCAATAACTTCCCAAATTACTTGGCACAAACATCCTTTCTGTCAACACCAAATCTGCCTGTTTTCTGCAGTCTGCTTGATATTTATTGCCACTGATTTATAGGCAATGCAAAGAAATCCTGCTTTCTTCTTCAGTTTGAGGTCCTTTATGCCCTTCCTGGAGCAACACAAAAGGGATACATTTCACGATCTTGTTCAAAATCCTATTAAATTTTGTTCATAATGTCCTTTAGGACTAGTGCTATAGCTGTAGAAGCAGTACCTACTGATCGCAGCACAGAGTTTTGCCCTTTGGGATGAAAATTAACTTTAGGCCAGCAGATGAAGTTCTGAAGCACTTCCCCTATAACCTATACCTGTGCTTTTTCAAAACCCCTCTGAAATGACAGATGGTTTTAAGCCATAAGAACCTGCAGCATCAGATCATCAGAGTAAACAGTTCCTTCTCACACTCTGCTAAGCAATCAACAGATTCCTATCCATTCTGCGCTAAGTGAAGCCACCTCTTCCTTCACAAATGAAGTGCAAAAAGATCATCATCTCTTTCCATGAGAAAAAACTAGGCTGTTCGTTGCAGTTTGGAAATAATCAAACATGTGTGCTCAAGCCTCACACAGACGTTAGAATGCTTTGAGATTTCTTGCTGATGAATATGGTAAACCAAAACACCCATCTGGACACAGAAAAACAATGCACAACTGAAATTCTGGCCATATAATTCACTCTGTATTGATGACTACGGCCTTTAATTTAGATTGCTCATAAAACTCATGTAATTGTAGGCTATCCAAACATAGTACAAAAATAATAAACATTTTATTAATCTGAGAAAAATACATAAAAACATTTATAAGCCTCTAAAGTTATCACCACAGAAACTGCTTCAGGCTTCAAAAGGCAAAGCACTTTACAATTATCTGTTTTGATATGATACTCACTGTATTATTAAGTTTAATCTACTGTTAATATGAAATAAGGAGGTCTTCTAAGTACCTCATAGAACATTCCTTACTGATAATGTATCAGAAGGCGTAGACAGTCCTCAAAAAAATCCTACTCATTTCTCAGACTATCATCTACACAATGTAAATTACGATTTCAGGAGGTACCCACTTTGCTCCTTTTTGTCATCAAAAAGGATGTGCTTTGGAAGGTGTTATACAGATCTTTTTCAACTGTAGAAAGAATATTTAGTTAGAATATTGAAAATAATAGAAGCTTAAACAGAAGTCAATCTTAAAAAGGGGACTTACCACAACATAACAAAAAAATGACCGATTATCAGAATCTGACATCAAATTAAAAAAAAACCCAAACCATAATTGTTGTAGATTTCAAAATAAAGAGACAGAAGAAATAATGCTACTAATACCAGCCCTAGTAATTCTTCCTCAGCCCATGCAAACACAGTCTTACATTTTCATACTTTTCCTTTGCCTTTTACAAAATGCATAAGATTCCTCTTCTCTAAATGCTTCTGGAAAGTCTTTATGGGTATGAGCTATCTGCCATCAGGCATCCTGAGGGGTTAGAGAGGGAGGAAGGTATTTGGGGGAGAAACGTATGCACAGAGAGGCACCTTAAATCCCCTTTGATTCTTCCGTCACCTAGATGCCTGCTTACAGTCTTTGTTCTACCTGTTGCAATTGTCCATTAAAGGTAAATCTGACAATTTTGGAAGCTAATTCCCCTTCATTCGAAATAAATCTTACATTACAGATAGCATTAAATGGATTTGTCTATGCAGTGCCATGGTTTAGCTTTATAACTGCTAGCTGCATATTTTTAACTGCTGTTAGAAAATTCTAACAACATTAATTCAATTTTTCTGCATAATGAAGAGTGGAAAAATGGTCTTCTATTTCAAATCCAGTTTGGGATAACAAACACTGATTTGCCCTCAACAAGACAACACTGTTAAATAGTGTTGTAGAGTTAAAGTGATGACTTTTCTCCTACATGTGCATTTCCATATTTTAAACTTTTATTTTATTTTATTTTATTTAGCTTTGTCTGCCTTTTCTAAGCATGTTTTGGGAGCATTTTCACTTCTTTTTCACTTCTGCTTCTTTTAATCTTAAGTGTTGAAATTTGAAGATATTTGTATAGGTAATGATGAAATCAAGCTAGTGTATTGTGTCTTCTGTGATTAGAAATGGATACGTTTCTGATCGAGGCTCAGGATCATCCAGAGATCAGTTACAGAATCTGCCAGAGGTTAACAACAAGGCTTTGGACCAATCACCTCATCTTTCACTTTCTTGTGCTGATTGTATGTCCTTAGATTGCATTGCTTTTGAGGCGTGGAGAGACACAGACCTTACAATGACCACTACATTTTCAGTATCTGCCAGTTACAGATCTGCTCCATCTGACAACGGTAAGTGCCAGAGGCAGGCCAATGCATGGGCAAAGCAGCTGCCCACCAAGCTCATTTTCCACGCCTGTGGTACCCAAGCAAGGGTGTCAAAACTCTTTTGGCTGTTGAATTAAAGTTTATGTATACTGGAAGTTGGTTTTGTATTTCAAACCAGTTGCACAGATAATACTTTTAGCATGTAACACACTCAAAAACTGATAAGGTATTTCTTAAAGTGTGAGGCAGGAATTAAACTGTCTCCCTCCAGATCCAGAGGGACAAGATCCAGAGGGACAAGAGAAGGCCTGTTAATAGTATTGGTCAAAAAACCCCTGGCAATTAAAAAAAATAAAATGTTATAATACTATTTTTAACTAAATTGTTTGGGGTTTTTTCTTAAGTTCTGCAACATTACATTGTACTTGATAAGCCAGAAAAGAAACAAAGGTAAATCTTAAAGGAAACTCCTGAAGAGGACATTGTGATGACAAGTAAAGTGGAGTTTTATATCCATGTTTCAACTGGTGAAGAGGATTCTGTTCAGACCATGAACGTCTCCCTAAGCAACTAAAAGTTGCACTGTTGTTTATGATGATTAATTTCCTAGGCTGTTATGTTTTAAGGTAATAAATTATTTACATTGAACTTCAGTAAAGCTAAATGAGTTCAGACTTAGGAAGACATTTTGAAGGTGTGAAAAGGATCGGGAAGAGGGGTACTAAAATAAAATGACTAGACAAAGAATCCTGTCAGCTTTAGAGGGTAAAAATTGTAAAAGTAAATGTCATGATTGACTGTCAAATATGTATAGCTGCAGCAAAATTTTGAGAAAATATTTTTGATTCAAAGTTTTCAGGACTGAAGCAAGAGAATTTTAAGGTTTTGAAGACAGGGAAGTATATCTGGTGATGGCACTGTATTGTACTACTCCAAAAATGTGAGGGGAAAAAACCCAACAAGACATTAAAACTTACAGTCAGGATCCCATGCATTCCACAGAATGCTCAAACCATATCTTATAGCAAGAATTCTGGATTATATTCAACTACAGTTATGCAGGTGCAGTAAGACTGTGTACATCATATGCCAAGCCACTATTAGAAATGTAAATAAACAATTAGGAAAGCTCCTTTTCAAAAACACTGGGTAGAATATCCAGAAACAAATGTAGCTTAATTGATAGATAGATCTTCCTGTTTCCTACAGACTACGAAATTTCTGTCAGCAACATCAGTAAGACCCCATGCCATGGTGAGCCAAGAAGCATTAATCCAGAAAAGATTCTTTCTTACTCAGTGCTCTAACAGATTGAAAAGGTTAGAGCTGATGCACTTTACCAGTAATTTTTTAACAGATAAGAAACTTGACAAGTGTTTAAGTAATTAAAATAATATCCAATTAGTGTTTCTTTCTCTAAACTCCTTTTTTTTTTTTTTTTTTCAAACAGATTCTTTGATGCCTTTTCCCTTTAGGTTAAAGAACTTTCCCTCAGTACTACACAAAGTATATTTGGTAAAATGAAAATAACGTATAAACAGAATATGGAATGGGTTGCCAGGGGAAAGCTAACCTATTTTACTATCTGGACGGATCGTGACACCTTCAGTTAATTTAAGAAAAAAAAGTTACCTATTTTTATTAAAGGATTAAAGCATTACGAATCTTCTCCAATTCATAACTCAAAGATAAAATACAGGCAAGTTGTAACCAGTAAATCTATTTTTGAAGCAACAGAACCTACACTGCAAGATTTAAAATATGTCTATACTGACATAAAGAGCTTCATATTTAAAATATTACAGAGACTGAGACTGCATGTCCTGGTTTGTTTACTTTGAGTCTAACAACAAAGACACACATTAAGTATGATTTAAAGCTTACAGCAAGAGACTAGGAATCAGCAGATACAACTACTGAGTAATCCCACTTGTACCTTGAGCCTGCCGTAGATCCTGAGGCAATTCGCCTGCTTTCAGATTTCTCATCTATATGGAGGGAGCAGATAACAATACCTACCTATCTACCACAGGTGTTTCAAAGTTAAGTTCTTCAATACTTGGAGAGTTGCCTCAAATTTCTGTCTTACTCAGATGCTAAAAATAATTACACTGATATTTTGAAGGCACGTCAGTGGATTTCTACTTGTGCAGTCTTTTAAAACCAAGGTACTAAAAAGTTAGTTCACTGAAAAAATGTATTTGCTTTCAGGAAAGCACTTTTAGGATACTTTTGGTTCTGTTTACATGACACAGGCTATACTATTTTAATAATCTGTGCTTGAGATGTATGGTGATGAGGGAATTATTGCGCACCTGGGGAGATAGTGTAATTAGAAAAGTGGCACAGTAGGGGAATAAAAATGATTTAAAAATTTTCAGAAATTAACCAGTCACTATTCCACTGATGTTTGTTTTAAGTTGCTATAGGAGCATCCAAGTGAGAAGCATGAACAGAGAATCAAAGGAATTTGTGGTATTATAAATAATTAAAATTTCTGCCCTATCATTTCTCAAGGCTCATAAGAAGCAAGGACGTGCAACCAACTGGGTCAGACAAATGAATCCATTCACACAGCTGGTAAAGGAGCCTGCCTGAGCATAGCTAATGTGCTGGAGTAGGAATATTTGAGCAGGTGTAATTATACTAATGATTTATTGAATGTTTGATTAATTGGAAATTAAGTGAATGCACAGTGGCAGAATTGTCATAGCAAATCGTTCAGCTGTTTGGTTAAAAGGTGCTCAATCTCCCTTTAGTAAAGCAATTAAGAACATCCTAAATCATGGAAATGAATTATCTGTGCAGAATTATCTGATGTAATAATACTCTTACACACAAACTAAAACCTATGAACAAACTACCCTAACAAGGAGTGAAATCATGAACATGTGAACTTGAAACACAACTATCTCAAATTGCTCACAAAAACCAAGGATTAAGCGGCCCTCCTGACTTCCTGAGATATAACGTGGGAGACAAAGAAAGATAGATTTGTCTGAATAAAGTCTAAGCACCCAATCTAGAAGGCACTCTAGAAAACTCTGGAACAGGCTCACACTACAACTGATTAATCAATCAATTGTTAACAAAGCTATAACCCAGGTAAGTCTTTGATTTTATGTTTTGAACAAGTATTGTTTTAGAGTAACTTAATAAAGAAGCCTTACCATAGCCTTATTCAAGTTTTTCAAGCAAAGGTTAGAGAATCTGCCAAAATAGGGTTCAGACATTTCTTTTTCATTCTGAGTTCACTGATTACAGGTCAACTCCAATTCAAAATGACTCTGAGCACTAGAGTTACAGGCTCAGCTTGGGATATGAAATCTTGCCGTTCCCTGGCATATTTTGACCAATCATTACCATTCAGATCCAGAATCTGTCTTGCAATATCCTTTTGATAATGTAGTTAATAGAATAAAGCAAAGTCCCTTCATAACTGGGATCTTATCAAAAGACTAAGATTATATAATGCAAAGCTAGAATCAGAACATGCAAATGAGGAGTCAGACTGCAGCAGGTAATTAACAGATAAGAGGTTTACTATTCTTATCATCTGAAGTATTTGGTAAGGCAGTTCAGAAAATTTTAGAAGAGAACTGTAAGCCCACAGCTAGTTCCTGGAACATCATATTTCTTTAGGAGTTCTATAAAAAAAACAAACATAGACTTTACTATTAATCTTGATCAGTTTAACGGAGCCTGACAGGACAGGATCAGGAAACCACAGGCATACTGCAAAGCCAAACTAACATCAGGGCCAGTAATTTATTTAATACTTCTGTGGAAGGAATATGTTTGTATGAGTGGGACAGTGGTGCCAGCTTTGAAAAGGTACATTACTCGGAACACTACTATGTTTGAATGTTTCTGCTTAAGTTTATGCATATTTATGTGTGACAGCTGAATCACAGTTATGTAAACAAGCTGTCTTCTATATAAAACTGGTTTTGTTTTTTTAAGTCATCCATATATAGAAGAAATCCTTTATTCATACAAAGCAAACAGCTCTGCTTAATTACTAATCACAGCCACGACTTACGAGCACCTAGCAGTGACAGAAGATTTGAAGATTTTCATGTCAAATCATGGTGACTGTTTTCCCACAAGGCACTAATTATGTCATGATGCAAACAGTATAATGTCTTTAGTTTAAGCACAGAGTTCTAACGATCAGAATTAAAATCAATCCATGTTTTCTACGTTTATTCTCTAAGAAGGACTCTTGTTCTATCCATTAATTTTTTTTCTCATTATGAGAGGAGAGTGGTGGCCCTGTGAGCTTGTTGAAACTTACAAAAGCAACAGGACTGAAGAGAGATCAAGTGAGCTACATCCTATTACTTCTATGCTCACTTTCAATTTGAATAGCTCCTTCAGTAATACTCGAAAACACTTCATACTATAACCACAGGAAAATGGATGCCACTTGACAGAGTCAAGCGTGGAGCAAGTCTGTAACATCATAGTGCTCCTCCTTTCCCACTTAGTGGCAGAATCCTCTGATCCTGATTAACAGAAAAGCTTAATTAAAATAAAATTAGCACTCTTTGCTTTCCCTGCTGTCCTCCCTGCTGTGAAAAATCTACTGGTACACCAACTTGTAATTACTAAATTGACTTATTTAAAAATGTGTTCTTTGAATTTCCATTTATCATATTTTGTTCTCTAGCCAATATGGCTTTTTGCCACTTCAACAAAAACAAACACCACGCTTCCATCCATATAAAAGATGCCAATATAAAGACCAATGCTACGCTCAAAATTGTCTATCAAGCAGTTGAAATATTACTTATGGTTTTACATAACCCTACACTCCTGAAAACATGCATAATTGATATTAACATGCAAACATAACAAATGGCACATACACCTAGTAAGCTATTCACAGAGAAATCTTGTGAGGTTAGAAACACTAGAGAGAGAGACTACTAAACACGACAGAAACACATTAGAGGGAGAACCTAGCAAAACGGTGAGCAACTGATTGACCACACCATCATTTCTAACTCGGTGACTATCAATATACCAGAAATGGGAATTCACTTTCCTATTTCCACCTTAATGCTAAAAGGCTAAAGGAAGCTTGACTGGAATTTAGTAGTTTAGGGTTGGTTTGTTTTTTAAACCAAAATTACAATAAGCCCACGAAACAAAGATATTTAAAAACAGACAAGGTCAAAACCTACCCATTATTTAAAAGAGAGGTATGCCAATAATGAGAATAGCCAGCTAGGGTACAGTCAGAAGTGATTATAGTCAACGTGATTAAATTAAGGAAAGAAAATAACAAAGACATTTTAGGTTATTTCCAATAATTATCATTTGTATCTTGTGCTGCTGTGCTGCTGTATATGGCAGGACTTGATTTCTTTTATCTATAGACAAACAAGAAGCACATTACTTTATTACTACTGATATACCAAAGGTAAAGAAAATAAATTTGAGTCACTATGAAACTAGTTTCCTCATGTAGCTGCAGGAAGAAAGCCTCTTGCCAAATAGAAAGTCTCCATCAAACACTTTCCTTCACCAATAATATGGCACCATGTTTCTATACCAATAAGAAAGAAAAATAAAAAATAAAAATAGATGATGGAACGTGTGTAAGACACAGAAAATGTGGTCTGACAAGAATAAAATAAATATTAATCATTCAGGTCATTTTCCAGATATCACCTGTATCTACGTACAGAAAGCTGCAGAGGAAATAGGTTCAAATAGCTTTTCATTAACATTCTGCTTCTATTTGGCATAAACATTCTGCTTCTATTTGGCTTCTATCTGATTTGAACAGATGTTGATATTGGAACTACCTAGCATATAGTAATCCCGCACCCATAAACTGTATTTATCAATGTGGGATCAAGAGAGATTCTCCTTTGCTAAGAGAGTACTGAAAAATTAAGAAAAAATTACATTATTTGATTACATTGCTCCAGGGACTTCGATTACATCAACCATCTAATAGAAGAAACAGAGAATAGGTCATCTAAGAAAATAAGAGATCAGCCTATTTAGTATTTAATGAAATTCTCAGGTTTGTCTGCAGTATAGAGATTTCTGTATAAATTGAGAAACAAAAATAATACATTGGATATTTAAGATTGAAAATAATACTTGAAAAATCTAACACTGCAATAGCGATTACCATATGCCAGAAGGAAGGAATAAAGTGTAGGTTTCTAGCTTTAGAGTGAAGTATGATATCCCCTCTTTTTTTTCTTTTCTTTGAGATCACAGAAAAGAAGAATGCAACTGTTTTGCTGAGTTGCTTTGCTGAAAGTATCAAGAATCCTCAACAAAACACTCTTGCCATGAAAGAACTCTCAATACAGGAAGGGTAAAGCTCAGTGAACAGTGCTTGAGGAAACCAAGACAATCACCTGTATGGAGATGTCAGCAACATAATAGATTTCGGATTTAAACGCACATTATTTAACTTTGTTAAGATTCTTCCTGAAAGCTAACTGCAAACCTCCCAATTTCCTCCTAAAAACTGTGTACGTACTCCTAGCAATATACTTTAGGATAGCCCAGGAAATCTTCAATAAACAAAGGCAACTGTTAAGTCGTTCAGAAGTCTTTCAATTGCTTTCACTGTCTTAACCAGTTATGAGGGTTTTTTTTTCCCTTCGTAGCCAATGGCCAAGCCACAGTGCCTGAAAAACCAAAATCTGTTTGTAGACGGAGTTGTGGATAGCAATTCCCACTTCTCTTTTCACTCATTGGGCAAAATTTTAATAAATAATCCACAAATATAATATTTTTCTTCCTAAATAAATACGTAATTCCATTATTTAAATAGATGTACACACGCACACCCATATGCATACTCAACTAGAGGTGATGAAATCTCTCTCATCAACTCCTGCACATTGAGAACATATGCCAATAAGCCACTTGATAACAAGCTTACTGAGACACATCTTGCCTTGTCCTCATCAGTTTCCTGAGGTCCCCCTTTTTAGAGCAAGACAAACGCTGCAACTCATCCTGCACAAACAGGCCAAGGCAAACATCAAGGTTGTTTCCAGAGAGGCTCAGCCTGACAACAGACAGAGGAACTATTCTCAGTAGATGCTCAGACTATGAAAATGAAAATAGCATAGGATCTCTATCCTGTCTTGACCAGCACTGTTTTGTGTAAATACTGCCAAAAGTCTGTACAACAAAGTTATTTACTAGAAAGCAAATGTTTTAAGGAGTGACCATTTCTTCATTTGTTCATTGGTTAGAAGGCCTGAATTCGTTGTCTGCCTTGTAAAACACATGAATGCATGCACGTTATCTCTGACCCACTCGAGATTTTCAGGAGAAATTTTCATTTCATCATTAGGGACATAATTCCCAACATAAATACTTTCAATTTTACAGCAGAAAACAATAATTTTAATGAGCTATTAACTGTCCCATCTTGGGATGTTCCACAACTTTATTTTTCACTTTTCAGTTCACTTTCTGGTTATTTTATACCATTAACGTAAGCTGCATACTACTGCAACAGTGACAGCACAGACTGCACGTCTGAAATCACAAAAGCAAACAAAAATCCCACTTTAGTATGTAACATATAACACATATATGTTGTTTACATAACCCAATCAATAATTAAACTGTAGTAGAGAACAAATAGTATTCATAAGTCATGCAATCTTCTGTTTTTTTAATAGATGGTAGGTGGCAAATCTCTATGGTAAAGCCAGCTAAAAATATGGTGGTAGTGGTGGGGAAGATGCTGTAGCAGTTTCATTGCTTTTTGTTTTAGTTTAAGCCAGGCGCCTAGGAGACTTTAAGTACATTAGGAATCAGTGATGGAATGTGGTACACAGTTCTTGAGATATTACTGCTTAAAGCATCTTGGTGCCAATTGTTGTAGTGATGAGGGCCTGCTGCTTGCCACCAGGCAGAAAGGTTTCATTAACCAACCCCTAGGATTTATCCTTTACGATGTTTTTGACATTTACACAACATTTTTCATTTTTCATTACCCCAAGGAAAAACAAGGGGGGAAAAGAATAAAGGATCTCTTGTTTGCCAGACCATCATTTAAAAAGACTGAGCTGGCTTTATGGAAGTTTTTTTATGCAGTCATTTTTGATTTAATACGGTATTATAATCAGCAAAGAACTAAATGCTTTTCTGGACTTTGTAGTTTATAAAGGGAATCATTAGAAACAACATTCCCCATATTTTATGTTTTATTAACAGACACCAAAAAAAATAAAAACACTCTTAAGCCCCTCTTACCTCAGTCTTGGTGCTTATTTTCAGCATCTAGATGGCTAAATTTTTTTTGGTGTAAACATATGCATTACTACACAGGTATATTAATATCAGTTGACAGTGTGATATGGGAATTGTATGTAATACATACCAAAATAAGCATGTGTGGGTATTTTCCTATTAGGCAAAAATTTTTTAAAACTTATGCAGCTTCCCCCCCCAACCTGATACTTTCTAAACTGAATTGGTGGGTAAAATTACAGTTATATGATATCAAGTTGGTGGTCTATAAAGGGAAAAATGGCAGATGAAAATATTGTTTTCTTTCTTCCGTGCGCATCAGTATTTTTGCATGCTTTATCTGGAATTATGCATGTCTCATGAATTTAGCAAACAGACAGGGTGAAAACTCACACATAGGAAAACTTTATTTACCGCAAAATGTTAATTAAACATTATTTCTAAAGGCTTTTTAAAAATTATTTTTATATTAATATATATATAAAAAAAATTCACACTTTTTTTCCTTCAATGCATAGGAATGAAATTTACCATAAAAAAAATAATCTGCATGCCGATCATAAATACATTTCTTTTCCCCAACTAGCTCCCATAACCACC
Organism: Chroicocephalus ridibundus; assembly: GCF_963924245.1. Lineage (NCBI taxonomy): Eukaryota > Metazoa > Chordata > Aves > Charadriiformes > Laridae > Chroicocephalus > Chroicocephalus ridibundus. The sequence goes on along the minus strand of NC_086291.1, from coordinate 42,747,347 downwards.
ACATTCCCCACATTAAAATAGGTAGTTTTGCAGAGAATATTGAAGGCCAGCAGTTCTGAGCTTTTGTTTTCTTCTTTCTTTGCTTTTTTATAATGTGAAAGCATTTTGGAGTTGAGAATAGTTTACTTGGTGATATCCAGCCCTCTCCTACCTATCATCACAGCACAAATAGCACGATGAAAGAACAACCCTGTCTATAATGCTGTCATACAAAAACTGAAAGCCAGTCATAAGAGTGTTTCACATAAAATCAAAATATGAGCAAGATTTAAGAGCTCAAAGCTCTTTGGAAATGTCCCTCACGTTTCTTCCTCTGTGTTTGCAACAGCTAAATAGTACCTTGTGATCTTCAGGGTGAGAACATATGAATAATCTACACTAATCGAAGAGTGAGGCGATAAATACCTTTCCACACTAAGCAGCTGCATATTCCCATATAGGAAAAATAACATAAAAAGGCATCCATAACGTCCCCGTGATTTAAGATAAGTGTGGTTGTACGTGAGTACATGAGCATCTTAAAAGAGAAGTAAATTATTAGACTGTACATATGTTTGTCCAACTGCCAAGGCCAAAGGAATATCCTTGATCACAATGCACTAGTATTTTTCCAATGATGTCTGAAACAAAAACCAAGGTTCTGTAATGATCATGCCCAATATTACAACTTGTTTGTTTGTTTTGATTGCTTAACTGTCTGTGTCACATTAAGGCAAACTGAGAGGAAAGGTTCTTCCTAATATTCCCAGAAGATTCTGGTATCTGTATGAAGTTTCAAATGCCTTCAACTATCAACAGCTTCCCCACCACACAGACTTGCCATGGGGCTGGCTTATTTAGGATTAAAAATATCATGAAAAAGCTTTCTATGGGACTTTATAAACCATTGGAAGAAATTCTAAGATCAGAAGTCTAAAAGAGTCATTGGACACTTTGAATAAAACTCAAGGTAGAAGCTCATCATTAGTCCATTTTTTTTTCCTGCTTCCATTTGAAGATAAGCCAGCATTATACATCTGGAATAATGTGCTCAGGAAAACATTAAAAAAAATTGTATTCTTCATAAAAAAAAAAAATCCACTATATTCTATAAAACACTGAAGGTGTTTGACTTTTCCCTCATAAGAACACCATTTATACTAAAAATGAGATTCCATTTTACAGCATCTTAAAATAAATAAAAGAGGTTTTTAAATCAATGGTACATTTAACGTGTAAAATAAACCAGTACAGTGTTATAGTTGCCACAGATACAATTTCCAGCATCCAGGTAAACCATAGCACCTTAACGATGGCCAAAAAGGATGTAGTACACTGTTAAAAGATCTTCTTATCAATACTATCACAGTCTACATCTAAGCTTCTTCACACCCATCCATGTAGTCTCTTCATGAAAACATTTGTTCCATGTCTTTAAGAAACGTTTGAAATTTATCAACAATGCAAATAGGAAGGAACTAAATACACAAATAGCAACACTGTTCAACAGCAGGCACTGAAGAAAGTCTAACCTGAAGTCCTTGTCAGGGACCAGAAGAGATGACAAAACAAGATCACTTATTTCCAAAGAAATCAGAAGAAATATTAAACTTTCAGAACTGCTGGTCACTAGATAACAGTCCTCTTGCACTGAATATTTCATTTTCTAGCCAACCGATTACCTGTGAAAGTGTCTAATCAGGACAACCACATAGCTCCCTGCTGCCAAAATCTATGTTAGCAGGAAGGCACCATGGTAAACTGGCTGCCAGTATAAATCAAGTCAGTGTGTGAAAGGGAGGGACCAAGAGCACTCCATTTTTCTCTCTGTGTGATGGTTTGGAGAATTAATGTTCACATTTAATACTAAGTCAATAACTCTCCAAATCATAAAAACTGAAACAATAGGGGATATTTTTTTTTACCTGCTTTTGCATTTTATGCATTTATGTATTTTCAAGTTTTTCACCACCACTATAAAGAAACAGACTTTTTTTTTTTTGTGTTGCCATTTGCCAACTATTAAGTATGGAAAACTTAAATGAAGACTGAGACAACAAGAAATTTCAAGTAGTGGACTCGTGAAGAAATAATCTAGAAAACTGCACATTTAAGAACTGGGGAGAATTTTTAAGGCAGCTGCACACTTCCATGAAGGCACATACATATCTAAGTAAAACAAAATCTTTAAAGAACAGCTATAGGAAATTTTGAAATTATAGGACCACACAGTATCAGTAGCTTTTTCACCTTTTTCCTAAAGAGAATCTGGAACACCTAATTAAATGTAAGCATTGATTTCTTTTAGCATTCTTTAAGTTTGAAATTAGTGGATCTGCTTTTCAAAAACTTCTAATACCAAAATAAAGAGAGAAGAAAAAAAAAAGAAAAAACAGAAAAATTAAACACTAGTTGTCAAAAAAAGTTATTAATTACTTGCAGAGATGGTGTATTAACCATTTTAGTAAGACTGATTTACTATTACAGGATTCTGATTAAGACAACTGATATAATCTGTATAATTAATCTATGTCAACTCAAAGAGATTCTTATCTCCTAGAAGAAATTGGTAAAGATAAGAAGAATTGATTTCCTGCCCCTCCCATCTCTCAGATGAACCCATGTTTGAGGAACAGCATTACTGGTTTGTTATTTACTATAAACCAAAATCTCGCCAATATATTTAGCAAACTTCTAAGGATGGAAAGGCTAGTGCACATTGTCATCACAAACAGAAAACAGTAAACTTAAACTAGTGAGCAATTACAGAAGGTTTTGTTTGAATGCAAAGAAATGGCTAAACTAGAGAATTTCACACATCTCACATCAACAATATCACAATATTGCCTTCTGCAAATTAAAAAAAATAATCATGTGCATTATTCAAAAATAGATTTTTATATATATGAAAAATTAAGATAGTTCAAAATAACCAAGTTTATGTCACTGTAAGAATGGCTGGTTTCTAGAACAACAAAAGTTTTTCTGTGACCTAGTAAAGCCTCAATACAGGTGGAACTGTTTATAACAATAAACTTCACTTTGAAAAGTTACATAGGAAAAGGAGCAAGACAAGTCATACAGGAAAATCCACAAAGAAAAACGCAAATAAATATTTGCCTGAAATTTTGGCTTTATGATGATGATTCTCAAAACCTTTGTACAAATCCATTACTTCCATTATTGACAGGTAGTATTTATACGCCTTGATCATACAGTATCAGCATCATTTTCCAGTGATTTTTTTTCTCATAACCTTATCTCTGAAAAGGCCAAGGTTACATAGAAGACATTATTTCTGTGAGACTTCCTTTCAAAGGAAAACTATTAGCTACATTGCTAAATAGGCAAAGTTCTATTGCATAAGTTTCTTTATCAAATGAAACTATTGTGCAAGTTGATGCTTTTTTTTTATAGATTTACATGACAGAAATTGGGATAAAAATAACTATGGTGATGGTAGTCTTTATCTGTATCTTTAGGGCAACAGTCTGCATTTGGTATTGTAATGGGATATCTCTACAGAGCTTAGTACTTAGTACCCTTTGCTCGAATCACATTTTCTGCTAAATGTACTGTTCTTTGAAATATAATTATCTGTCAGCAGAAACCTAATTTCAAGAAACTGTTCCTGGTGTTTAACGGACTTCAAGAATCTGTGTCTACAACTCAGCCTAGGTAACCACACGTGCTCATTAACTATACAGAGAAGTTTGCGATTAGAATTAATCTCTCATGTAATACAGTAAAACAATGTATGTTGTGTTGCCACACAGCTTTGCAAAAATTGGACAAACAGCTTAGCCAAGTTGTTATGAATGTTCTGTTACTGACACTTATCATCACGGGCTCACTCCTAAAAGCAAGAATAACCACCTGCTCACAACAAAACCATTCAAGATTAGCTGAATGACCATTTCAAAAGAAATTAAAATATCAAGTAATATTGTGGGAGGATTGCAACATCTGAAATTGATCATTTCAGTGTAGCCTGTGTATAGGCAATCAGAACCAGAGACTTAGTGAAGAATAATAGAAAGACTTCTCTATGGAACCAAGCTTTGGAAGCCAGCAGTAGACTCTAAGAATTTTTTGTAAGTAGAAAAATAATATGAATTCTTCCTCAAACAGCCAGTTTCTCCATCCAATTGAATAACCAAGTAATTCGTTCTCTTCAGGCAATAGCCAGCCCTTGCATTGTACAATAATTCCATCATTTTCAAAAGAAATTAAACTGATATAATTATAAAAAAGACAGCGGTCAGATATTTTAGGAACATCTTGTCACAGATTAGTACTCAGTATGAAATATTAAGTTAGAAAATAGGCCATAGTAAGTTGAAGTTGTTTCTTTTTCCTACAAGATAAGGTCCCTGATAGAACACTGAATCTCAGTCAGCTTGTTTATATTTTTAATTTCCCTCTTTCATAACAGCTAGATATTTAATATCACTGGATAACTCTTATTGACTGTGAAAGATCTTTCAGGATTCTCAAGTACTTGCTATACTAACAGAAATGCAATTAAGAATAATTTAGTTAAAAACTGTAAATCGTAACTCCACAGTGCATACCTCTACTCCTAGCCATATGGACTTAGTTCTGAGATGCATTCAAAATACAATATCCATACAGCAGAATCTCTTCTGCACTAAATCCTTATTAAAATTACATTGGCAGTTGATTCCAACTCCATTAATCCCTAAACAGGTTATTAAATAATTAGAAAATACCATAAATGTAAACTTCATGTCTTTAAAGAGCACTATTACAAAAGAGATGACACATATTAAATTTAGCCTGACTTTTTAATGGATTCTTATCATTAAGCACAAAGATAAAAATCAGCCTCACGACATAAAGGCAACAAGAATAAAAGCCTGTATTTAAAAAAAAAAAAAGCCCACAACTAAGGAAAACTTAATTATAGAAGTTGCAACTTCGATGCTTTGTTGCACAAATTTATAGATTTCACAGGACAGAGCCACAGATCCAATTGTGTTAATCAGATATCTAGACAGGCAATCATTATAGCCAGTCTAGCTAGCTTTAAACATACACAAAGACTACTATTAACACAGCATTAGCCAAACCAAGTAAATTCAGAACTTTACAATTTCTATAAGAACTTATTCTTCAGTTGCATACAGAATTAAGTTGGATATCATTAATGCGTCTATCAACTAGAATTTACCCTTCCATAGATTATAAACAGCTGTATGTATATAATCTAAACACCATACTTGGAAATTCTGATAAAAACTTTAATGTAAGTAATGACAACTGAACTTAAATTTAGAGCTATTTCTTGCACTCCATTTTACACTTTCTAGTACTATTTAATGTAAGAGACCAAATACACTGTGAGACAATATACATTATCACATCAGCAGTTCATCATCAATGGCAGAAAGAATATATAGAATAGTATAGGTGAGGCAATTTCTGATTTATTGTTTACACAATTGCTTTACTGTAATACCTACAAAAAAGTCATTTTCCCTACAAACAGCCATGGCAGGTAAGCTCCCCACCTGCTATTAAGCTTACCAATCAAAAAAAAAAAAAAAAAAAAAAAAAAAAATCACATTCAGCTACACAATATGCCTGCAAATAAATGCCTGACTAAGTAGCCAGGTCCTGCAAGTCCTGCAATGTGCCCTGCAGGCCATAGAAGTCAGACTTTAACTGACTGGCTAGAAAAAACAAGTTAATAGTTGTCGGTCTCTGGTTTATCCCCAGGAGTTTTACGCTAGAGTTTTACAGTAAAATAATCCACTACTAATTTCACCCTCCTTTCCATAAATGTTAAACATCATATAAGCCTATCCCTCAAGGACACATTTGCAAATGCTTTTGTGAAAATATTTTAACAGCAACCTTGTTATGAAAGCCCAAGTTATTTGATAATCCCACACCCATCAGAATGTAAAAATCAATCAATTAAAAAAACAGTATTATAGGTAATAAAACTACTCAGATAAATATGCTTAAGCATAACAATTATATTACAGAGTAAAGCCAATCTCAGCAAATAAAATTCTTTAGAAATGGTGGGGTTTGTGGTGTACTTTTTAGATTAGTAATGTAGTCACTTGTGTTTTGAGCAAATTAATAGAATTGCTTTTCTGAAGAGATTCAATCATGACTGTTACAAAAATAAATAAAATAAACTCCATTTTCAAAAGCATCGTCCCACAACAATTCACCTACTTACCACCAAATCCATCAAGCTAGTTTTGTATTATATCCTTCATATGCTCACTTCGTGAATTGGCTACATCTTCTCTTTGCTCATTCTGAACAGAAATAAATAAATAAAAAGGAAATCCTTATCAAGATACATAATTCCTGCCCTAATCCTCTCCCTCTAATAAAATAATCTAATACAAATAATGCCTAAATGACATCAAGAGTTTAGGGAGAAAAGGAGGCAGGAGGTGACAGAGTGAGATGAAAGCACTGAGGTTTCTGTCACATTTGAGTCACTTGAACACTGAACGTGCTCTCATTTTAGGTGAAGCATACGAAAATAGTGTTTAGGAAAGTTTCCAGGTGTGAGTCTGAAAAGTAAACTGCATTTTCTAATGTCTTAAATTAATTTCATCTCTTCATTGCTTGGTTCTCATATGATGCAGAGAGAAAGAGCAGCTGCTACGACATACATGGATTTTATGCAACCTAAAAACATGAAACTACAGTTCTAAATATTTTAATGTACTACAGTGATCTGGCCACTGGAACGTTTAAATTATTACTATATTCAAGCAGCAGTGCAGAAAAGAAGTAGAAAGTGAAAGAGTGCTTTAAGAGACGCCACTTTTAAATACTTCACAATTTTGTTATGCAAAATCCTTAAAAAATAGATTTAGTGGAGTGAGAGTTTGCTAAATTAAAAAATAATACACAGAGTCAGTAGAAAAAATTATTTTGGAGTTTTATCAGATCTAAAACAAGACAATTAAGATAAACATACAGACGAGCTGTAGTGACAGTACAATAACAGAGAATCCTAACCATTGCTTCTGTCGAGGATGAGCAAGCCTTAAAATAATTTAGAAGTTATTACAAAATTAAGTTGGGGGCGGGGGGGGAAGGAATAAAAAAAGCCTAATCCATTTATAAAGGAGGAAGGTTTTACAAACTGAACACGTTTTTTTTCTAGCCTACACTGCCATCTTCTGGTTACGTAGGCTATATCATCATTGTACGTCAAAACACAACCGGTTTAAAGAACAAACCTTAATAGTATGCACATTTGTATTTAATAGAAGATACTGAGGAGATTTGTAGCATTTATTTGGAAAAGAATTGGATACATAAATGAAAAAAAATTATTCTAAAGACAGAAAATGAGAGCAGAACGTTCAAATTAACTGACTAAAACTATGGCTAAAAATTCCATGTAATCTATAACAATGCTTGCTTTGTGTTGCCTTGTGGGTTTTGGTGTTTTATTTTTGCTTGGTGGTGTTTGGGTTTTTTTTAAATAGTTTAAACTACTGAGTTAATAGTTTAAACTTTGGGTTAAACTATGTAATTGGAAAAGACTGCCAAATAATTTAGGATTATAGATCTTAAAATGCAACAAGTGATATTTCACTAATTAACAGACTAAGCAGAAGAATATTTTTTAAAGTACCTATCTTGTAAAATTTAAACTATATCCACATGATAAATCGACTCTGTGCTTTACTATGCCAGAAAAAAAGTGCATTTTGTTTCTTAAAATCATTACTACAGCATCTTTCTCTAGTTTCCAGAACTATGGCTTAAAACTAACTTTTAGGGTTACCAAAACCAACTTGAGTGACGCTTTGCTGAAAGCATAGCTTCAGCTATGCTGAAATAAAAGTAATAAAGAGACATTTTTGCTAACTAAGGACTAGCCACTCTTTGGATCATCAGTTTGGCCCTAAAACTCAGACCTATAGAATAAAATTTACATCATGTATGTGGCCCTGAAAAAACTTAGAACAAACATGGGCAGGTTTTAAATACAGACGAAAATAAAAGCCAAGGTAAGAACAGTTTGTGACATTTACAAGAATAACTTCTTTTAAAATGAGTATAAAATTTCATAGGTTTTTAAATTAATTTTGAAACAAGCCATCATTTCATGCGAAAGAACAACTACACAAAATACTTTGAAAAATAATAACAAGTTCATTACCACACAGAATAACTCAGTCTAGGTCTGATCTGATTCAATTCTTAAAGTGTCCTATGCTAGATTGCAACATATCAGATTACAGTACACTATTGTTTGGTTTAAACGTAGAAAGCAAATAAGCCAAGTTTCCAAATGTAGTTCAGCTTACAGGGCTACCAAAATAAATACGGAGATTTTTTTGACAGACTGTACTTCTTAGCATTCTGAGAAAATGAGCAGAACTTCTAAAAACAATGAAACTTTTCTTTGAGGACTTGACTTTAGGAACACATATTAAAAGTTCTGGAACCCAACAATCTTCAAACCTAGTAGCAACAACTAATATTTGCATCTAGTTCAGTTGAGACTATAAGCGTCGCAACTGAGCCAACACAGGCCTCTCTGCTTTCTTTACCTAAGATGTAATTGGATGCTTTTTACTTCATGCAATAAGATGCAGCCTCACTGCAATCACAGCTGTTCCTGAGGCAGTAATGTAAATAGAGGAACCTCACCCAGTTGGTCTTAATTATCTTAATGGCCATGGCAAGTACTGAGGGAACATCAAGAATTACAAAGTTTTTGCAGGTTCTTCAGCGGAATTTCAATCATACAGCTATATTCCATTGAAATTCATTTGAAAACGCCGGTGAGCGTAAATAAGATTACCTGGGCTGATTTAAAGAATGAATTTCAATGTCCCTTGAAAGCATTTGCTTCTCACTGCAAACAAAAATGGCCAGAAATCCAGCACCTAGCGTGCGTGCAGTTAATCTGCACACCATAGATCTGTGATGGGGTACAGCTACTTCAGAGAAAGCAGCATACGATTAAGATACCATCGACTTTCTGGGACAGAATTCGGGAGATAAATGCATCTGGAGAACACAAGCATGTCCTAATTTGTACTCAGATCAAAACTAGATAGGGTGGACATTGACACATTATGCATTTGATGAAAAGGGAAGACAGATACAGCAGTAGTTCAAGACCCCAGAGGAAGGGTAGTACAGTATAAATGCAGACTCAGTATGATACACTAGGTGTAGCAAAAGAATAAAAATAGGTACTGTATAGTATCTTGAAGGTAACCATCAATGAGAGCTCTGTAACTACACGGAAACAAAAAAGCAGAAAAACAAGTTTACACATTCAAATGTTTCCCTAGAATGAGCTGCAGACAAATTTTATTTCTAAAACGTGTAATCTGTGTTTATAAGAAATAGCATAATCCTTTATAATGAAATAAATAAGGAAATTAACATGTCAAAATTGTAGACTAGAACATCAGGCAAGAACACATTAAATACCAAGACTGTAGTATGGCTGGTAGAAGACAAGATGGTTTAACATACTTTGATAGAAAATTCTGTTTAAACACATGGTTTAAAACTTATAAAGTGATTTTAATGCCTTTAAAAGAAATCAGTGCATACACTTATATTTAGTGCTTTGAGAAGGCTTACTTAATCATGACCCTCAGTATATTTAGGTTGGAGGAATGACTAAATCAGCAAGCGACACTGAAATAGGCAAGATACAAGAAGTTTCAAGTGGTTTTGTTCTTGTTGCTGCTGTTTGAGGGGGTGTATTTTAAAACTCTGGTCTGAGTGTCAGTGCTCAATGACATGAATAACCTGAATGAAAAACAAAGTTCCACCTGAATTCGGTGAATGGTAAGTTAGAACTCAAATATACGAAAAATAAGAAGTTTTTAGCCTCCATTTCCTCAGTTCCATGTTGACACTTGTGTTATAGGATTGAAAGGAAAGTCCAAGAATTTAACATATGTATCTGCACAGGACCCATGACGTTACTAATATATCGCATGACCATCAACTGCACCCGATCCCTAGCCCCTAAAATTGCAAACTGTAACTACTTTTCACTAAGGCCATTCTCTGAGACAGTGCTTCTGCATGACAGTACTGAATCTTAAATTATCACCTGCACAGTTAAACATGAACTGCTGAGCTTTTTCAAAATTAAGCCCTGACCACACACAGCAGACACAGATGCCATTTGATTCACCAAAATTTCTTTCCTCAAACATTTTCACTTGGAAGGATATCTTGAGTTCATCAAGCATATTATTCCTCTGGATAACAATTACTTTTGGGAAACAAGCTTTGTTTGCAATCAGACTCATTAAGCAGAAGAAAAAGAACCTGAGACACAAGATTTGCAATCTCATTCTCTTGTGTTATTAATATGTCTCTACTAATGATGAAGTTAATTATTTATCATAGTAAGAGAAGAAACACTATAGGGAGCATCTGAATCTATTTAAATATCTTCAAAAAATTAAACCATCCTATAATCGGTTCACCCAAAACTTGAATTATATAATCTGTAGTATTCTTAAAGGCAGATAATTGCATACACTTATAAAAGAAAAAAAAAAGGAAGGCTTCCTACTTCACATAACTGAAAACAGTTAAAGACAGCTTCATGTAGTTGAAATTTGTTCCTTAATCAGAGAGACGCTTTCAGGGAGATTTTGAGTTTGATACAAATAAAGCTACAATGAATAGATGGAGTGTTACTTTTATGCATACTAGTGAATTTTAATATTCTCATAGATTTGCTGCAATACTGTTTTCTAAATGTTTTAATCTTAGCTTTTGTACTTCTTTATACTTAGACTGTGTAATAAAGATTGAAAAATTGTTACATTTTAATAAACTGTGTCACAGTTCTTTAAAGCATTTTATAGAATATAACAAATACAGAATGGTAAAATTATTCTATTTTACTACTTTTCAAAACTATTCAAATAGTGTCATGAGAAACTTCCTCCCAATGTTGGTTAAAAATAAACTGATTAAGCATTTTTCATCTTCAATAGCAGTGAAAAGGAATCAAACCAGAAAACAAAACCTACCCTCTTAAGTCATCTAGAAATGTGTTTCACTGCTATGGAAAGGAATGAGGAAAATATTAACTTGCCAAGGTCAAAAGAGCGGGTAGCAAAGCCAGGAAATGTGTTCTTGACTAGTCATTACCTACCACTGCGTTCAGTTTTGGGCCCCTCGCTACAAGAGGGACATTGAGGTGTTGGAGCGTGCCCAGAGAAGGGCCACAAAGCTGGTGAGGGGCCTGGAGGACAAACCTTATGAGGAACGACTGAGGGAGCTGGGGTTGTTTAGCCTGGAGAAGAGGAGGCTGAGGGGAGACCTTATCACCCTCTACAACTACCTGAAAGGAGGTTGTAGAGAGATGGGGGCTGACCTCTTCTCCCTGGTGACAAGTGATAGGACGAGGGGAAACGGGTTCAAGTTACGTCAGGGGAGGTTTAGATTAGATATTAGGAGACATTTTTTCACTGAAAGGGTTATTAAACATTGGAATAGGCTGCCCAGGGAGGTGGTGGATTCACCATCTCTGGAGGTGTTTAAAAAAAGGGTAGATGGGGCACTGAGGGACATCGTTTAGAAGTGGCTCTTGTCAGGGTAGGCTAAAGGTTGGACTCGATGATCTTAAAGGTCCCTTCCAACCTCAACAATTCTATGATTCTATGATTCTACCACACGTGTCATCTGAAAGTTAAAAAGCATAGTTTGATTCAGACTAACACTATGAACCAAAGAAATCCTGGAATCTGCTTAGCAGCAATAAAACAATACATGCATAGGAGGAAAACAGGACAAAGAAAATAAAGGCCAGCAACATGATACAATTGCATAAGACTTTGCAAAGGCAAAAATCTGTTTTCCATTCAGGAAAAGACCACAATGAAGCAAAGTTGTATGAAATGAAAACACAAAGCAAATTTGCTGAAATAGATGTTCCCTACTGGATTTCATACAATCCACACATGTAAAAAAACTGCTCTGTTCCTTGATCTTCAACCTTTATCAAGTGAATGTGAAAGACAGTAACAGAGATCATATTTTTTATTTTTAATAGCATTGCTTTTAATTCAAAACAAAAAGGTTGCCGCTTGCATAGTACGCATATTAGCACTATCCACAAAAAAACCCTGTAAATTACCTTTCTTTTGTACACTAGTCTGCTGACAAGGACAAGAAAAAGAAAAGGAAAAAAAAGAATATTCTACTTTCGGACTTTGAACATCTGCATTCTTCTTTCAATACTTTTACTGTATTTCTTATAAATAACCCCTGATTTTTTTTACAAAAGTTATTACACAGCAAGTAAACCATAGTGAGACATCTCTCTACACTACTTCTTTTAATATTGCCCTGGGTGTCCTATTTCAGTACTCAAGCAGCCGAGATAAATGGCAGAATCCCTGGATTTTTCTGACCTTGATCAACAAGAAGAATTTTTCAGCTGAACTGTGCAAAACCGCTGTGATTACATAAATCAAATCTGGAAAGCACATGGTTTATATATAAACCACAAAGTCTCTGTATCACCCATCAAACCAAAAGACAATAAAACATACCTTTTGAAGAAAAATGGAAAACCCCCCACCATTAACCCTTACTCTACTCCTTACATAAGAATCATCAATAATGTTTCAAAGACAACAGAAACATGCATATATATTCAAATTTCCAAATATGGATATATATTTAAGCATAAGTGCTCTTATAATAACAGGCTTCATTAGAGAAAAAGACATTCTGCATCACTGTATCAGAAGTCAGTTCTGAAATAACCAGATTAAGGAGTTGTGATCAAACTGCCCACTACCAGACATCCAGGCAGCTGTAAAAAGCAATCTATTGCTACAGAGAAAAGATTTACCTGGCAAGAGATCCAATACAACATAAAAAGACAAACTGGAATCAATGAGAAATGAATTGGATTACTGGATAGAAGCATATTCTTGCATGTGTTCAAGCTACTCAGAAAGTAATAGAGCCAGCAGGTATAAAAAAGGCCTTCCAAATGTCTGCTTACCCTTTCATGATCCAATCATAGACATCCTGTTAATCAGGTTGGATTACATCCCAGATATTAATTTGGCAAACAAAACAATGGTCTGATTCAGTCTGTCCCCTTCAAATATGCTGAAAACAATCTGTCACTGATAATCTTGCCATGCATGTACTGGAAAGCCATCTGATCAATTTATGCGTAGATGATAGTAGAAGTCTAAATTCAAGTACAAATGACATAAAGCTTCCCCTATTCACTAATAGCCTGTAAACTCATCCTCTGCTTCCCAAGAAAGTGCTGAAACATTGGCAGTGAAGGGAGACAGTTCAAAGAGTATGGACTCCTTTAAACTATAAATAAATAAATACTGTATGTAGGAACAAAAGATTGCTGGCTTAGAAGTAGGTGAAAGCATACCTTTCTCACTGGCCATAGAAATCCCGTCCTGCTGTGCGATTTGTTTTTGTTAACAGCTTCAGCAACCTCATCCTTCCTAATAGATTTTCCCTAAAACAGTGTTGATAACACACTAAAATTCTGGTTATGCTAAACAGTGATTGCACAGCATGAAGACCTTCTTTTTTGCTCATGCTGACACCCTCCCACAACCCCCAGGTGAGCGGGCTAGTGGCAGGCAAGAGATGAGGAGAGGACACAGCTGATTCAGATTGGCCAGAGGAATATTCCATACAAAGCAACATCATGCTCAGCAGTAAAAGTAGGGTAATGGAAGAAGGCGATGTTTGGTTTTGGGGTTCTTGTTTTTTTTCACTTCACTTAAACTGTCTTCATCTCCACCCATGAGTTTCCTTGCTTTTACTTCTCCTGTTCTCTCTCCAGTGCCATCCGGCAGGTGAGAGTGAGCAAGTGGCTGTGGGGGTACTTAGCTGCTGGCCTGGGTCAGCCCACCACAACATAGTAAGTCCTTTGGTTTTACATTCTTTCACTTTCTCCTTTGCTGTGGTCATGCTGTTAAGCACAAACAATACTTTCTCTTTTTTTTTTTTTAATCACTGTCTTCAGACAGTCACAATTCCTGAAAAGAATTCCCACAGCAAGCCAAATCCTGTATGACACTTGGGTGCCAATAGTGGAGGTTAACAGAAAGGAAGAATAGAAAGGAAGAATTCAAAAACAGACTATCTGAAAGACTCATATTGCTGTACGCATACTATCCCTTAGCCCATATACATATAAAATCAACATACCACCTCTTTTTTCATCCACTGATGATACAGAGTAGGAAGAAAAAGGTACTCATGTATTAGAGTGAATGTTTAATACCTAATATTCCTAACTATTTCCCTAAGAAATACAACTTTTTGTTCCTGGTTATAAGGAGAAAAAAAAAAAAAAAGGGAAAATACAATTGGCAGTTCAATTCCTAAAAGGATTTCAATTTTCAATATTAAAATTTAAACTTTCCATAGAGACAGTTTTTGATATAGAAGGAGTGCTATTTATCTCTCTCCATTTTATGATTTAGAACAGTAAAGCACTTGCCTGCATCGTGTTCTTCGCACAAACTTTCAAATGCCATTTCCAAGCTTCACATACATTAGTTTCAGTGAAAAGTATAGTGGACTATGCAACCTTAACACCATAGAGGAGCAGCCTGAAATCACGCTGCCAGGTATACTGATTAAATAAAGAGAAAGCAACTGCAACCTCCTATATAGCAACATGTTTGTGTGTTTCTTTTAACATGAGCTCTACTACAAGGACTTAGAAGAAATTATAGAAGAACTTGCATTCCCAATTTTTTTCCTGGAGAAACAGATATATCCTCTAGACTTCCATCTCACTAATAAGACTCTTTAAGGATCATTCATGAAAATGGAACACCTATTTCTAACACCTGTGAAGTCAACAGCACCTTTTTTTTTTCTTACTGCAAGGAAAATTCAAGCGTAGGAACTGAACATTTATACAGCTAAGAACAGACAGTCATGTTTTCAGCCAGAAATAAAAAGATTTTAATTCTTTTAGACTTACACTGAAGTGCATGTACCTCCAAGAATTGAGGTTTCTGTATGGAAAAATAAACATGTCCAAGTCCAACGTAGTTCACACAATACATCCCAGATTTACTATATAGATACACAGAATCAAGAAAAAATACTAAAAAAAAAAATTATTTTATGGCTCCTCATTCCCTGTATTTTGTCCTTCAGGAAGGTTTGTCGTTTTCCAAAACTTTGAACTAACCACAGAAGTTGTATATATTTATAAATCGCAACTTTTATATTTGTTTATTTTACCTGTTGGAGAACTGAAAAAGACAAGCTAGCAAGTGTTCTATTAATGCTGTTCTGGTAAGTTTAATCAGCTAACGTGCAATCTGTGTATCACCTAATATATGAAATGCCGTCCTGCAATTTTAAAGAAAGAAAATCAGAATGGAGTGCCCAGAACTTGGGAACGGAAAATTAATGAAAAATGTCTCTGTACCTCAGCTTAATGAAACAACATCTGGAAGATTACTTGTCTAATAAAAAGCACACCAACAAGGCTGATGCGTAACAAAAGTAGGAAAAGAATGTATTTTCTAAATGTTACCATCTGGGAGCATTATGCAATAATAAATACTTTTATCAGCTGAATACATTCTCTGATTCTCTATGAGTGCTGAACACTCTAAGTGGCTTCCCACAGTGGCCTCATTATATAAAGTTCTCTTAGGAGTTATTCTGCTGTGTATTTCTGCTCCATATCCCAGCAAACATTGACCTACTCCACTTACTGCCATCATGGCTAGCTTTCGCCTAGCTTAATGAACTAATTACACTTTTTTCCAAAACCAGAAAGCACATTTCAAGCAAGAATAAGCGAAGGTAATAATGACAGCTTATAACAGATTTAAGTCGAATGCCCAGCACTTTAAAGTGAATCTCCAAAAAATTGTGAAGTTACAGACTACTAAAATAGTTAGTGACTAGGAACACGTGGCTCAGCTCAAAGAGCTGAAGTGAAAAATTTTTTTAATCATTAATTAAAGTCCATAATTTTAATTTCCCCATTATTGAAATGCAAAACTTTATTCCATAAGGAAAACTCAACATGAGAGTTAAGAAAAAGTCAAAACAGCTACTGGTTGCAGACAACGCTTTGCTCACCTTCTGTGCTGGGAAACATTTGCATTCGTCTACAAAAAAAGCCCTGGCTCCTAGCAAGAAGCTGAATATAAATTCATGTTATAGAAACTTTATCACGTTGCAAGGCAAAACTTCTCACTGCTTCTGTGACAAAACGACAGCATGAGATGGTGTACATCTCCAAATGCACAGTCTTACAAGCACGTGTACAAGAAAGTGAATAAATAACCTAAGTTGTCTTTCAGCCTCTACTAGCTGCTGCAGACATTGCTTAGCACATAGTTTCTCATTAATTTGTATGAAATATAAGTACTTCCTATTTTAAATAAAGGCCTCTAATGTCCAGCTATGTTTTTGGTTAAAGCACCTTCGAATTCTTTTCAAAAGCATTAAAAACCATTAAAAATAAAAGGCCCAAAAAAATTTACTAAAAAGCAAAACCGTTAAGAGCATAGTGGCTTTAACACCCTTCACTAGTAGGAACCCCAGCTTCTTCTGTAGTTACCTGTCCGGATGTGCAATTCACATTCATATATAAAAACGCCTACCTGTAGTCTCCAGGCTACAACAGATGTTTTCTGTAATTCCGACGACCTCAGTGCATACCCTTTAACATTTCAAGTGCTGTTTATCAGCTTACTTTCGCTTGTTTCGCTGGGACTTTGACAGGCCATACCCCTTTCCCCTGTGAGGCAGAGCTCTGCTTCGCTGAGGGGACGCTGCCACGCCCTGTTTGGGCGGGAGTCAGCACCGGCTGGTCAGAACCGGTTCTGGCCAGCTCTGCCCCCTCCCGCCAAGGGCAGCTGCAAAGCCCGGCACCGGCTAACCAAAATGGCGTCCTGGCATTGAAGTGTTCGGCACCCTGACACAGGCCACCCCAGCTGCCCCTCACCTCGACAGAGGAATAGGGATGGACCCAGCTCCCGGTTCGTACATTCTCCTTTTCCTCAGCAACTGAAAGTCTGTGTTGGCTGGCCGTAAGTCAAATGGAAGAAACACAGGGAGGCAATTTTGTTCAAGTCAGTGTAAGACTTCCCTCTTCCTTCAGTGTTCTTTAGACCAGGTCCAAAAAATACCCTCAAAAACCTAAGAGGCTTCTCAAGGCTTACAGCAGGAAACATCACAAAGGGGCAGAGTCTGAAAGTGCTGCCAAAGCCCCGGTGGTTTGATTGTGGGCACGCTGTGAAATGGCGGGAGACAAAGAGAACCAGGCGCTAACAGAAACTTGGGGCTGCTCCTCAGGACTCTGCCCCCCAGCCGCTGGGGTCAGCAAGCGTAACCAGCAGTGCACATAGCAGTGTCTGTAAATATGGCGATTCGTCTGCACATACTGTTAAGTCTATCCTTTATGAAGGCTCCCACATCCTTATTAAAAAGTGAGGAAAAAAAGACAGGGAAGGAGATGTCAACTTCAAACTTACTTCTCTCTAAAGCAACAATGACCATTAAACACTTTGTCACAGGCATACAATATAAAATTACACACAGAGATATAATTAATATGTTTAAATCCATGTCATTTGCCCTTGCAATCTGCCATGTTGCTAAGAATCTGGTAGGTCGGATTAATAACTGAAAATTCTGTAGGTAACGTAACTGCTAAGGCCACCTATACCTTACTGACGCAGTGGAGTACGGGTTATGAAAAGCTTACACTACCAGAAAACAGACACCTTTTAAAAGGAAATGTTTCACTACATAGCAGAAAAAGTTGCACTGCCCCACTGCTGCAAAGTTTTATTCATTCACAAAGATCTAAGACACGTCCCCGCTCACAGCATGCTAACATTAGCAGATCTGTGAGTTTTCCCCTTTTTTATATAACTTCAAAAGCCAATTCCCCTCTGTGTTTTTATACCTGTTGAAAACTTAATGGCCAGATGTAGTGAAAAGTTCAACGAGGCTTTAGTCTCTCGTGAATTATTTTTCAGTTAATTTTGACAGATAATTAGCATCAAGCCAGACTTAAGTTCTCCCTCTCCACTTCATTTTTTTTTTGCCCTGGATCTGAATATTTTAATTTTACATTTAGCTGAATATTAAAGTCCAAAAGCTTCTTTCTTCTATCCCCTTCCTTGTCCCCAGGTAAAATATAATTCATTATATGCAATGCAGGCATAGTACGTATGACCATATTCCGAAGTAACTTCTGCATACGTTCACTGCATGCAGCGAAATTTACTTCAGTATTTATTTACTTCAGTAATTATTATTAATTTATTAAAAGTATTTATATTTCAGAACACTATTTCTAGATCAGCGAGCTTTTTAGGAGTTATTACCAGGAAGTTGTCATATACCTAATGCAATTTCAAAGCAGAGGAAGTTCAAAAAGAATTAATTGCTTTCTGGTTTTTAAATTCACATAATGCAAACATCAGCGTTGAATGTAATAGTGGATAAAGGCATGTGTTAATGCCAAAGCATTAAATAAAAAGTCTAGAAAGAATATCAGCTGAAAGGCATGACTACTAGTCACAGAAAGGATAAAAATGAGCACTGTTTTTCAAAAAAGATGATTTTTTTTTCCTTTGTAACATGTAATAGTATCAAAGACCTGTTATATTGGATATAGAGAATGATAGAGCTCATAGAATGGTCTAGGCTGGAAGGGACCTTCCAGATTATCTAGTGCTCATGGATCCTTTTTAGAAATGTCTAAATTGGATTTAGACTGGCATCAGATTTCAAACAAAAATATTTTGAGGATTTCCTAAACTCCAGTCTGTCTCAAGGAAAAACTGACATTTCAAAGGTACCAACTACTCAAACTGCTCACTGACAAGTCACTCGTTCCAGAAGGTTCTTCTCAAATGAAATGAAAATTAACAGTGTATAGCTGTCACAGAAAATACATTTTTATATTCTGTATTTTGCATATGCTGTAACTAGAATTTGCCGGTTTGCTGACTGATGCCCTCAATAAACTTTGTTTACAACACGAGCTAATCTGTAACAGGGATTAAATTTATATTCTGTATGAATGGGAACTAGGTATTTCAACCGTATTAGAGGACTTTGGAAAAAGAAATGGTGTACCTCTTCCACGGGTCTTCATCATTCTTTGACATGTTCCCCCAAGAGGTTTAACATGAAAAAATTGTCCTTAAAAGTAAAGAATAAATAGTGTCTTCAAGAACTATTTTGCTACACCACCACAGAATTATAATTTCAAGATTTATCCAAATATCCTCAAAATGAAGATTTGAAAAAAAACTTCTAATTAAATAAAGGTAATTTATGTGCAATAGTGATCATGTTTATACATAATAGTACAAGCATACAAAAAGTAAAGGTTAAAGATGGAACACACCGGCAAAAAGATACAGTGTAGCAATACCTTTTTTTAGCAATCTGCCTTAACAGGTATTCTAGCATAATAAATATACTATCTGTGTCCCTTATGTGTATCCAGCATGTGTAAAAGTCATGCAGCAAACACACTGACACTTCAGTGGGAGGTCAAATTATTGTTTTGGCACTTCTGTCATGCTTGTCATTTCAATTCCACTTTATCAAATTACAGATTGCTAGATAGACTTGGGTTAAGGGGAAAGACAGACAGACACACACGGAGGAGCAATTGTCATCACTTCAGTTGTGAAATTCCGTAATTGCATGTCAGTGACAGAAAGAACAAGAGAGCAGTAATAGGACTGACATTATGATCATTCAAATACTATGAAACTTTCCAACAAGACTTTGCACTGTGTCAATCTACACGCCAGGAAACGGACTGGATTTCTGACTATTTCCTCACGTTAGAATTGCCAGTATTTATTAGACTTACTAATGCCGTGTGTTAAGTTCTAGGGCAAGTTTCAGCTACGTATTTTTCCGTAAGTAGTGCTTTTACTTGAGAAGAACATAAGAAAAGGAGAAGATAAATCCTTTTATTTAAAAAATATCACTAAAAGTAACATGAATAATAATAACTGATACCTAAACAATTTAGAATATGGGTTTCATTCAACTTAGTTTCTGAGTTTTATGACATCTGGAGTACAACAGATCTTGAATTAAAATCATTGCGGGGCTGGCAGTCATGGATATCAAGTAATAAACAAACTACAAAAAAATCCCCATACCTTAGGTAATTTTATTCTTTTGCGGAAGTGTTGAAAACTTCCAGCTCTGTACTGAGGAAGACTCAAGAATCATCATGTATATCTGACTTACATGAGCTGAGATGTCAGTGGAAACCTCCAGCGTACTGTGACAGGTGGATACTATTCTGGGAAGGGCTCGTTATTCTCACTTCTGGGTTACTCTCCCTCATTTCTGAATTCTATGGTCAATCCTCTATATTCGATGTGGTCCTGTCATACCATGGTTCAATATACTCCTTACTGTTTGTACAACAGTTACAGAGGCAGAAGAAACAGGAACCATTTGTTCACTCTAGTAAGACACCAGAAGGCTCATTAATGATCAAAATTTCCTTGGATTCCTCTGAAACCATATCCAAACACAAGTTAGACACTTCCTTACCGATCCATTGGAGTCAGTGATCTTCCCTCATCAGAAAATTAATTTATTTTACTGTGAGGAAAACACATCTCAAAACGCTACAAAATGATGTAGATTGCATGATGCCTTCACAAGGGTATAGAAACGATACTCATATTCACTGATAGGAAGCTCCTAAACATCACAAAAAGGGATTTACAATGAAAGGACACAGTATATAAATATATCCACATCCGAGATGCCAGTAGTTGAGTCAGTCCTTCCATGATGCTTCTCACCAGCTCTTGACTATTTGATACCCTTAAAAATGCCCTCCTACAGTAACCTGAAGAAGAATGTTAAAGACACCGGATATTTTTTTTTTCATGGAAAATATTTTCACATGATCATTATAAATTAAAAAAAAAAAGATTGCAAGAAGCCATAGAATAGGCAAAGCAAAATAAATTTTTAATGCTGTTTCTTTCTCTCCTCATTTTGTTTCAGACTCACTTTGTAACCTGGTCTACATCTCCCCTTCACGCTTCTATTTCCCCATATGTAACTTGAGCAATATAAATATAAGTACTTTCTCATCGGTGTTTCTAATTTGTTTGTAAAGTACTTTGAAATCTTCTGACAGAAGGTACTAAAAAAAATAAAAATATAATTATAAACTATTTTCCACAGAAAAGGAAAGGCATTACTGCCTATACCATTTCCCACAGAAGGTAATAGGGAGTTATGAAACATTATGTCACTACAGGGAAATTTTCTAACTTACTGACCTATCATGTTATTGGCCTAATGCATACCCATAAAGTCTATTGCTCTCATAAAGCCTCTGCACTCTGAGCTCAGAAGTGGTAAATTTCAAAGTCAAGATGCATCTCAAAAATGTCCTCTCCGTGAGCTACTCTCCTTCTCAAGAATGGAAAATGAAGCAAGATACCCTGACTGACCTTGAGCCACCAAGCTAATAACACTCCGCTGCTAGTTAACGGCCAGCGTTATGTTGCCTGCAAGGAATACTGAAGAGAATGTCATTGCACATTACGGCCAGTCTATTACTAAAAAGAGGAAGCTGAAATAAAACCAAAATGAAGCAGCCAAAGCTGAAGAATAAAACATACCTAGCTTAGCAAAAAACATCTGAAACAAAGTTATCCGGCACAGTAATGTCATTGTAAGTTAATTTGCCGTTCAATTTTCAGTGTTTTAGTTTTCCATTTCAGACAGAAATATAACAAAAGGGAGGTGGGGGAGTATGGGGAAGAGAACTTCTTATCAGAGTTCTGGTTTCACAGCATTGCCATGAATTAATTTGATGACAACAAGCGCAATTGCAGAGTAAAACAAAGTACTCTCTTTGTGCTCTGTTCAGACCTCAATGACAGAGCAGGACAGGGAGAAATATTATTTCCCCGCTTATTTTTTTTTGTATTTTTGAAGGTTCCTGTTCTATGCAAGTCCCATTTAAACATAGGGGGAAAACAAAAAGAGAATTGTTAAGACCTAATAAAGATGTGAACTGAGATTAAATAAAAGATGAGGAATATTTATTAGGGGCAGGTTTTTCAGGTAATGGGAGGCAATGAAGCTGGTGAGAGAGGGGAAAAAAAACCCAAACAACTTTACATACTAGCAAGTTTTTTTTAAAAGTGGAGACCGAGACTAGAGTTTGGTTATACCAAATGGAAGAGATTGTAAAGGAAACCACGTGGTCTCCCTCTTGGCAAAATGGCCAATACTCTTATTAATTACCTTCAACACAACCATTTAGTTTTCCCCAACACACAGAGTCATATTAGAAAACATGGGTAGAAAAAACCAAACAACTACCATCACCCTTGCAAGAGCGAAACCTCATGCTGAAAACCATCACAGGCTTTGAAATTATGATTCAAATTCCAAAACGCGACATGACTAGCTTCAGCAATCAATGTATTTTTACAAAAATAACACCTTGTAATTTTTTAACAGGTTTCTTTCTGTGAAGATTTAAGGGTCATGTTTTTACATATATTTCTTTGACAAGTAAAGCTGAGACGTTTCCATGATCACATGATTCATTAAACATCAAATATTGTGGTGTTCAGAATGAAGGTATGAGATCAAAACAAAAAAGGGTTAGGTGATACAAAGACAGAAAAGAACACCAATTAGGTAGGAAATGAGTCGTGTATACACTTGGGGTCCACTGCTGGCAATGGTGAACGCAATTTAGTAACACGTAATAATACAGGCCAGTTACAGCCGACGATTACTTGTCCCTTGTTATTCTCAAACCTGAGGGCTTCTATCTTTACAGAAAATATGAGTAGGATCTTACATAAAAAGGTCAGCTGAACAATAAAGTGGTTAGAATAATTAAATGCTATTTTGTCGTTTATTGAATAGATTTCAAAATAATAATTACAGTTATTAAATTTGAGTTTGCCTTCAGGCAATGCTTTAGCCATGGTTTCATAAATTTCTACTTCAGAAGTTAGAGATTAAGAAACTTCAGGAAAAAAGATTGCAAGAAAAGGCACCTTGCAGTGCCTTTATATTTTTTTGTTAACTGGGAAAATTTTCCATTAATTACTCATGATATAATTCATTAGTAGTATATTTCATTATGAAAGCGCAAATTATTAGATAGTAATGATGCATGTCCTAATTGCAGTAGTTTGTCTTGACTTCAAACATAGATTGAATAAAAAAACATTTGTTTACAATGTTTCAGGTTCTATGAACTACATTAAGTTCCTAACTTACACTTTCAATAAACATGAAACAATGCATTATTATTAACCAAGACTGATGTATCTTTATTTGACGATCACTGCACAGGTCATTAGTAATCTATATCCCTGGACTGTAAAGTAAATCTGCCACTTAAGCTCCCTGGAAGCTTCAGTTTTGGGACCAGAGAGAAAAGATGAAACGTATCATGTAACAACACTAGGTATTTATTACATTTCTGTTCTTTCAAAATGCTTCAACAAATTAACAAAATGACGAAGATAAATTCAGGGGTTTGCTAGGCAGTTCTTTATGTTAATTGTTTTTGCATTTGAAAGCTAGAGCACTGAACAGATTTGTCACTGTTGTTGGATAAAAACTGTACTTTTAGCAAGTCCGAAAACAAACCATAACCCAAAACCTAGCAAACTTCATGTCTGTTGTTATTACTTCAGTGATTAGTGAGGGAAGATCACAGAAGAGCCTGCAGACCTGAAGGCACGTGTCTGCATGCAGCAGTAGTTACAGCCAGAAGGATGAGAAATTCATAGCACTCAGTACTGCGATGTTGAGAACCTCCAAAGCTCCACCTCTTCAAACTTAATGACACAGTAAGAGAGAAAGAGACTCTCCAGGTTTCACAGTAAATTTGGAGACCCTGTGACTGTCACCTCACCTTCATGCCACTGCTTCTAAGAGCAAGAAGGGAGGGGGAAGTGAGCACAATAGGCCAGCAAAGTAATAAAGCATAGGACGACACGGGAATCTCATGCTCTTTCATTTCACTTCACTTCTTAGTCCTAGGCCCTGGGTTGGCTCAGAAAAAGTCAGATCACATACTCTGCATCGGAGGAGGTGCCCTTTTCTGGGGTCAGACAGCTGGGTTAGTCTTGATAGCCTGAGTCACTGAAGAAAGATAGCTCCTTAAGAAACCACTCAAAGTCAGAGAAATCACTGAGGCCACAAAAAAGTATCAAATACACAACTCCTATAATTTACACTGAAGTAGAAATAATCCTACCTTAACAAAAAAAAAAAACAAAAACAAAACCAGCAGTTTACTGGCAACAGGCTGGTACATCTGCTAGTTAGAAGCACAGTTGCAATAGATGAAAAAAACCAAAACAAAACCAACACACATATTAATAAGACTGCAGTCTAAAGATTACCAGGCTCTTGACAACCTTTCCCATTACTCAAGCAATAAAAAGAACCTTTTGGTTGTGCAGCTTTCGTGACTGCTACCCACACCAAAAGCCAGATCTTGGTGTTTAGAAACAAGGTCCCAAATTGCATTTTAGCATATTATAAAACAATATGTACTTTAAACACCTAGATAGTTTCATCAAAGCTAATACTCAGAACCTGAAGCCTAAATGGCCTGAATTTCACAGTAATGAGTATCACCTGATGTTAGCAATTTTAAAATTGTATGTCATGTGCTCACCACTTTCACAAACTCAGTTACTACTTGACAGATAGAGATACACAGACTTAGTAATCCAAAACTGGATTCTAGCTACAAATTTTAAAATTTCAGTAGAAATATATTTAAAAAAAACCAGCTCAGTCTCTTTAGTGAGAAAATACTTTAAAACTGGATTGATACTTATTTCTGACAATTAAAAATTTTTAAATTGAATACATGAAGCCTTTGTTTCTTAGGTTTGACCGTGAACACATTAACCAGGTTAATTTTGATTCAGCTCACTATGTGTTTGCAAAATGCTTGAGAAAAAAAAGCAAGGAACTGCATAAGAAACCAGGGGGCATAATTTGTCACTAGTTCAGACTTAATGCAGCCTACAAAAGGAAGAAATAGAAAGCAGGAGAATTTGGAAATTTTACAAAAAATTCAAATAGAAGCTATTAACATAGGAGAATAGGGTTTATGGAAGGCATAACATTAAAAAGTAGTAAACCAAGAATGCTTTGGTTTGTTAAAGTGCTTTTAAAAAGCAACAACAACAAAACCCCTAAACCTCCCAGAAAACTGAAAAAGCTTTAGGAGTATAAATAACAAGGATAATTCCTTAAATTTAATACTCAGGAACATAAATGGTTATGTTTCAACTCACAAAACAATACAGCGAAGTTACTGTTCCTATTGACGTAAATTTCGTAGTCCTTTATTAACGCAAAGCATTGCTAAACCTATCATTACAGTATTTTTGAGCCCTGTGACAAAGCTGATACGGTTTCTAAATTTTTTAAAAAACATTTCTAATTTAATTGCATACTGTCTTTGTCATCGTCCTGCAATAAGCTAGTTTTATCATACTGATACACATCAGAGTAAAACATTCAGTGTTGACTTAATTTAAATGCAAGAAATTCAACCTGTCTTAGTATAGAGGACTTCAACAATCAGAGAGTAGTAACAGCTGCCTGGTACCTAAGACATAGCATACTTTCTCTTCTTGTTACGTTCACAGTTTAGTATCTTAATTGAATTCTCAATATGTTTCTGCATAGCTCAAAATAATTCTCTCACTTCATTCCTGAAAATGTTGAAAATCACTGAAACTCTGAAGAACCTTTATCACATATCTCAACAAAGCAAACCAACTGTGCTTTCCTGCACTACCCTCAACAGCATTTTATGTCGCACTTGTACAACATTGTTTTATAAACTTTGAGCTATCATGAACAACTAAAGTACTTTTGGGATAATGCTGTTTAATAAAAGCTCATTTTTATAGCAAAAAGAACTCGACAACTGGTTTTCAAAAAGGAGGAGCTGCTGAATGCTCAAAGGAAGATGCAGTAGCCAAAAGAAGGTAAAAAAGAGCAACAAAAAAAACTTTTGGAAAAATGGTATTGTATCACACATAGCACAGTTAAACTAGTGCTAAATTAAGCATAAAGACCTACAGTTTCAAAACATAAACTGAAAGTATGATACTTTTAGTCTAGAAGGCAGCTTTCTGCATTGCTCATTTTAGAGTGGAAATCGATAGTACTTCCATTTATTAATTCATTCTAAAAATGTAACTTTATTCAAGTATATTCAAATATACATGCCATAATGAACTGTTAAAAAAAAAAGCTAAGATGGTGAAGAACACAACTGAAAACATATTTTATACTCGTTCACAGAAAATAAAACTGGAAATAATATAAGATAAACTTTTTTTAAACATCAATCATATAGCAGGAAAAAAAAAGCTGTACCAAAGATACTGCTTATAAAGCAAGAAAAAGCAGTCCTTATCTTGCTATTTTGCAAATATTTAAAACCGTGTGCCAACATTATCATGAAAGACACAACACCATAATTTTGTTAATGATTGAAATTAAGAACAGGACATGTAATTGCCTTTTAAACCATTCATAGTTTAATGAAATGAAGATTCCCTTCTGAACAAGCTGTTAGATTCAAATTTATAACAGAATTATATTCAGTAGAGTAAGATTATTTTATCCCCATTGAAGTTAAAATACAACATTAGAAAACTTTATAAAATATACACACATAAAATACCATCCAATAATTTCACACGGTTTACTTAAAAAAAATATCAACCAAACAAACCTCCCCACTAGAGTTGCCTGACAAATTACATTAAAACAAGCCACTTACTTTTCTGTCCTCCGTTTCTACAGAGGAACTGCACTCTGCTTTAGTATCCTGAAAAGACAAACAGAGAAGATCATGTCACAAAGCACATTGACCACAGTTGGGCAAATAACTGGGGATGAAAAAAGGGCATCAAAATCTGAAAAGTGAGTTTCTCATCCTATTACACTTTACTGAACTGTTATTTTCATATATGTTTTATATTTAAATGCACAATGTTTAGTATTATGGCTTTATGTAAGGCTTTTTGAACTTTATTACAAGCATAAACTTAAAGACAGGATTGAAACACCATTAAAAACAAACCTATTTCAATATAGTGTAGCCAGCTCATAAGACAAAAATATGACCTCTGCTTTAAAGTATATATTTGCTTTTTTCTACTTCATCTTGAAGAAAATATAATTTCTTGCTCACTCTTTTTTTTTTTTTTTTTTTTTTTAATTAGTGATGGTAGCTTAAAGAATATACAGGTAAGCGTAAGAGGAAAAAATTGCTGAAACTTCTGCCTGTTGTCAGGAGTGCTAATAGGCCTTGACATTTTGAAGGTATTTCTGTCTGAATCTCACAGCAACATGCAAAAATAATCAAGCATCTATTTAGTATAAATATGTGTATATATGTGTGTATATATATATGTATAAACACACACATGTATTTTGGACTTATGTTTTCATTAGGATCAAACAAATAATCTTAATACCTTAGAAGGAACATGTGTAGGGTATCATTAGGTTTAAGTTATTTTGAGTCTCCTTGAACCTTTGGATTTTTGCCTGTAGACCTGAAGGCATGCAGAGATTATCAGTATCATAAAAATTATAGTCTGAAAGGCATTTATTTCTTCAAAATTATCCCTTTGTACAAGTTACTACTGGAAACTGAGTAAGCCAAATATAGTTCAAGCCATTAAACTGTAGACAAGTGACCTATTATGATTTTTCTTTTGTTTTCAACTTTTCTAGCAAGGGTATTCTTAGACGCTAATTTTGCTTACATACTGCAACCTTAGAGATTTCTATTGGAAAAACAGTGACATACAGAGAAGGGAAACCTGTTTGTTAAAAGTAAGTCCTTCCCCATACTTTTAACTAAAGCTAGAACTACACTCATCAGATTTTAGATTACTGACTAGAGTTACTTGCTACCTATATCCCAAATTACAAATTTAAGGCTGATAGCTAATAGCAACTCCTACTAAAAATGAAAACATATATTAAATAAATAAGTTATATTTCTTCAATACCATGCCTATTCATCTTAAATGAAGGACTGGTAGTATTTCAATACCAAAGACTTCTTACCTAAGCCATGTAACCATAAAAGATTAAAAAAAAATGAAATCATTCAATCAAGTAAGATGAATCGAGATTTCCTGAAAAAAATACTTTCATTTACAGCAAGGTATATTAAAGGTGTTTTCATTAGGCATATCAAGTTCTCTGTCACTCCTTAAGCAGTGTATTTCCAACAACAAAAATCTTTGTTATTCTAGTTAGTTATACGAAACTAATATATGAATCTGTACCTCAAATACTATTTATGTTCAAAATAGTTTTCATGGGAACCAGACTGCACTGTGTGGAATCTAATACTAAAAATTTTCTTTCAAGCGTGGATTACTGGCAGCCAGACAGTCTCTCACCATGTCTCTCCTCCCATTTGGTGGATAAACAAATACTATCTCTGCCTACAAGCCTATTTTCTGAGCTTGTTTGTATACTTACATTCAGGGTTTTTTGGTAAGTGAGCGAGGTAAAAAGCTCAGCTTTTAAAAAGCTTCTGCCTCAGAGGAATGAATTCAAACTCCATTAGCGCCAGTGCTCTTCACCTGCTAGCTATACCCTAAGTCACCTTTCGGAAATAATGGCATGTT
Source organism: Chroicocephalus ridibundus (assembly GCF_963924245.1). Lineage (NCBI taxonomy): Eukaryota > Metazoa > Chordata > Aves > Charadriiformes > Laridae > Chroicocephalus > Chroicocephalus ridibundus. The sequence continues at coordinate 42,718,638 of NC_086291.1, read as the reverse complement.
CTTTAACATATTTATTGGTTAATAAAAAATGAATCATATCTTTTTATATTACTAAGGACAAGGGTACAGAATAAAGTAGCTCCCATCAGATTCCAGTCATAGCTATTACAAGCTCTCGGTATGATGAGTATACCTTGTTCAAGAGCTAACACTACTCTGAGCTCTTCTGCTGTCTATAGAAGATTTTAGTATGCTATGTTGCCGCTGTCATTTCCCATTAAAAGCAATTTTTAGGAAACCTAAGTTCATAAGCATTCATTACCCTATGTGAATTAAAAGTGCAGTTTTACCTGAATAAAACAAAAACTATCTTCCTCCCAGCACAGTTACCTTACGTGGTTGTCTATGACCAGGTAAGGCAAAAGCTACAATTAAGCATGCAGCACAGCTGAAAACAAACAATCGAGGCCAACCCAGCTGAGACTCTCAATGCTGCAGTCAGGAATCAAAGAGACAACGTGTCTGGAAGTCAACTGATGCCAGCCATAGGAAAAAATACAGACTGAAAATCAAATGACAGGATTTCTATTATGTGTTTTATCCCTGAACATCAGACAATCATTTCATCTTGTAGATTTTAGTTTTCTATCTAAAGAGATGGAAAGTGAATCTTACAAACTAACCACTGCACCATTAGCAATGACAGCTACATATGTGTGGTTTCAATATGACTGGATGTTGAAGCAAGCAAGAAAGGGTCGCATTGGCTTATCTTTGAAATTATCTAAAGTCAGATCTGGGTACAGAAATAGCTCTATGTCTTCAGGAGTAGAGACCTGAATTTGGACTTCTGCACAATGACAAGAAAAAAATAATTCTAAGTCCACCGTTATTTTATTGTTTCTGGTATTCCAAATATTAATTTTAAAATAGCGCCTAAATAATTTTTGACAAACTTGTTTTGGGTACATTATCAGATAACAACCATTTAACATGTAGCACCATATAAAGGCTGACTTCCTGAACAGGTATTTTCTTTACCACTGGGTGAAATCCTCACAAAGGCATATACTCTATTAATAAAGTATAATTAAGGATACTGACAGGTCACCTAAAGAAGGACTAAAGTAGAATTTCAGAATCGTTGGTCCAAAGGGATAAACCAGTTGGAAAGAGTTAAAAATTTGAACAGTAAAAACCTGTGCAGTAGGTGAAGAAGAAATAATAGGAGACAACTGATGAGTCTCTTCTAAAATCAATAATTTGCAAATTTATTAGCTGAATAATAAACTGTAATTTGCCACAGGTTTATAATTAAAAACAATAGTAACAGTTCATCACTTCTGCAGGAACAGTTACACAAGTTGCTTGTTGTGCATCTGATGTCTCTAGAAAGTCTATGATGAAGCCTTTTTGGAAGAAAAGCAGTCAACTACTTTGTTCCCAACCGTGACTGAACTCAGACAGAACTTATCCTTGAGGGACCAGAGTATTTCATGTTAGGGACGTGCACACATATCTTAACCTTTAATTGACCACGCAAAACAAACCAATTTTTCTGAAATAATTTGTGTTGTAATTCTTTAAACCAGCAAAGTTACTGGCTTAATCAAATTTATGTTTAAATATAAATATTTGAATATACGTCATCTAAGTCCTAGATATACCTCTTTTAAAGAACAAATGTACACAGAAACTCAGCTTTAAAGAAATTATCAAAATGAATCATCTGTCAAGCTCAGAGAAAGAAGGGAAGAAATCAGAATGTTCTTCTCTGGGAGACATCTGTGCTCCTTTTTAAAGTGCAAAATGACAAAGTGCTGTCATTTTAGTGTGTGTACTGCAAATATCCCAACTGTATGAATTATTTGAGATTAAAAAGTACCATTGCTGTAAAGCAAGTGTAAAATCCTATGGATCTGAACAATACATCAGGCACTTTCTTTAATGTTGTTACATCACAAAAGAGAAGTTAAAAACAAGCAAAATCTGTTCCTCATGAAGAATTAATATTTTAGAAAAATTATATAATGACAGAATACTTCATAGGATGTTTCATGGGAAAGATGGAGAGAAGGAATTATAGACATACCCTGCCACTAAGGCAGAAAACCCTCTCATCCATTTCAGTTCAAAACCAATGTAATTCCTTTTTTTTCTCTAGGTGCCACTGCATAACAACCAATTAAATTACACTGTTGTAAACATATTAAGAGCTCTATTTTTTATGTGGGAACACAAAAGAAAATTGCTTTTTTGTCTGTTTTGTTGGGTAGCAGCAACAAGGAAACAAAGTAAGGTTTTATGCAGAACATCAGGAACAACACAGGACAAACACAACTTCTAAGAGCTGAACAAAGTGCCGTAAGGGACAGTGCCACACACATTTAACACTAGAATTGCATTAATTGAGAGGGTGAAACCACGCTCACCTCTGTGCTTGCAGGCATATAGTTCTGAAAAGAAGCCTTTAAACGTTCCTACTGAAATTTAGTCACCTTAGTGACGAACTGATGTTAAATTTATGGTTGTATTGAGTGCTATGGCTTACCAGATAGTAAAGTGAGACCAAGCGGTACAATTCTTTCAGTGTTAGCCTGCAGACGTCTAATGATTTCGCTAACTCGACAGCAAGATGTATGGCAAGTGCATATATAGAATACATCAGATATGATACCCATTCTACTCTTGAGAAGTGTCCCTTTCCTCATCCCAATTGTGCTCTGTTTAATCATTCATATGTCTCAGGGATTTTAAAGTTTAACATGCCATGCCCTTGGGAAACATATCTGCAATCTTTATCTGATATTAGCATTATACGAATCTTACTGAACATTTGTAAAAGTAAAAGAAAAGCTCTAGAAAGTAAAAGTAATCATTGGTGGTAGCATGACCCTGCATGACCTTTTGGCTTTATGATGCAGTAGAAACCTCCATATGCTGTATTTTACATAGCTTCTATAATTCTACATTTAATTTTACTTCTTGAATTGCAAACAGAAATAGTGAAATCGAAATTGTCAAGTAGCCATTAGTCATGTTGACATAACTAACACCTGTACATAGCTGTGTACTTTATCATACATTTTTCAGTTTGTTTTCTCCCTGCTATCCAAAACATATTTCCTCTACTTCCCTATCATCATAACACAGAATACCAGAAACAAAACAAAACAAAACAAACAAGCAAAAAAACCCCAAGAAATAAGCAAACTGCACAGGTTAATAAACTTTAGAAAAGCTATTTGCATTTCTAGCATATTTTTTTTTCACGTGAAAGTAATGAAATACAAAAAGCAAACAGAATCCACAGGTGCACACATTACTCCCATGGCCTGTATCAGAAGGAGGAAAGATGAGACTCGAAGTTACAGAAGTATTCCCTCAATTGCTTTAGTCTGCAATATCAAGAATGGTCAGTAGGTGGAAGCAAATAACCTTGTAACATCCTGTTCAACTTCCCTATGAAAGATAAATCTACTGCGCTGACAAGGTTGGTCAGGTATTTTACACATCTCCTCGGCATCCCAACAAGTGCTAACACAAATTATGTCTTTTCTTCACAACACTGGTTTCCAATTTCATAAAAAGGCTGTAGATTTAGAAATGAAAGGGGTGGGTTTTTTCCAGGTTTAAAGTTCTTGAAAGTGACATAGATTCCTTTTAATGACTAAAGCATGTATGAAGGTAACCTGACATTAAACAAAACAAAAATACATATATTTAAAAATAAAAAGTCAAATTCTAGGTTATTGATTTTTCTGGATATTTTTATTAAGTGCTTAAATATATCAAAGCCCTGAATTATTGAGGAAAATACTTAATCTTTTTCACTATCCATTAGCCATTATATTTCATTATTGCTGCTAACAAACAGGCTGCCAGCAGAAGAATTCATTTGAATTTCATATTAGTTCTATTTTGTCCATCCCAGCGAACAAATTAACCACACAGTAATACTTACTGAAGAAGAAAATAAATTAAAAATGAAACCTTAGAATGTGACATTCAAGCCTTTACTAAGTTTGTCCCCAGCAACTGAAGGACTCGTGCAGAAGCCTCATCAAATTAAGTTAAGAAACCAGTTCCAGGATTTTAATGGCTTCAGCAGTTGCAATGTCAAAGATGTAAGAACAGAGCTTTTATTTATGAAAAGAAGAGCTTAATCTCTATTTACTAACATTTCTGGACCAACAGAGGCTTGTGTCTACATGCACAAACCAGGAGAAGACTGGGTCGTCTGCATCTTTTTCCGTTGCCTCCGGGCAGCCTTGGGGCTGTTTGTCTACACTCAAAAAGGAAATCCATCTGATCAGGGATTTAAAATCAAGTTTCTTAAGACTTTGGGGAGCTTACTTGCCTTGTTTCTAGCTAAAAGTAGACAGGCTTTAAGAGAAAGGTTTACAAGACTCTTGGAAACTGAACTGACACATTTTATAAAGAAAAACTACTGCTTGTAAAAATACTGCTGTATTTTTAATGTAGATTTGAAGGGACTCTTGTGTGTGCCCTCCCACACATCCACCCACCATCCGGCTGTGGAAGTGGATACCCAATCTCCTCTTTCTTCTGGTTCTAGTGTTTTGCTTATGTTCCTTTACAATTTTCAAGGCTATCAAGAGCTGAAAACTTTTTTTTTTCCAAAAAAAACCTGTGACTTTTTTCATTAATGAAGACTTGTTTGAGGGAACAGGCACTGCTTGCTGATAAAGCTTTATGGACTGGAGTATATGAAACTTTCACGCTTCTCGTCTTCATTCTCTCACTTTTATGAGTTACTTGTCCTTTTCTTAAATATACTCTAAATACTTGGAGACACAAAGATACACCTCTCCATAGCACAGAAAGCAAGCCTTTGTGTGCCTCACAACTCATTTAATTTCTCCAAACATATGTTTTCATTAGGCCAATGATGCAAAATTACCCGAGTGTAAATCTTCTGCCTGTGTCCTTAGATCACACTTGCACGAAACAACAGAAAAAATATGGGTGGGAGTGAGTAAGCAGCTGGGTAGTGCTTAGCTGCCTACTGGGGTTCACCCACAACAATCAAATTTATTGTTTTTCAGCTTCTACCTATTGACAAGTGTGACAAGTAGTCAGGTCATAAATTATTTGGTGTTACATATGCGGAAACTTAGTATCAACTTCCTGGCTTACCTCTGTGTCATTACACTAGTAAGAATGTGGTAACAAAGGCATGATTGAAGACTATATCCAAAGGACTATTCCTATCATGAGCAAATTACAAAGAAGTTCTGATGAGTATAGCTACTGTTTTAACACCCAAGAGAAATAAAGAATTGAACCAGAGCCTCAGACAGCACGCTTGTATGATTTAGAATGGCCACAGCTTTGAGTTATTTTCTTATCAACTAATAGTTAGACTGTTTTGTTACTGTTGGCAAGAAGAAAGTGAATGAGATGTAATCTATTTTCCTTCTTCGATCCCTGGTGTAGGGTACACAAGGCCAGTTTCTGCTGAAATATCTGCCAAGCGACACTGTGATGAAGACATCAGAACTCATTTCTTTTCCAAATCTTTTTAGGAACCTCATAGTTAAAAAGATACCAGTCAAATAAGAGCCCTGAAAGGCTGCTGAGTAACAGTCATTCACGTTGCGCATACAAAGACGCTAAGACAGCCCAAAGATGAAGCCTGCTAAGGAAAACAAGCAGAGACAGATGTTAGTGGCATAGATGTGTTACTGCTCAAAAATCATCGGCACCTAGTGTCCCCAGCACGTGCTCTTCTCCTGAATGAGTGAGCTGGATTTCAGAATGTTTACTTTTCATGTAAGTGTCTCAGTACTAGCATACATGTACTTCTGAAGTCAGTATATAGATGATATATTGTTCCTCCTACTTTTTCTTGGCTATTTTTCCCCCAAACAGATGCTTTGGCCTATATCAACACTAAGTGCCAAGAACAGGTTCATTGACAATGGATGTTCTTGGCATCTGTTTGCAGAAGGACGACTCTGTCTCAGTACTGGTCAAGAGACACACCACGCAGCAGCAAAAGAAAAGAAAAGGAAAAAAAAAAAACAAACGAAAAACCCCTGTAAGGCCTCTTCACCCCCACAAAACCCCCACCTTTAATTGTGACCACAGATGTTGTGATTTTGTGTATGGATTTGTCGCGGTTTAACCCCAGCAGCAGCTTGGACCGCACAGCCGCTCGCACAGTCCTCCCCCTTCCCCCAGAAGGGCTGGGAGGAGAGGGAGAAAAGGAGGGGAAAGGGAAAGGAAAAAAACCTTGTGGGTTGAGATAAGGGCAGTTCAATAGAACAATAACACAAAAGAAAAATAACAGTAACAATAATAATAGTAATAACACCAATAATGATGCAAGTCACTCTCACCACTCAGTGAATTGGTACCTTCCCCAGCAGCTGATCACAAGCACCCGCCCACCAGCCAACCCCATTTCTATACTGAGCATGGCATCTACGGATGGAATGTTGCACTGCCCCTTCCATCGTTCTCTCTAGGCTCCTCCTCAGCTTCTATGGGAAGCTGAAAAAAGTGCTTGAAAAATACAAACAACACCTGGCAACAACTAAACCAATATGCATTATTGACATTCCCTTCATACCTCATCTGAAACACAGCAGCCACCAGAAAGAAAATTAACTCTGTCCCAGCTGAAATCAGGACAGGATTAATATGCAGTGAGTAATTAACCTTCTCTTTAAACAAGGAATATTGATTACTTAGTTGTAATAAATACTTTTTAATGTCTAATAATTCAATTTTTTTTTAAATTGGAGTGCAGATAATTTCTCCGCGTAATACTGTATAGTACGCGAAGATATTTCAGTATGCAACTGAAATGTAATAGCTACTGTATTTGTTTTAAAACTGTTTCACTGTACATACAGACTGGTAAATTTTTCCCCCATAGAAGTGTATGAAAGATGAATGCATAAAATGAGGTACGGCATTTGGAAGAGAGAGGTGCCAAAATAATCTCAAGGCAAAAGGTCAGTGTAACAAGAAGTTAATTTATAAATGGATTTGGACCCATCAAAAAATAAGAACTTGTTAAAAAAATAAGAATGGTTTCTTCATCCTTTTCTTAAACCAGTAGAGAAATGAAAGGAACAACGTAGCCACCTAGATGCAATTTTTCTAAGGTTATTATCTTTATTAGTCTCATAATCTGCAATTTCTCACTCACTAGACAGGTTAAGTCACCTATTCAACAAAGAAAATCCAGTAGGAATGAAGCATTGAGCATCATACTATGAATTTTAGGAGTTGTAAAGGAATTAAACCTCAAATGAACCTCTATAGCTCTCATTTTCCCTCACAAAGCTTTTCTGCTTAAACACACCAACTGAGCCTTCAGTTTTGAGCTGCAGGCTCCCTACCACACTGGATGAGATAAGAAGTTCATCTACCTTAAAACCTGGCCCTGCACTGAAGTGCCTATAGTGTCTCTGGGGCGCTGGGTGCTAAGACCAACTTCTGAAGCACAGAATGAGAGCCCTGGGAATGGAGCCAGAAAGAAAGCCAGAAAGTAGTCTGTAGCAAAAGCTCAGGGAAGGTGTATATACAAAACTATGCTTTGTATAGACAACACGTTCTGTTCTACCTCAGAACCCCGTGTATCAGGCCTGATGTATGGTAATTAGCTTCTAAAAACCAGCAGTGGAGGTACACTCTGAGCTAGAAGCTCTTTTCAGGTTATTTAATAACCATGCGATTTTTATCTTATGATCTCATCCATTCTGTTTTTGAAACTCCTCATACTTTTGGCCTCTGAAATATCCCCTTGCAATTCCACAGTTTAATTATGCGTATACGGAAAAAACACACCCCTTTTTTTTGTTTTAATTTGCTGATCGAAATTTGATTGGATGTCAACAGTTCTTCTCTTCACCAGTGAAAAAGTGAATAATTACATCAGTGTTTAAAATGCTTCAGAGAGGTCTCTCTCAAATCTCAGAATTCACGTATCCTCCATCTTTTTAGCAGTAACTGTCAATTATTTGACACTGGATAAAATCTGAATGTTCCAGTTTAACTAAAAAAGTAGGTGAGGTGTTGGCCCAGGAAAAAAGCGTGCTGTACTTGTTTCAAATTTTCATTTAGATTATCTTACCAAATCTAATGGCATTATTGTTTAAAAAAAAATCTGCAGAAAATAAAGGATTGCATCTTGTGAAATGCCAACTCAGCATGGCCAAAGTAATCTGAGGGACAAAAAGTACATCAGAGCTTTCATCACCCACCTCCTAACTCCACAGTACATTTTCTATCTGTTCTTTCTACATTATAGGCTAAATACAGAACTCTGTGCTTTTTATAAAGTTTTAATCACAGTTTAATCAAGTTACCCAAGCATGAATACTGAATAGTATCTAAGCTGTGCAACTGAAAACAAAGTAGAACCAGTAGATCAATTTCAAGAGCTAAAAAATTGATTACAGCAAAACCAGTTTTTGATGGAGCACGAATAGCACTGCTCCTGAAATCAGAACATTTCCTTGATGAATTGTTTTCAGCCCTTGGTAAGTATAACTGCACACACTTCCCTTAAACTAAGAAGTTGTTAGAATCACACTATAGCAGAAAAATATATTTCTCTCTTTTTATGTATAAACCAGGTTAATACACTTTTATTTCATCTGGTAAATTTATTTTAAATTACTTTTTTGCAAGAACAATTTAAAATTTATGATCCTAATGTACTGAAACTTTTCTTCGAAGACTGAACACAAATTCTGAACCTTAGAGAAAAAATCTACAACTTCTCTATGGAACCTTAGCTTCAGCAGCTACTGCTAATCAATCCTACTATGATTCAACCCAAGATGGGTGTACAGAGCAGACGCTGACAGGTCACATATGCTTCCTATTTTGCTGTTCATATAACCATTAACTACAATAGAACATATGAATGATGGGTCCATTATCATAAAATTAGGAAAACAGACTTCCTTTTTCGGCCACTGCTTTTATATAGCCTTACTTCAAGTTTTTTGTTTAAACATATGACAGTTTTGTATATAAAGGTTACCCTTAAAAACATTTGAGTCACACAAACTCTCCTTGGCATGATCTATTGTCTCACGAAAGAAGTGTTACAAATCCCAAAGTAAAAATAACGTAATTATTAGAACAGAAAGTTGTTATGATGACCAATGTTAACTGAAGGAATCCTGATAAGGAAAGCTATTTCCCTTTGGAATTCTTGGAATGCTGTGGAATTGCAGTCGTAACTGGTATATGTTTTAATTGGCATTTGGTAGAACTGATCAACAATGAAGAATTGTCAAGTAAAATAATCTAAGATCTGCTACCAGTTTTGTTTCCTTGTTTCTGTAGCTTTAAATTTCCACCAACTATAAAATATTTTTTTGCTGCTTCTGAATTTTTGACTGCTTAAACTGATTAAATACGTGATTTCATCATTGTTTTTAATATGTTCAAAATAACATCTAAAACTGTGGATAATTTTACAAAACAAATATTGAAAATCATCTTCACCATTTACACTGTAATTGCTCTTACCAAGCCTAATGATTATTAATGATGCAGCCAGAAAATACATTCTATAAAATTATGTGATGATAATCAAATGATAACATTTAGTAAATTATGCCAGATATTTTCCAACCACTAACATTTTGTTCACTACATCAGGCTGGAAAAATCCATTTCTTAACATGATATAGCGATACAGTAAAGCCAACGTCAAGTTTATTTTCAAGAAATTGAAATAAGCTTCAGAAAAGCAGATCCAGTACGGGATCTTCTACCAAATACCAGATGAACACTGAGATTCTGTATCAGAGCTAGTCCACTAAGTATGGCCTGTACTGGACAATTCAGAATGATAACTTTTAAAATTTAATTAATGAATAAAGGTTCAAAAGACCAAGTCAGCCCATATCAAAATTATCAAAGACTCTAGAGGACTACGATCAGACACCAGATGAAGCATATGTGATCTCCTCCTTTTGTCCTCAGACCTCCTGCAAGGCTGAAAAAACCAAAAACATAACAACAAAAAATCACTTGCAAAATTAGCTATCCAAATGTGCATGTCTTTTGAAAGCCTCAGTTAACTACACTTTACATAATTCCCATCTGGTATCCTCAAAAGCAAAAATAACAGTATTCTAAGTTGTCACTCATGGCAACTACTTTATCAGCAACTGTCTGCTACTTCTAAAGACTTTCAAAGTGCAAAGGGAATTCCATGAAATAAGAAACGTACAGAGGGAGCTTTTGATCAGTAGGTTGATTTCTTCATATGTGAGACTAGTAAAGATCACAAAACATTTTTCAGAGTCTAAATTTGACTAGAAAACTATCGTGGATAATTCATGTTCAATTCTGTAACTATAGAATTACTTACTCTAATACATATAACATCTAAACCCAATATTTAAATAACAGCACAGGATAGAAGGAGGCAGTAATGACAGCAAGAACGATAATAGCTACCTGTATTTCAACAGGTGCAGAAACTAATGTCCTGAACATGAAGCACATGTCACTGTGAGCCAAAATCAGACTGAGATAGCCACCAGGACAGCATGAGGAGGACAGAAAACTGAGGCTTCTGTAGCCCAACATCTAGAAACACTTTTCCCAGTCGAACTTCTTCTTGCTTCAAGCTCATAAAGTACGTTCCATACAAGTGAATTTGCAGATAAGACTCTGAAAATTTGTATCATACGGAGGTTTTCTGACAGATGGAAAAAAGCCCCCAAAACTGCATTTGCGCTTTTGATACACCCAAATAATAATAAAAAAAGCACCACCATAAAAGCTCAGCGACACTCAGAAGTCTTGCTAATCTTTGAAGCTGCTGCAACCTTTTTTGTTGAGGTTTTTCCTAGCCACCTGATGGTGGGTAGGACACCTCCCCAGCTGATATTTTAGGCAATATTTCTTGTTCTAACAACCTTGTTTTTTCACATTACTTTATGACAAAAAAATGGCTATTAGATTTTTTCTACAAGATGAAGTAACAGCTCTTCATTTCAGAAAAAAAAATCACAATGACTGCAAGCCTTAAAACATCTTTCTTTACTAGAGCAGTCATACCATCTCTTTGCTAATGCTATCTCACTATGGATGTTTAAAACCTTTAGCAAAGAAAAGATTAAGTATTTTTATCTTTCTTTTATTCTTGTTTCTGATTTGGATGCCTAAAAAGAGTTTGGAATCCCTGTTTGTAGATGTTGCACACTACAACGATGAACAATGATTTACTTTGTATATTCATAGCTTACAGTTTGAGTTTAATTTTGGTACTAAGTTTTTTTATTTTTTTGAAAGTCAGTTTTAGGCTTATTAATGACCACAGAAAATACACCGACTAAAAAGCCATGAATATGACTTAAAGATAAATGTTTAAATGGAGAAGAAATTGGGAAAATGAGAGAGTCTACAAGAGTAAAAAGGAGTATTTTTTGTATCTATTTTAGAACATGCCATACATTTATATCCTCCACTGAAATGTTAGCAATCATGAGACTGAGATGATGCCTTAGTTAACTGCTATTACATTTTTACAACTATACACTTGGAGAGAGAAATGATTTGTTTATTTGAAGCTAGGAAAAATATTTTCAACTCCACATCCAGCAATACCAGATAGGTTCAAGCCTAGAGAGATCAAGTAACCTTGAATGGAAGTTATTCAGAAAATGGTACTTTGGCTGATTGAGAAAATCAGTACCTGATAATTAAGGACATTATAAGCTATTGTTAATAACACCACAAATATGATGAGCTGAGATGCAGGAGAATAAGGCGTGTTTGTCTGTAAGAAGAGTTGCACATGCATGGAGACAGACCTTGCTCTGGACATGATGTAGGCAAACGAATGCATACGCAGTGACCATTATAGTATTAATAGTGGAGTGTCAAATGTTTTAAGGCAATGGAGTAAAAGGAGAGAAAAGCAAAATATTATGAGTTATATTTGGATAGGAATATTGTCAGTAAGAAAAGGAGATAACAGAACAGCCTGTAGAGAAATTGTGTAAACTAGGATCCCTAAATGCTGAAGACAGGAGAGCAGAGATGGGAAAACAGGCCTTCTGGCTTGAGAGTAATCTAGACCACCCTATAATCACATGAAAATATAGCTGAAATATTTCCATATTCTTAAAAACGTACTATAACACACTTGTTAATAAGAAAGAAATTACAGTAATGCTATTACTTTCAGCTTTACCTGCTGTGATGCTGCATCATAAACACAGAACAAGAGTCATTCCAAGTCCATGCACCAAAGGCTTACATTTCAAATACTACCCTGAACATCTAAAAGGACAAACAAAATGAAAGAAAATGAACTCACCAAATTCATCATCATGAAAAAAAAAAAAAAATCCCTTTCTTGGAAGCTTCTTGGGTTAGGTGAAGCTTCTCCACAGTCTTTGCTTGGCCTGTGAGCAATCATTTAAGCCTCCCTGCTAACTTAGGGATGGGCAAAGCTTACCATAGGGAGATAAGAGAGACACACATTTTCTGGGGGAGAATAAAATTAGCACACGCTTCTGCAACACACATTCCCAGCTGCACAACTCTGAGCTGGATCAAGGCTGCAGCTATCTTTATGAAAACGCAAGCCAGACAGAATCCGCTCAATTACATATAGTATGGCATATCCCAAACATTCAGAAAGTACATTAAGAACTTGCAATCAAAAGATCTCAGATGCTTAAACATCTAAACAATTATGTGGCATCACCAATTCCAGAAATCCCTCAGATAAGCAAAGTACATGCCAATGGTTTATTTTAGATAATGCTGGAAGGCTCCTACTTTAGTCAATTGATAGTAGAGCAAGTAAACAGATTTGATCAACCCTCTTCTGAAATTCTAGTGAAACCCCCTGCTATTGCAAATATTTCAGCACAACCACTGTAAAGGAAAACTTATAATGAGACAGCCTCTGGTTCAAAGAAGCTAAAAAAAGGTGACAAAGACATTCAAGGATCTATTAGCGTAACTTTAAGGTGATATGCACCTACTGCTCTACCACAGCACAGGACCAAAAAGATCACCTTTCTAGTACTATAGAACTTGTACAGCATAACCTAGTAGGAACTTAGTGCAACTGGAAACACTCCAGCTATTTCCGAGCTCTCTCAGAAACACAGGGTTGCTTCTGAATGCTGTAGGTAAGTATGGCAGCAAAAAAACTTGTCTCCACTGGTCTCAGCATGACCAGCTGGTCTGCTCTGTCTGGAAGGGACAATGCTCACCCTTCAATAGCTTCTTTGTGGGCTACCCATCAGAACTGAAGGCACTGATTTCCTCCTTTGCGAATATATGCTGCCCAAGCAAGAAATTCTCCCCCAGTCAGTAAAAAGTGTATTGAATAGACTTCAGCATAGTGTCTTGCTGCAGTTGGGCTTTACTTCAAGCCAGAGACACACATTGAATGTAAATCTTCTACAGGACAAACGTGTCAGTGAGAAAATAACTTAAAACAGCTTTGTGACTGAAATTACCCTTTAGCCTTTGAAATATTACTAGAATACTACCTTTAAGGTCTTTTATTTCAAGAAGAAACATTTCAGGAAACTTTAGTATGCACAATTTCAACAAACCTCAATATTGTGTATTAAAAAGGCACCGTGAAACTTAAAAATTCAGTACATTCAGAACAACACCGTGTTTGAATTTGGGAATATCTGACCAGAGCAAGGCATAGCAAAGGTATGCTTACAGCAAACTGTCTCTGTTTTTTAAAGTTACTGATGCAAATATTCACTATTTCTTTTCATCTATGCATTAACATTTTGCAGCAAAACCAACAGCTGCTTCTGATTACTCACAGGAGAAGTAGTTTCCTAAAATTAATGGTACTTAAACCCAAAAGACATAACTGCTTCATTAACATAAGTTGTGCTTAAAGTCATTAATATTTAAAGTGCGAGAACATAAAATTGAATTAGAAATCAAAGTGTCACACACTTAAAAAAGATTAACAGCATTAAATTTTTAAGAGCAAAGAGGAAAGCACTAGCAAAAACTGGGTATTTACCTACTCTTCTGTTTATAATTGCTGTGAATCATCATGTCCCCAAACATGCAGTAAAAAGTTGTGTTCACTGTACCTCGCTGCTCTCACCCCCTGTATAGCCATAAATGATGTAAGGGGATACTGGCACGAGTGCACCTTGCGCCTCATAGACTGAAGGAAAGGACAAGGACTTGAAGATTTGGATTAGCAGATTTATGACAGGCATTTTTTCTAGCTATTGACATATCTGTGTGTGAAAAAAACTGTCTTGAAAAGTACTTGGATATACAGAGAATATTAAAAGATACGAAGAGAAGTTGCCCTTAGCAAAGAGGCTGGGTAGAGCACATCACGTGAAAAAGACTAGCATTGCTTCTACCATCTGGGGGACGCAGTTTTTGAAATATAATTGAGAATTTTCAAGGCATTTAATACAAATAAATCACTTCATATTCAACTTCTGGTGAAAAATATTTCAAGTTCTAAAATAAGCCATTGCAGCACTGAAAATTAATTAAAACCACATATATTAATGGCATATATATTATGACAAAATTTTCAAGTCATTGCTCATATTTCACAGCTAAAACCAGTTCGATCAGCTTGTTTATTTCCCTATAGAGCATAATTAAGATATTGTCTTATTTAAATAGTGAAGTGAAAAGTGACATTTAATTCTTCTTTGATTCAGATGATTAATAAAATTATTGCATAAAAGTACAGTGCAATTCTGCATTTTATTATCTACTACAAATCTACAAATATAAAAATGTCATAAGCCCTAAGACAATCACATGTAAAAAGAAGAATCTGATTAACTACTCATCAAATTACCTACAAACCTAGCTAAGTTTTTGTACATTAAATTATCCATAAAATTTAGCTAAGTTTATATATGTATTAACTTATTTTTCTCATAAAGCTCAATAAAGCTGTAAAAGATATTGCTAGCCAGTAAGATTGAGCATTTCTCTAGGAAAGCAAGCAAAAAGCTTCCAAAGATTCCAAACAAGTTTAAAACAAGCAAATAACTGAATATAAATTTAGTTTGCTGACACAATTAGAAATATTATGAACCCTTGTTAGTATGATAAGACAGTTAACACTTTGCACTGTTTCAAATTATTGAAAGACTGATAGTCTAATTTTTTCTACTTCATGTTTCATTAATGACAATGTTCTCAATCTTTTAGTTGCTTAATAAAATATTTACATATCTTCTCATTAGCAAGAAGATGGGTATAAAAAGGTACCCCTCAGAATATTAATCTAAAGACATTCCATTCCAATTACTTATTTTTCCTTGCAGAGAAATCTTCTGGACAAACAAAAATCTATCTGCAAAAGCAAGGCAAAGAGGTCAAAGTCTATTCCAAAGCTATACCTTCCTACCGTAGCCTTTCCTCTTGTAATACCAACATCCAAAAGAGCTTCTCTGCTCAGAGCAAAACCAGATTAAGGTAAACAAACAAAATACACTTTTATTCCAGAATAAAAATATCAAATACTCTAAATTTAGAGTGTAGGTATATTCTAAAAGCTCTAGAATTTTCCTTTAGGAACTATCTTGTTCTTGAAAATGAAATGCACGAGCAACACTCATTAGATGAAGAAGCTGCCGCAGTTCGTGTTTTGTTTTGCCATGAAACTGCTCAGAATGCAGTTCACGCTTCTTAATCATTACAAAACTCTTTATCAGTTTTATTTCTCTGTAGAAAAAAAACCTGATCATTTAAAATCAGAGAGAAGAATTTTCTAGTGATTGTTTTCACGCTGTGGTTTACTCAAACTATTTCATTTGAATACACATATTGCAAGAACTATTCTGGAGATAAAGTATCAGATGCTCTGCATAAGACTTAAGTAGGACTTTTCGGTGGAAAATTCCAGTTTCACTATCAAAACAGCTCACTGGAAGGTATCAGTTGTCACTGGACTACTGCCAAGATGGCCTTCTCAGAGCCAGAAAGGGATTTCTGCTCAAAGCTGAAAGGACAACCCAACCCTTGGAGGAGGACAGGGAGACACTTGCATCAGAACAACAAACAGCACATTGACTAGAAAACTTCTCTGGCATTCTAGAGAAAGGGACCCAACTCCTTACTGCACCTCATTCAAACACTGGACAACTTCAGTCTTCTGTATCAAAAATCAACAGTATACTCTTAGGTTAGATTTCTCTGGTGACATTATATTTTTGTGTTAATTTGCATTTAGAAAAAAAAAAGATTGTAAAAGGTTTGCTTTAACCAACATGATAAAAATACGTAGATTTTAAGTGCATGAGAATATTGTCATGTTTAATTCAGGAGGCTTAATGTAAATATTAAAGAAAATTATTCTAAAGCAAAAAGGAAATTAATTTAATTGTACTAACACTTCCCTTTTAATAAAAAAGAGTAGTCACAAATGCAGTCAAAGTCAGAGGAACAGGAATGCAATTGGACAACCTCTAGCTGAACACTGGGTTTTGCTCATTTGCAGAGCAGTCCTGTTTACATTTATAATCCAAGAAAGAGAAATAAATTATTCAAAAATTGCCAAAAGCACTGGAAAGTAATACATGTTGGTAACAGAGCCAAAATGATGAACAAAGCCAAGTTCCATAAATAGCTAAAGCCCCTATCTAGACTTGACACATGATGATACAATACCCCGTAGAACAACAGCTGAAGAGGGAAACCAAAATGTAAATAAAACTAAAGAACCTCGTTCACACTACAGATGTCCTGAAACAATTAACAGGTCACTATCCGGTTAGTTAAGGAATGATCACTTTAAAGCAACCCTAATCCCCACACTTTCACCAGCAGCCAAACACTCGCTAAAGTGACAGGATGTGATTCATATATCGCCAACTTCATTAGCTCATTCTCATTTTAGTCCACCATGTCAGAGCAACAATCCTTTCACTAATCCCATCAAGGGGATTTTTTTTAAAATTCCATCTCTCACCGACTCAGATAGGGGAATCAAATACTGAATAATACATTCAATGAGTTACTTAATTAGCTGGGTGAAGGTGAAACTGAAACAGCTGAGTCAAATAATGAGATGTCAGGCATAGCAGCTTAGACCAAGGAGGGATTTGAAAGCATTCTTCCTGACAGAAAGAAAAACACGGTATTTTTCAAACACAGAATATTGAGGGATTTAATGTTTCCATTTCAGTCCCTCCAAAAAATATCATTTGGGGGGAAAAATGGCACAAGTAAACTGACAAGAACAAGGAGAGTAGAAATCATTCACTGTACAGCAAGCATCATTAATAAATCATAGCCAATTACCAAGTTACCACTGGTTTAAAACAAAACAAAACAAAAAAAAAAACAAACAAAACATTTTCTAGAAAAGTTAAGTAGAAAATGCAAAACTATTGTAATGTAAGACGATGATTAACCGAGTAGAGATCTATCCTTGTTTAAGGAGAGACTTTATTCTCCAATACATCAAATGGATAATCAAAAATTTCACTGATCTATTAATTAAGTCTATTTAATTCCCTAGGTTGCTATCTGTAGCTACAGCTTATCTGTTTTTCTGCCTTTAGCATTAGTTGTGGACTCTTGTAATCAGACACTATTTATTACAGTCAGAACTAGTTAATGAATCCTTGCTTTATTTCTGTATTTGGACAAACGGCTTGATTCATCCTTGCCCTGCAGTCTCTAAGTGATGGGTTTTGCCAGTTTAAAGGAGCATAGCATTACATTTTGGCCCATGGGAATTTTTCCAGGGACTCTG
The DNA here is from genome assembly GCF_963924245.1 of Chroicocephalus ridibundus. Taxonomy (NCBI): domain Eukaryota; kingdom Metazoa; phylum Chordata; class Aves; order Charadriiformes; family Laridae; genus Chroicocephalus; species Chroicocephalus ridibundus. Next base: position 42,700,949 of record NC_086291.1, on the reverse strand, counting down.
CCAGGGACTGGAATTTTTCCAGGGACTCTAATTTCCAACGGAGCTGAACAGTACTAAATAAGTACAAAAAATTGTACGTATTTAGAAAACTAATAATGGTAAAAAGTGTCAAATGTTACAAAATCATGAGTTACAACTCAAACACGAGGTTGGTCCTCAAACCCCAAATACCCGTAAGATAAATGGCAAAGGCGGTCTTCTGACTTTAACTCCTCATCGCCAAAAAAAAAGCTATGAAATAATCCTAATGTTTTTAATTTCCACATAGTAAGTAATAGTAGGTAATAATCCTTTGGGTTATCGGTTCACTTGTCATCACTAAAGTTAACAGCTGTGAGAATATGATTGTTTTCGGCAATGACAACTTAATAAATCCAATCTTTCGTGAGTTTGTTCAGTCTGATTCTCCCACTCTGCGCCCACACACAGCTCTCAGTTTCAAATATATACTAAATTTGCCATTTTTTAAGGACCTGTTCCCATTTAGTGTATCAGAAGTATTAAAATATTAACTTAAAACAAAATGGACATTTTTTATTGTGTAAAAAATGTAGCGATTATTTTAAGGTCTTCATTTAATCTCTTGCACATGTATGCAGACAGAGCTCAGGTTATTTTCCTGCCATGTTACATATTCTTAAGACACTAATACTAGGCAGTTCCATATTACAGTGGTTTTCTATATTAACTACAACAACAGCTAATCTTTGAGAAAATCTAGACTTACGGCTATGTGGACTGGCCAGTTCAGGCACAAACCACAATGGTGGCTCTGCATCTTGAAAGCCTTCTTGGCATCACAGCATTTCCCATGGCTACCCTAACTAAGGCTCTAACTAAGCACCTCATCATGCTTTGGCCATTACCTCAAATCGTAAGATGTACCTGATATGGAAGAACTGAAATATAAAGATGCATGCAAAAAAATGAACATTAAGCAACTGCCAGTATTCATGTCTGCAAGTGAAAAAAACCATCTGACTCAGATGTCCTTCATAATTCACTAATCTCTTATTTATCTTTTTTTTAATTATTATTATTATTATTATTAATACCTGCTGCTAGCCTGGTGTTTACCTTGAAAAAGCTTGGTGTATCTATTCCACTACAAAACAGTCCATCATCTCTCCCTATCGCAAGTCTAACAGAATTGGAGTGTGGGACCAGAAGTCATCAGAAGTATACTGATCCTCTGCAATATACCATGGGAGTCTTTTTCTAGTGGCAAGTACTTTCTGAAAAAGAAACAACTTAAAAATGTATGCAATATATGTTCATTGTTTACCTTGCAGCCAGTCAAGTTCACAGAATGATTCATCACATATAAAGAGTAAATACAAATATAAATCTAATCTTTTTAACTTTCAAAATATACCAATAGAACAGTTCTCAGAGTATAGTAAAATTTGGATTTAATTTTTATTTTGCTTTCTTATTTACAGTCTATTTCTCCTGTCATTTTTTAATACTTTTTCCATTTACTTCCAGATCTTAAAACACTAAAAATCCAGGAAATGACTATCTTAAAACTTCAAACATTCTGCACTTCACAGCTGAACCTCTGTTTCTCTCACGTCAATACCTGGTATCTATAAATGTCTAAAAATCAGAAGTGTTGCCTTAACATATTTGCCTTTAATGAGCTATGCAATTGATGTATGTTTCCTTGTGTAGCTGCACATGTAACGTAGAATTGTTTTGGAGAGTGTCTGTAGCTACATCCTTAGGATTTCCAGATGCCAGGGCAAATGCCATACATCTTGAAATTTTCAACATATGGCACAAACCTTAAGGAAAAAACTGCAGAGTTGCAAAAAACTATAAAAATAGTACTTACTGCCAAAAGCAGTAACATTGACAGGGACCATATCAGAAGATGAGTACTAGAATTCAGGTGTTAGCATCTCCCTAAATGACCACATAATCTTATTAATAAAAGAGCATTTTATATGAAGGACTGCGCAATGGTGAATTTTTGGTTTTGCTTACTTTGCTCTTTTCCTCCTCTTTAAAAGCAAGAGCATTCCTCAGCGACACTGTGTAAGTGTCAGGAGAACTGTGCAATGGCATGCTTACCTGCTTCTTCAGTTACAGTACCAATGTAAAATTTTGTTTCTTAATTAGATTAATGATGTAAAGCTGTGTAAAAACATTGCCACATATGCAAATATGGAAAATATAATAATGATGTAGTGAATATAGTGAAAGTATTCCATACTGTAGCCATTTGACTTCAAGTAAATGATTTCTGATTAAGCTTATAAATTAGTGAACATGTGCCTCCACTAGTTGTCAGGAGTTATCAGATAACATAAACTTTACATGGAATCGGAACTAATTTCTGCATAGTGCTGCTGCAGTAAAGGCTTGCAACAACAATGGCAGACATATCATTAAATGGGCAAATGTAGAAACATAATTAAATTAACTGATAATCATCTCTCTTCTTCTATCCAGACTCTAATTTAATGCACTTGCAAATGTAATGAGGTTCACTGAATTGAAAAATACTGTGGAAATAACAGAAACAAGATTAAATTAATTGCAAGACATACTGATAAGGGAGCTTGTTTCAAATTATGTGAAGCACATTTCTAAAAGCCATTAAAAGGCTAGTCACATATCATGCACCTTGATGACAAATAACACATTTGAAATTATTTTTTTACCAACTGGAATATCCGCTGTGCTTCATATAACCATATGCTAATTGGTTAGTGTTCTGTCCTCTTCAGGTAAATAAACATGTGAAAAATGCTTGGACAGTAAAAAATTAAAATCTGGCCAACACACAAACCGATTTCAACTCCAGTCATTTCCATGCAACTTCACATTATAAAATTTAAGATTGAGACATACTAAATGCATTTACATCTTGCAGCTTCTTTGCTGAAAAGTTCTGGTTTTTCCCTAAGAAGCCGGAATTTAAATTTCTGCAAACAGGAATAAAGCATTCACTTTGAATACAAACTAACCAACTCTTAGTGCTGCCTGGAAGTTTTCTAGACCATGCAACATCTCTGAAGCAAGATCAAACATACATCAACCACTCCGAAAGATTTTTATTGAATTTTTTTCTTCAAGAAACTGAAGAGACAGGAACTTCACCATCTCTCATGGTACCCTGTCGAAATACTTAACTGTATTTGATGCTTTAAGTTAAGAAACAAGGAGATCATTATACAAAACCACATTAGACATTTTAGATAATTTATTTGAAAGGAAAGATTGTTTAGTATGTGCCTGTAGCCTAAAATTTCAAACACTAGTGGGAGCTACAAGACATCCAATGTCAAGTATTTTAGTGGAATTACATCAAGTAATTCCAATTTTATATTTCCTTATACCAAGATTAACAACAAAGGATTTGCATTAGCATACAGCGACAGGCCGCTTAAGCTTATGTTCCCCTGATACTTCTGACAGCATTGTATTCCAAAGGGCAAACAGAGGGCTTTAATAAGGGTTTCTTGTTTTAACATTGAAAAGCAGGCAATGATAACTTTAACTTCTGATTTCTGACCAGCAACATGCTGCAGTGACAACAGTAAGACAAAATCATAGCTAGCTAAGACAGTCTCTGAGCTGGAGAGTAAAGAAGGGAGAGAAATGTAGGGAAACGGTATTAAGTCACAGGGGCATAATATTTTAACATCCAGGGCATTCTGGTCCTAAACCAACAGAGGTTCAAGCAGTAAGTTTGAAGAAGGTAAGAATTCCACTAATACCGGCTTAGTCAATGAAATGGAAGCCAAACAATGAAGATGCTCAAAAGTAAAAGAATTCTGATGACACAAAACGTCTTTTGTGTTCTTGGTCTTTCAAACACCTTTGTAGAAAAATTATCCAAATGATGTAAAGTCATTTTTCTTGCAGGCTGGATTCATGTCACCTGGCTTTAACGGGCTACCAGTTAGCTAAGCCATCTCAGGTAGTCTCTTCTACTGTTAACAGAGATAGATCTCCACTGAGAAGTGTCCTTCTCTGTTGATACCATGAAGAAAGGAGCTTGAATAGCTAGTGAAGACCACATGCTTAATATGCTCAAACTGAAATCTCATCCTGTTTGTACTGTAATTATCTTTTCCTTTTTGATGTGTTTTAGATATTTAATTAAGTATTTGTATAAAGCTATTTCATTTTTCTAGTTTCTATATTTTTATAAACACCAAATTAGTTATGAACTTTAATAAATATCACTCATGGGACTTCCTATAGTAAAATTGGTCAATATTCACTAAATATTCCATTCTTTAGGAAGAGAAAGGCAATTGTGAAATTAAAGGTGCATGGATATAATTGGAGAGAATTCCAGGAGAGTTTATGTAGATATGAATAATGCTTCAAAAGGGAAACTCACTGTTTATACTGTATGTATCTCTTGTTACTTATAAAAAGCAAGCATTATACTGGTGACAGATGGTTTCTCAAGGTAGCCATATACAACTTTATTTTCTGTTTTCAACATTCCTTCAATGTAACTTTAGTTCCAAAAGGATCCGATCCTAAGATCCATTAAAAACTGGCAATAGAGTAGGAATTGGTGTTAATTAGTCTGGGCTTTCTCCCAAATCTCTACCAATTAAACAACAAGTGTTTAGTGCTGTTAAGCTTACATGTTATAAATCTTTATCTGCGTAACTTCATTAGAAAATAGAAGAGGAGGGAAACAGTGGGGTAGGGCAAAAGTAAAAAACAATTAATATAGCTGAAATTTTAAAAAAAAGAAAAGAAAAAGAAAAATCAACTGCTTCCTTTTCTTCTCCTCTAAGCTTATCAGCAGAAGTAGGCAATTCAAGACTCATAACTCTGTGTGAGATTAATATTATGGGTTTTAGGATTAAAAATAAATTTTAAATGTCACATAAGAGGGCAGAAAAAACTGAATTCTCAAAGGGTGATGATTTACCCACACACTCTCATATATTAATTGCATCATTTATAGCATAAGATAGTGAATACAGGGGAAAAAAAAGATATGCTTTCCAATCTTATTCAAGATGAAAATAAAATCTGGAAACCTGTATGAGAAATAGGAAGCCCAATACAGAGCACTGAAATGAAATACTAAACACAAAGTAGTTTTATGTTCAGCTAGTCAGTTGTAGGCACAAAGCATATGCTTTAAAATGTTGGCTCATGATTAGTGACCCATCCAGTTCAGTTATCTCCTCTCTCCCTGTGGTCATACCACATGCTTCAAAGGAAGACAGAAACAAATAGCCTCTGTTTCCCATACCTATTTGGTTTCTCCAAATCAGTTCTGAATAACTTACACCTGAGACAAAATATTTATTTACACGTACTTAAATAGCCATACAAATGTTTACATGAAAAGGTCAATCATAATATGTTTCTAAGCAGAAGAAAATTACATAATTTTTTAAAACATTCCCAACTCTACTAATATATCCAAGAACAGTGATTCCGCAGCCTCTCTAGGCCTTTGCTCCAGTGTTTGTGTAATCCTTTTGTCAAGATTTTTTTCCTAATACCTGAAAAGAATTGCCTGTGTTGCAGCCTGTAGCCATTACCTCTCATCCTTTCGCTGTGCACTTCCACGGAGTCTGGCTCCATCTTTTGTATACATTAGCTAGCTAATAAAATACCATCTTGGTCTTCTAACTAAACAAACTCAGTTCTGCCTGCCTCTCCCCGTCCATCATGTGCTCCAATCTTCTAATCACCTTGTTGGTCCTCCACTCACCTTCAGTCCATCAACATTGCTCTTCCACCAAATCTAATTTAAATATAATCTGATATTTTATATAACAAACATATGTCCTCCCATAGATTTTTATTTAGAAATTCTCCCAAAAAGGAAGGGGAAATTATCTGAGACTAATGCAATGATTTGCCCACCTCTTACAAAAATTCCTTTGAGAAATTCCAACGTTTCCACACTGATTGTGCTTACTACACAGAAGTTTATGAACAAATGCAGTAGCTCTGTTTAGTTCTAAGCAGATCATAGAACGCTGTTGATAACACACCAGTGTTTTGGATATTACTGAGCAGTGCTCACACAGCAGCAAGGTTGTCTCTCCAACCACCCCTCCAAAGACCAGTAGGCTGTGGGGAGGCAAGAGGTTGGGCGGGGACGCAGCTGGGAAGCTGACCCAAACTGACCAAAGGGGTATTCCAGACCACATGATGTCTGTAACAGCAGTAACAGCTAAGAGAGAGGAGGAGCATTTGTTATTAGGGCATTTGTATTCCAAAGCAACTGCTGCCCGTACTGAGGCCCTGCTTCCCAAGAAGTGTCTGGATATCACCTGCTGATGGGAAGTAGAGAGAAATCATCTTTTTTTTTTTTTTTTTGGCTTTGCTTCCATACACGGACTTTGTGGTTTTTTTTTCCATTAAGCTGCCTTCTTCTCAACCCATGAGGTTTTCCTCTTATTTTCTCCCCCTGTCCTGCTGAGGAAGGCAAGTGAGAGAATAGCTTGGTGGGTACGCAGTAGCCAGCCAAGGTCAACCCACCATAAAGGAACCAGATCTGCGTTGGCCAAAATTTAGGTTAAGGTTCTACTCTTATGAAAGGGTTATCTCCCGTGCTGGAATTACTGCCTTCCTGTATGCTAACAGCTGCGGCATTTTGCCACATGGAGCCTTCTTTCATAACATAATCTGCCGTTTTGGGGGGATGGGGGCACAGTGGAATTTAAAGATCAGTACAAGAAAGCAGGAATTTGAATGGGGTCAATGAATATATACCTCTGTGGGAGTCCAGGAAAAGAGAGAAGGGGAGTAAACAACAGCAATGGACTTTATGCCTGGAGTCATTTCTTAGTCATGAGCAAGTGCACGAAGAGATGCAGTATTAAGTCCCCAGCCAACTCCTTGGTAAGTTCCAGCATTGTACAATAAAACCAGGTGATGCCCCTTTTCCACTCTGGGACAGCCACTGGGTCCGATTCTGGAGTATTTTTTCATTTTGCAGGAAAGGTAATCAATTATGAATAGGAAGCTTTAAGAAAGATGACAGATACATTTCAGAAACAAGTGAGCAGTGGCAAAGGCAGCAGGGATAGAAGGCAACAAATTGCATTACAGCAACAGAGGCTCTCACAAGCTTTGATTAGTCTTCACTGGCTTCCCTGCCAGATATATCATGGCCAGAACCGGTCAGAGGGTAAATCTGTATGAGAACAGGAAATAATTGCCTAACAATAACAACATAATGGTCACCTCAGTTTTTAAAGATGATGAAATATCCCTATCCAGCTGGAGAGAAGATAATTTTTGGCTAAGGTTCAAGAAGCAAATGCTGGTTATGCTGGACCAATGGAGGAAGGATGAACAGCCAAGCTAATCACTGGCAGCTCTTTTCCTCAGACATCCAATAAAGGGACATTTTGCACGTGACATATTTTTGATAAACCAGAGCTGAAAATGCAAGACAGGAATTTAGTAACATAGCAGAAAAAAGTGAGTTTTGCATATTCACTTTTAGTAAGTGACAAAATACCTCCTCTACCAAAGCTCTTGTTTCTATGCAGGAAGACAGGAAGATCTCAACATGAGATGGGAGCAAGCCTGCAGCTGATCCCCAAACAGATCAAAACAAATGGAGAAGGGATGACAATAGAAACATCGCAAGTTACACCAAGATAGTTTCAAATAATGTCAATTACTTAACTTGCAGCCCAATAAAATCATGCTCCGCACATTTCTTTTTTTTTTTAAATTACATCTTGCAAAAACCACTATGCTCATTCCTGAAATATTCACATAAATAGAAACATGGATTGTATGGATTTTGTGTCTTCCTGAAGAAAACATAACCTATAGTCTGCTTGAAAAACTACCGCTATTCATCAACTTGTATCTGCAATAAATATGTACACAAATGCACGTCCACATATGTAAAGCATGATTTTTAAACAAGTAGTGAGATACCTACTATTGTAATTTCTGTATATGACGATAGCTTTAACCCCTTAACAGATGCCTTATAGAAAGACAGTATTGAATTACTGAACTTGATATATGGCTATTTGGGCAACATTTAATTATTTTCAAGATCAGAAAGTATTTTTGGATGTTCCTCTGACCTTCAGTTTCTCAGTCTACTGAATTTATATAGATCCCCTGAATTTGGGAAGCTACAAAATAAAAATAATGGCACTAACGAAAGTATTCTTTTGACACATCCACCTTCACAAAACAAACTGTCTTACAACTGAGAATTAAAACAGAGATGAACACACAATGAATGAACACTACAGTACATATGTCCTCATATATTCTTCGCATTTCAAGTTTTGCTCAGATTGAGAGAATATATTCAGTATTGCCCTCGGGAACAGGCCAGAGCAGCAACTGCTATAACCTGCTTTGGGATCTCTGGTCTCTTAAAAGTCAGAGAACCATTTTACTTTCAAGTCAGGGAGTCTAACTTACAACTCAGCAGATAAGCACAAAGACAAGGACAGCTGAAAAGGTCAGTTAAGTGCTCACTGCAATAATTAAAACTTGCACCTCATGAATTACTGAGCAGAAGGCCTATCAGTAGAATTACTGATTGATAGACATTCCTTGTCTCTTTCTTGAAACAATATGCACCTTTTGGTGTGAACAGTGTTGAAACTATGGAAAAGAACTTCAGGTTAAAACCACATGCAGATTTAGGGAAGTCAGTGTAGCTGCGCATTGACAGTGGAGCTACACTGCTCCAGCGTGGGGCCTGCCTGGGGTGGCAGTCCTTCAACAACTGCTCCAGTGTGGGCTCCCCACAAGCCACAGTTCCTTGAGGGCGTTGCTCCTGTGTGGAGTCCTGCATAGGCTCCTATGCACAGAGCTGCTCCGCCATGGCCTCCCCAGGGGCTGCCGGGGAACCCCTGCTCCAGTGCCCGCAGCCCCCCCCCGCCCCTCCTGCTCTCCCCGGGCTCACACTGGTCCCTCACTCCTCGGGCAGCGTTTGCACCTTCTGAAACCTGTCTTCCCAGAGGCGTCATCAGGGCCCACCGTGAGGGGCTCAGCTCTGCCCTGAGGTGGGGCTGCTCCAGAACCGCCTGGAACTGGCTGTGCGCGGCACAGGGCAGCCCCGGCCTCTCCTCACAGAGCCCCCACAGCCCCTGGGCACGGACACCCAATGAAGTTGACAGAACCCAAGAATCTGCCTCAAGTTGTACTCATAAAATGTGCTAGGAAATAACAGAAGCCTCCATCACCTTTAATATACAGCCATACATGTCCAGAATACAAAACCACAAAACCAACAAAAACCCAGAACAAAATACTTGCGAAGGATCCCTCAGAGTATTTCAGTATAATTAGCCAGAGTTCCCAGAACAGAAATACTGAAGTTCAATTTCTTTTTTTAACTAGTAAAATTTTAAAGAATAAATAACATCCTTATTCTATTACAATCTGTCAGAGAAGAACATCATTAAAATGTTTGGGTTGTTTTATTGTGTGCACTATCCAGTAGAGTTTATCTGCTATGCGCCTTATGAAATCTCAGCCAGGCCTCCAACATGACGTTCATTCTCAACTTTCACAAAACATCACCTCATTACGTATTTTTTTCAGTACTACAAATCTTTCAGCAAACCTGACAGCCAAGCACATAATACACAGGGAAAATGATGCCTCAGGAGAAATGTGAAGAAGGTAGTGTGGAAAGCTTGTGAATATATCCAACAATAAATCTAGTGCTTAGATATCATAAACCATACACAATTAGGAATTTTAATCAGGAATTGCAGCTGCAAGATTATTTGTGCTCAGTATTTATCATAGGATGCTATCATGCTCATAAAAGACTAGGCTTATGAGAGCAACACTGTAAATAAATTTTTGCCATCACTTCTTCAACATCCAATGACAAAAAAGTCAGTTCATGTAAATATCAAGATCTATTCTAAATAAAACAGTAGTTTAAAAAGCTCTCTTTCCTAGAGGATTGTTTTTTAAGTGTCTCTTACGCCTGTGTTCTGTCAAGTTAACAAGGGATTTACTGGAACTCTAATTTATGGAGATGTTTTCACTCAGTGTGTGTGAAGGCATGCATGCAAATACATTCTTGTCATATTAAATCCTAATTGGTAAGCTCAAAACTGAATTCAGGAAAATATTAACATACTATCACTGTATTTCTCAACTGATTTTCAAAATCAGATTCTGCTTTTTGCTAAGGATAGAGAAGATTCCTTTAAGCCACTGAGGGGAACAAACTATGCCGTGTTGTTTCAAAACTTCAGTCTTATGAAGCATACATCCTTTTCTTCCATGTGTCTTATTCAATCACAGAAGGAAGAAACTGTATGTCACTTCATATTAGAAACATGTTTGGGCCCCTAATCTCAAACCTATTACTTCCAAGTACTAAGGGAAAGTTCAGGGAAGAGGTTCTTCATACTAACTGCAGTTAAATTGGCTTAGCAATTTCATAACATTCCAGCCTCAGGATAAGCAAATTAGGATTTGTTCCCTTTTTGTTTCTTCTGCTATGCCTACTATAAATACTTCTAACTATTGTGAAGATTTAAGTTTATTTGCATTGATGCGTCTTGGGTCAAGAATGAGAACACAGTAACGCAATTTCAACAACGCATGCTCCCAGAAGGAACAGCCATTCATCAAGCAGCACTGACATACCTTAGGAACTATACTAGATCCCAGGTAAAAAAATAATTCTGACAGGTAGAAGATGCAGACGGAGAACCGGTATTATTACGATGACCAAAAGCGAGAGAAAAAATCTTTCTGTCAGCAGTGGTAACCAGCTCAGCTCTCTCATGAAACTATTGAAAAGCTTGCTGAAAGCCAAGGATCCTCCAGGAGTTACTCAACAAGTCTGAACGATCAAGCGACTATTATGTATTTATTAAGAACTCAGCATGGCACTGGCTCACTAAGGGAACAATTTTTGTAATATTTCATTCTAGGCATGTTATCAGTTATTGTCAGAATGCCAGCGAAGTTTTCTATCTTCTCTCATCTTGAAAGAAAAACAAAACCTACCTATATTAAACTCTTCCACTCTGTATGATATTTCTGTAGATACTTACGGAAAAGAGGTAAGTTCTAAAAGACACTTGAACAAATATATTGTAATCACACTAGGACAACAGGTATACTGAATTTAAATATCTATGTAAGACTTCTGGATACCAATACATTTAAGAATGCATTTTAACTGCAAGCCTATGTAATGTGTCTAGTTACATATTTAAATTCTCTCTTTGATTAAGTTAAAAAGGGGCCCTAATCCGTAACTGGTTTCTTTATGTGCAGCTTCAATTTAAATCAAATCTGCTAGTTTATATCTTTCTTTGTACTCTTTCTTTTGCCATATAAAGTATATCTTAAAAAATAAAACAAAACCAGAAAATTCATTTAGGGTTTCAAGTTCCACCTTTTTAAAAAACACCATTTACATTTTGACAAGCAATAAAAATGCTAGCAATCAGAAGCTTACTGGCACACATGAAGAATGTATATCATAGTCAATGATGGCTCAGAAGTTTTTCAAGTATTTATTCAGTATTCATATGCAGGCAATTATTGTCACAAACTTATCTGTATCCAAAATAGCTCTTTTCTAGAATGAATTTTTCTTATTACTTCATTGTGAGGTCTTCTGTGTATGCGGCACCTCAGTTGTGTTCCTGAATTATTATTAATCAAACAAATCATATCTCTCCATGAAAAATAAATTTCCTCTGATGGAGATTGCCATTTCATTAGTTTGGCTTTCTTTTATACAATGTGTAATCATCCACGTCCTTTCACCATATGACCCGTTGTCAAAATGGTGCATTTAAACCTTGTAATTGTATTGGATTGTAGAATAAGGTCTGGTTAAGATATTCAGATTTGTCTTATTAGTCCCACTTGTACTGATTTTCCAAGAACTGATGACATATTTGTAAGCAATATTAACTGTCCTTCACATTAAATTACACTCGGTAGTCACTACTGATCTCTTAACATCTATCATACCTATCAACTATCTATCAAACCTAGCATCTATCAAATTAAGACAATGAAGGGTTTGGAGAGAACGTTATGTACTTCTTTCAGAAAATATGAATGTATTGCACTGAGGGCAGAGTAAAATAAGTAGTCTTCGAAGGACAAATGAAAAATTCTAAAACCCTCACAAAGCACTACAGAAAACAGGATGAATAAAAAGTATCAGCTGCTATTTCTGAGGAAAAGAAACTTTTTATCAGGGTGGGATTACTTTTAAAACTTACTAGATCCATATCTTCAACACGCTTGCCGATACAGCCTTAAAAGCTGTGTGATACATCACAACAAGCAGCTCAGAGCTCAACAGAGATGGAGTGTTTGAGTGTGGAGCCCTCAGCCCCAGGAATTGCAGGAAGCCAAACCAAGTCATCAAAAGCCACGTATCACCAATGCTATGGTCACCTGTGGGTTCTCTCCTGAAATCTTCTACTGGATCTTGTTAGGTGCCTTGTTCTGTGTCAAGGTCAAGGTTGGAAGTGCTGCTGACTGATGCTGATCCTGTCAATGACGATTCCTCATTATCGTTCCTCAGAAAAACAATCACATTGCTGCTGCTTTACGTAAGTTAAAAGACAAATGAGCTTCCACCAGGTCCTTCCTGCAGACACAGTTGGAGTCCTCTCAGTGACTTTCCAGGTAAGAGAAATTGCAGGTTGTTCACAGTAGTGATGATGGGAAGGAGGTTGAACTGGAGTTACAATGGGAGATAAATGCAAACATGCATTTTTAAAAGCTTTGAGGATCAATAAATTAACAAAAAAGATGAAAACAAGTAATGTAAGGGTTTGCCTTCCTTCATCAAATTACCCTTAAATAAGCGCTGGTCCACTGAAGACATCTTGTAACATGTCCCACATATTTAGGCGAGACTTTTGCTATGGGAATATTCTCTATTAGAAATAGAATTCTATAGTACTTCACTTTCACTGGAAACAGACCAGGATTATTGTCATGAAGGGGATTCTCTAGAGAGAGTGATGCTAGATATACATACAAAATATACTGCAAAATATATTTGAGACATAAGAATCTTCTGAAGGACCTGCTGAGGTCAGGAATTCAAATCTGCTCTCTGTGGTTGAGGGAGCAATCAAGTCTTTCTGCAACTTCTGAAAAATGTTTCCTAAGAAATTAATGTTTTCTCTGAAACATCTCAAAAAGAAAACAGTATTCATCAACAAAGCAGAGAATGATTTTTTTACTTCTAATCTCATCAGAAGCATCCTCAAAATCTAACTTAACCACAGCTTGGCTAGGCTCTATAGCAGACACTCATGTCATCTACTTCATTACCAAAAGCTTTATTTTGCAAAACCCACCACGATTTCTAAAGTAAATCTTTTTTTTTCTCACCAATTTAATAATAACCTACTTGTCCATAATTTATTGCCTTAATAATTCATCACATTGCTTTAAAACCTGTGAAACAAGATTCATACCTGATTCCCTGGAACAACACCTACAAAACTCCTGGGATTAAACAGCCAAATGCGTAGTACTTTTATTGCTGCTGCAACAAAAGCTTTTCTAAAGTGGAATAAACCAACTCAAGAGAAAAAACTAGCTAGCTCTTGCATACGTTCTAGCCATTTATTATATGAGAAAAAGAATAGTTCTACCTCCCATTTACAACTACTTCAACCTCAAGAATTCTTTATAAAAATAAAATAATAAAAAACCCACAACAAAAAAACCTTTTATTTGCATAGGAACAAACCAACACATTGCAAAATACTGTCATAAATTCATGTCTGTGAAAGAGAAGAAAAAAAAACCCTTTTTTGCCCACATTATGATTTTTATTGTTCCCTCAAAGACCCTTCCTCTGCTTCCTATCATAAAACATTGCAAAAATACTTTTATGGCAATCCTGTTCTTTGCCTTATGCTAGAGACTGTCCCACAATTCACTGTTCTGTAGACTGAGCCCCACACCCAGTGGCCATAAACTGCCTGATGATACATGTAGGCAACAACATGGGATGTCAGAAAGATGGTCAGGTTGAGGTTTGAAGTTGCTGTCACAAACATCAGCAGGCAAATGCCACTGTCCCAGTAATCAACAATGCTTTGTCTTTTACATTTAATCAGTCATGATCATACTGGCCTGTTACTCAAAATCCTTCATAAATCTCTGTTGTACTATTGTGGAGAATGACCTTCACAAGGTGGTAGTCATCTGCACATATTATGTCTGCACATATACCTAGGAAGCAAAAGTACACCTAACGCAAGAGCTTGGCAGCTAGAGTCTGTAAAACAATGACACATTCACAAAAAATATCAAAGGCAGGTAAAAAAGAACGGGTTATTGGGCTGCTTGTACAAATTTTGTAATTCAAAGATATTGAGACTTATACCTGTCAAACCCTGTAATAGAAAATAATGGAAAAAAAAGTGTGTCAAAGAATTATTAGGCATTTTTTATCATTCACGACTGTACTGCAGTCTGATGTTTTGAAAGCTGGCATAAAAAGTGATATACTAAGTGTTGCTAACAAAGCTGGGAGATAAGACTATTTGGGTAAAGTTTGGCTTTTTTTTATAATATTTTTTGCTACAACCCTAAAATACTTGAAGAATAGCTATTTAACACCAATGCCAAAAACACTTTTAGTAATTAGTGCATTTACACTGTGGCTGCATGGAAGGAATAACATTTTACAATAATTTCCTTGTGGGAGGGTAATTTTTCACGCGGCAATTCCAGCTGCATCATAGATTTAATAGATATGCTTGTACTTGTTAAAAACACAACTTTTACTAATGCTGAATTTACCACTGAAACATAGAAAGCCAGCAGACGTTTACACAGCTGAAAAGTTACAAGGTGAAATCTATTGTACGTATTGCCTACTCTGAACTGATGCTAGCGGCTGTAACAGCCTTCCTTACTCCCACTGGGTTTTTCTTCATATACGTGGCTGGCAAAGATTTTAGGACATGAAATCTTTTACAAAAACATGAATTTAATTGTCACAGTTCCGGGGCTCTTCTGACTCCTCAGCAGCCCCAAGTGGCAGCCCACTCAAATTTCAAGCCTCCAACCATAACCTTTTTAAGCTCTCTCCCACCAGACAGGGGATTTGGATTACAATTCTCTTTCACTACTGCAGCAAACCTGACACTAGTTCGGCATTTGTGATTCTTGACTGTGTAAGAGACAACACTGTTGACTGGTAATAATAACTCAATCGACTTTCCCAGAATAGAGGAGGACAGAGAAAACATATAAATCATTCTACATTTTCTCCAACGTTTACCTGGTACTACCTATTGGCTGCTTATAATTCTATCAGACCTAGAAAAAAATAGCAAATAACACACTCTTTGTTCCCATCAGTGTGTCTTGGTTTCATGTAATTTCTTGCTTTAATATCCTCTCTTTCACGAGACTATTTTATGCAATGCTTCATTCTTAATTTCAAGGCTATCTTTATCTGGTTCACACCAGGTAGCATCAGGGCTAGAGTCCCTCTAGAGTCTATCAGTTTGAGATTTCAATTAGTTAGGTCCATCTTCTTTTCCACACAATGATCATGCAGCAGCTCACCCAGAGGAACCAGAAACATTCTCCAGTCCATCCAAACCTTTACAAACCTGATACAGTAGACTCGAAGTCATCCCTATTACCTTGATACAATGTTGCTGTGGAATTGGCACATGCACTTCACTTGTTTCTAGAATGTCACTTCAACTATTGCCTTCTTGGATGCTAAGCCGCCCCTGCAATGGATAGGATTTGATCTTTTCCAAACGAATATGGCACATGCACAAGTCCCGATTTAAAATTTTCATTTTACTGGGGAGAAGCCTACTCCACAAACAACAGAACAGATTTACTTCCAATAAATGTAAGTAATTGCTTGGTTCACATACTCTTGCTCTTCAACACAGTTTAAAAGCATGTAGAATAGCATCAACACGAGGGGGGACAGAGCGGGGGAGAGAAGGGACGGAATCATAGAATCTTCATGGTTGGAAAGGACCTTTGAGATCATTGAGTCCAACCAAACAACCTACAATCTCTGTCACTAGAGCATGCCCTGAAGTGCCACATCTACACGTTTCTTAAACACCTCTAGGGATGGTGACTCAACCACCTCCCTGGGCAGGCTGTTCCAGGGCCTGACCACTCTTTCAGTAAAGTAATTCTTCCTGATATCTAATCTAAACCTCCCCTGCCGCAACTTCAGACCATTTCCTCTGGTCCTGTCATTTTTCACTTGGGACAAGAGGCCAACACCCACCTCTCCACAACCTCCTTTCAGGTAGTTGTAGAGGGCAATGAGGTCTCCCCTCAGCCTCCTCTTCTCCAAGCTAAACATGCCCAGCTCCCTCAGCCTCTCCTCATATGACCTGGTCTCCAGACCCCTCACCAGCCTGGTAGCTCTCCTCTGGACACGCTCCAGCACTTCAATGTCCCTCTTGTACAGCGGGGCCCAGAACTGAACACAGTACTCGAGGTGAGGCCTCACCAGTGCCGAGTACAGAGGCACCATCACTTCCCTACTCCTGCTGGCCACGCTATTCCTGATACAAGCCAGAATGCTGTTGGCCTTCTTGGCCACCCGGGCACACCACTGGCTCATGTGTAACTGGCCATCCACCAGCACCCCCAGGGCCTTTGCTGCTGGGCAGCTTTCCAGCCACTCTTCCCCAAGCCTGTAGCGTTGCTTGGGGTTGTTGTGACCGAAATGCAGGACCCGGCACTTGGCCTTATTAAACCTCATACAGTTGGCCTTGGTCCATCGATCCAGCCTGTCTAGGTCCCTCTGTAGAGCCTTCCTTCCCTCAAGCAGATCAACACTCCCACCTAGTTTGGTGTCATCTGCAAACCTAATCCCCTCAATCCCCTCATCCAGATCATTGATAAAGATATTAAACAAAACTGGCCCCAAAACTGAGCCCTGAGGGACACCACTGGTGACCGGCTGCCAAGAGGATTTCACCCCATTAATCACAACTCTCTGGGCACGGCCATCCAGCCAGTTTTTAACCCAGTGAAGAGTACACTTGTCTATGCCATGATTCGCCAGCTTCTCCAGGAGAATGTTGGAGGGAGGAAGGGTGAGAGATAGAGGGGAGGAAAGGAGAGCCAAAGAAAGAGGGAGAGAGAGAAAGAGAGAAGCCACAGTTCCCATAAAATAAGAAGTCTCATACTTTACACTAAACACACACAAGACAAACTGTCCACAGTAGTGGAACAAAGAAGCAGGCTTCAGTTCATATTAATTGGCATGGCAATTAATAAGACATATAGCACATGGTAAAATCAGTTCTGCCATCTGTGTCAACTGTCCCCAAGTGGAAGGAGTGCATGTTTGCCATTTTCATCAGCATTAAGATTGCTACTCCATGCCAAGTCCTATTTTATTAGTTCCAATGCTAAAAATCTATCAGTATTTCTATTTAAAACTTCTCGTAACACTACCAAAAACTGCTAACAAAATAAATAAAACCACACAGTGCTAGAATTTGTGGCTAACCTTACTGCCTTCAGGACAATTAATATCCTATGTTGTAAATTTATTTTCATAATTATTTAGCAGTTATTGCATCTGTTAAAAATGCTGCATATAATATAGGTTATACTATAAGACTGGCAGAAGTACAGAGTGGCTTCTCTGAAGCTTATTTAAGATCTGAGATAGAAAAAAGTATAATACCCTTCAATTTAAGATGAACATCAAGATAGCAAAAAAAAAAAAAATTGTTTCTCTTTTGAATTCCTAAATAATTGCAAGTTTCTTTCTGTAGGCTTCTTTTCTCTGCATCTTCAAATATCCTGTACCGATAGTGCCTCCAGCCAAAAGGAGCAGTTATACCCAGTACAATCAGTCACACTATTTTGCAAACACTAATCTGAATTATTTCCAATCACCAACATCAAACTGCCTGGCTTGTAATTCACATCTTGCTTGATGGTGAGCCACAGGAAAATGATGAGTCTCCACCTTCAAGGAATTCAAGAGTTCTCTCAACAGCTGCAGGAGAGACAGTTGTTTCGCAGTCGGCACAGTACCATATGATGGATGTACACAGAGTCCCCCTGTCACCACTACGAACTGCTCCTCTTCCACATCCTTTGCTTATGGCATTGGGCATGTACATACACATACAGATGGGCATATGTTCTTTTATAAATCCATGTCTGTCTTTTCCATGGTAGCTGTATTATCTCAGTAATACTGGTTATGTGGAGACAGATTTATTAAGATTTTCATGGTAGCCTCTGTATCTCAGGAATCATGAGGCAATTGATTTTCCTATTGCATTTATTAGTGAGACACAAGAGCTTCACATGAAACTTCCTCACACCGGGAGCAAAACAAACCTCTGGGAAAGCACAAGAGAGATGATTTAGTTTCATGAGTGAAAAGCTACTTTTGTGGGAGCTGCTGTAGAACTTCCCACTTAATGAGTCACACAGCAGTCACCGGGACTTGTCATAAAATTTACTTCTACAAACACCAAAGGACAACTGTCTTTAAATCACACATGTTAAATGCACTACATCGTCTCTTCAAAAGCAGTTGTGTTCTGTAACATCTACACATCCGCAATAAATTAGCTTTCTTATTCAATGGCGTCAACAACAGTAAGCCCCAGAGAGAAAGTGAGAAAAATTAATGCTAGCCTCTGCCAAATTACCTATTAAATACACTTTCTTACAGACACTTCCCTTGTTGAAAGGCTATTTGGTGCCATACAAAATAAGAAATAACACATAGCCTCTAATAAGGTATTTATGCCACTGAGCAATAATTTGGAAATTGCCCTTAATTTTTACTTACGGTTCACTGAAGCAATGTTCAACAAGACTAAATAAAGGAGGAAAATATATCATCTGCTAAATTTTTCTCTGCACAAAGCTTACTGCTGAACACCTTAGAAGAATCTAATCTAGGGTCAAAAAGGTGACTCTGCTGTTATGTATTTAACCGCTGACCACCCCCATTGAGACTGTCAATAAAAGTATCTAATGGTGTCAGCTGTGACACTGGTTTTGTGTAGCAGGCATCTGCCCATCACCAGCCGGATAGAAAACATCAACTCATTTCATACATGCAACTGAAGCGCTGTCATCTGGTAACAAATTTTTATTACTACCAAGAGTGTATTTGAATTCAAGTAATGACCTGGAAGTACAAAATTCCATATTCTGTAATCCCACAAGCCACGTTATTCTCCCTCTTAAATTACTATTGAATATCTATATAGCTTTTGCTGCTGTTCCTGTTTTAATATAATGCTATAAACAAACTTTCTTAGTGAACAGGGTCATGAGAAGATTTACAGTTCTTTATCGCAGGACTGCAGGTGAATTTACTTTACCCACTATATCCACCTAGATCCATTTTGCTCAGAACATTATTCTTAAAAGACAACTTATCAAATTCTTCAGCACCAGACAGAAGTTGCTCTAAGTGGCGTAAAGATGACAAGGTGTCCTGCATGACCTTAAGCAGAAGTTTAAGAGCAGGATGAAAGTGAGAACTGAACCTAGAGCCACTACCACAACTACCTTTTTTAAATGTCAAGGAGACAAATGCTTTCTTAAGCAGACTGACACCCAAGTCTCCCGGATTTCATTCAGTGAGAAAGATTGGAGCAATACACTGAAACAAAGCAGTGTCACTCACCAAAACTTCAACGTACTATCTGAGAAAGGTCTAGGCACCCTGTAATGACAGGGGACAACGCCATTAATGTGAACGGTATATGAATTTTTATAGACAGGTATAGTACATAGTTTGTTAGCGAATATAGGCTACATTAATCCTCAATCAAGGCACCATAGTCAAGGGCACTAGCTTTCATGTGCCCTTACCCTTCTGTTTATATACATACCAATTTAAATTTTTAAATACATACCAATCCCCCAGTTTGCCTTTTCTGTCACGCATGATGTCTCATGTACACATGCATGGCTTTATCATAAATCTCACTAACTAGAATATCCAAATTATTTAACCCATCCCAAATCCCTGTACAGTAGCTGTGAGTTAATAAAGTAACTTGTTTTTATAAAGCATTTCTTCTGAATATTTGGTCTCTGGTTTTACAGTTATAGACAAAACATCTAATGATGCAATTCTTTCCACATACACCCAAGCACATAACTGAGCTTATTAGCTTTCAACATTATAATATCAAATTGCTGGAAGTTCCAACTTTCTTATTTTGTAAATAAAAACAAGTTGCAGGAAGAGAACATTAATTTTGGCATGATATCAACCCAATTAAACCTCCGTTTCATTAGAGTTCAGAAAGCAGCCAAAAATAATCTCATTGAACTACATAAAAATTGGACTTATTTTCCTGTGGTGGTGAGAATGACATTAAAATGGTTTTAAAATACCCGGATAACTGAACAAGATTAAAAAGCAGAACTCTACAACCTAGGCAGAGATAATGAGGAAAGACAGAAACACCAAACTTGAAGAATCCCCTTATTCTGTGGTTATGTGGAGGCACTAATTGAAAGCGTGGAGGAAATCATTGACTAGCAGTCACTTTCAAGAATGGCAGAAGGTAAAGAAGAAATCTTTATTAAAGAGAGATGCAGGACCCTTCAGCCTCTGTGAGGATAAGCCAGTGGACAGAACAACTGTAAACTCTCACTGACTTCTAAATTTCTTGAGGATTTTAAACGTGGATGGAGAATGGTCCTTCTGGAACATAACAGCAAACCACAAATTTCAGGCATATTCATAAAGCGAATCCAACTTTTGGAGCTGCTGGTAATTGAAACACAGAGAAAAGAATCGTGAAAGCAAGGAAGGCACATGGATGAAATAAAACTGACTTATCTGATGGCTTTGATCTTTGTCCAGAAGCTGGAGAACAAAACTGCGCATGACCCTCACCAGATACACCAGTGTGATAAGATCTGGCAAAGGGAAGCTTTCTTGGGGAACACCAGTAGGCAGCACATAGGTAAAAGAGGACACAGGGAGGCTGCCAAAACTTCAGGGGACCGAAAAAGCTTTTCTGCAAAATGAGCTACAAGTACAAATGAAGCACTATTTGGGAAGCAAACAGAGGTTTTTATTAAAAAAAGATTAGCTGAATGTTTTTAATCAACTAAATCTACCAGCAGAAGCAATCCAAACTGTAACGCAGCTCTGTTCTGAGTGTAGAATTAGTGTTTTAGATGAAAGATTGTCTATTCATTGTTAATATAAAAATATTAGTAATTAAATCCTTTCTATTTGTAAAAACAGATGATTACCTACAAAGGACGTTTAACCTTTTTCACTTCTCTTTGGTAATGTAAGGCCTGAATAATAAGACCTGATATGTACTGCAACAACCTTCTTTAAATGATTCCTTTTCTTATATATGTATCTGTATATATAGAAACATTTATATACACACATACATATATGTAGGAAATATGTATGTTAATCTATAAGAATGATTATGTAGTAAGTAAAAAAATATCAGGAAAGTAGATAAACAAGAGAAAAGCTATGTCAAACTGAACCATGGAGAGACTAGATGAGATACCTGCTCTGACTGTTTTGAGCAATTTCTTTTTGTTAGTACATTTAAAAAGAATGATTGAACATTTTGTGAGCAGCTGCCTTGTTAAGGATTCAGCATCTCCAGCCCTTTCCCTAATATGCAAGGGTAACTGTGTTAATCTCTCAAGAACTCTCCCTAGCGATACGTCAGAATTGATATTCCTGATGTTCACAATTTTATATAAAACAAAGTGGGAAAAGGAGACAGAAACTCTTAGAAAAGCTACTCCAATGAGAAAGAAGCTACTTGATATATGCATTCAGTAGCACATTTCTTTATGTAATCCCTCTTCAGACAGTAGAAGAAAGCTACAGCAAAAGTTTTTTTAAACAGATGAAACGAATAATTTTATCTGGAAATTACATAAAGTAAATGCAAATTAATCAGTATCCTTAGACAACTGTAAAGTTGACAAAGTGTCTCATAAAGTCACAAAATATCAAAACTGTTAAGAAGTTCTTTGTTACGTTGCTGTAACCCTTAATATTTCTCAAAACCAACATGAAAAAAAGCTGTGGACATTTATATCCATTAAAAAAAAAAGCCATCGCAGAGTCCATTGGTTACCCTGTAATCAATAGGTTACTTGTTCAATAGAGGCCATGCATTACTTTTACTTCAAGACAAATACACCGGAAGTTATGTTTTGCCTCTGTCATTGAACAGCTCTTTCTCATCCAAGCTTTTGTTAGTCTTTCCTTACACAAAGTAATGAGACCAGGACTTTTTGATGACTAAGGAGAGCCTTCATTTTTCAGAAAACTGACTGTTCCTCATCTGACATAAAACACCACTTAAGGACGAAGCAATGGTATGAAAGGTGCAATAGAAGCAAAATGCAAGGGAAAAAAAATAAATTACAGGGTAGTCCCTGTTTCTTTAAGGTGTAAAACATTCAACTCTGTTTCCTGACAGACTGGAAAAAGCTGGAGGTAGACAGGAAAGGGTTGAGAGAAAAGAAGTGCAACTAGCTAAAAAAGGCCTAGAAGCTAGGTGGCAGTGGCAGTATAGACAAAAAGATCAGTTTTGAGCTGGAGGAAAATAAGAGACTCTGCCTACATCTAACAGCACCCCCACTCCTCCCCTTCTCCCAGAAGGAAAACATGTGTCTGAGCTCTTCATAACAACATCAGAGAATTTAGGTGGGTTTTTGTGTGACTACAGAATTTGGTTTTGGCACACAGGATCTTTGATGAGGGTTGAAACACTGATATGAGTATAAAAGCTATCCATAACACCATGTTCTAACATAACTGAAGCTAGAAAGCAGAAAAGGGAAGGGGGGAAAAAAGCCAAAAAGAAAAGGCAAGGAAAAAAAAAAAAAAAGAAAAAAGAAAAAAAAGCCTTCCATGGACTGAGGAAGGTTTACTTCTGTCAGTAATAAGCCCAGAAGCACAGTCAGAGCACCCAGCAGGACAACTCAAATCAGCAACCATTACAACGAGCGGTAACAGCATCATCACAGCTAGACCACAGAGAGTGTATCAATTGAGCAAGACTCTGACCTGTGCCTTACCCTTAAGCGAGCAAGGAGGACAAGGGAGAGAGCAGAATGCAACACCGTATTTTCTCTCTCATCTGGAGGGACAGAAGAATAATACTATGCACATCCACTCACTAGACAACTGCTGCCTCCCTGCTAAGTATTTACTTTGAGCAGAGCTCCCTAAGTGTTTCCGAATGCACAGATATTGGAAAGCTGCAAACACGTCAAATTATAAAAATATTCAGCAGTATGAAACTTGTGTGAGTTCTTGAATAAATTAAAATAGAGCTTAGGTTTTCCCACGACTCAAGGAGTCTGCAACATTATCACAAATGTTTTAAGCTTAATTTTTTTACAAAAAGCAAAAGAGGTAATGAATTGTCAGAGAAGTGCCTAGAGGTAGAACTGGCTTATGCCAGTTTTGACTGGTTCAGAATATGCTAAGAAGAGTGCGTTCACAACAAATGGTACCAATCGCTTAAAATAAACACAGAGCTTCAAGTTAAACACTATGCCTGCATTTATTACAGTTCTTCCAAATAAAAAGATCAGATGGACTGAAAGAGGGAAAAGCTGTGCACAGGAAAGGTGGAAGACAAGCAATGATTAGGAAAGAGACATATTTGAGCCCATCACTGAAAAACAGCTCATTATTTTTTCTTGGAATATATAATCACAGTAATGGTTTCCTGAGATTAATGAACATCTTCACCACACCGGAAACGAGCTGTCTGGCCATCTACTCAAACATTAGAGTTAGCCTTTTCTTCAGGCTCTTCTAATACCTTACCCATTTTTGACCTTTGACTCTGCACACTTGAGGACAGCCCCTGAGAGCTGAAGTCATTTCTATAGACCAGGAACAACATGGTTCAGAAGCGCAGTGCTGACCCTCTCCTGTCAGCAGTCCTAGAACACCCCTCTTCAACGACTGCAGCAACCAGATGGACTTGACAGTCCTTTATTAGTGTCAGCCATGACCACCAGGACATTTCATGAAAAAAAGCATCCTTAATGCTTGTTTGTATCATCCTGAAAAGCACAGGTTACCTTTCCTTTGCCCCCATCCCAGCCACTGCATCCTATCAGTTTATGACCATACCAACTCCTAATGCTGGAGATACAATGGTTCAAAGCCGTAATCACAAAGGAGTCCTAAAATCTAAAAAAAAAAAATTAAAAAAAATAATAATCAGTTGATGGAAGATTCCATCATTATTACTACTTTACATTAGTATTTTGAATTATGACCAGCATCTGTAGCACAGTACAGACAGGTCTTTAAACACCTGCAATCTAAAAGTAGAAATTTAATGTACAAATTTATTCAAAAATAAGAGCAACTGTGAGTCACTGGGGAGCAACATTCTCAAATTGACATCAATCACTTGCCAAGAGAGATGCAGTTTGCACCCATTCCTCAGACTACCACTACCCACACAACATCCTAAGTCATTCCCAGGTGGATGGAAATTACTACTATATCAATCCTGTTACATTATAGTACTATCAGTATTTGCGGACATCTCATACTATCTAATCTCTTTATTTTTAATAAATGCAGAATGTTATGATCAGAAGAAACAACCCCTGAATTACAGAGAATACTGGGAGGCCCAAACCCCCTAAAATGAAGGGGTTTAAATAAATGTGCAACATGCTGCACAAATTATGTATTGCAACATATTTTGAAAACAAAAATTCTAAGCTGAAAAGCCAGATGGCAAGTACACAGAAACCAAGTCATTGTCTGAGTGGAAAGAAAAACTTATCTCTTAGCCTGAAATAAATACATTTTATAAAAAGCGTTTTACTGCCGCAAAATGTGTGTCTCCAAGACAGGATGTAATACTACAAAAGCAAGCTGACTGGAGAGTACCTTGCCAAATGAAGACACAGGAGAAGGAAAGAAAAATATTTCTGATATATTTTATTTTACTCTATACTCAGGGAAGACTTTGAGAGACCTATATTGTAAAATATTCTGCTCAGAGCCAGAGGATGTCTCTGCACGTTCACTGCGAACAAAGGGCTCGGTCTGCACACAACAGTTACCACCAGCACAACCTACCATTGGGATAAACCAGAAAGTATTTCTGTGAGAGCAAATACACTTACTTCAATATACTACCTTCTGAGGTACTAATTGTAAGCACGTGCTGTTCTAGTTCATAAACACCTCTTGCAAAGAGCTTGTATGAGAGCTACTGTATGCTTGTTATGGGGGCACGGAGGACTGTCTCGTTTAGATCTAACCCCAAGGCAACCTACTACCAGCAGGGCTTGTACAGTTCTGCACAGAATGGCCTCAGCATTTAGGAAACCCCTGCAAACTCTCTACCTTCACGTGTGCCTCAGGAGCCTGGTGCCTTTGACATCTTAAAACAGTCTTACTCTCACATAAAACAAGAAAGAGATTATGTAGTCTATAACTAGAAGCTCATAATAGTATTACTTTTGCTTCTCTAAAGTAACAAATATAATCAAACAAATATCTATGTTTAGACCTGGGCATCAAAATACTGTGCTTACCCATGAATCAGAGATGTTCCCACAGCTTTTTTTTCTCCCCAAATGCCTTAGTTACAGTTATCCAGGAATAAATTCTAGACCTAAAATATCTTTCAAAAGTCCTTTTGACCAGGAGAACAATGCTGAAAATGTTATTTTTCTGTCACTTAGACTATGTTTTAATATAATTTTAGTACTTCTAAACAGTAGATTCTGAGGCACAGTTCATTGCAAGTGATGTTTAATTTCATACTGGATGACCCAGTGCTACACAGGCAGGGTGGTTTGCACTTCATGTCTCTGACAATTTAAACACTTTTCTCCCTTTGCTGCTACATGAGACTTAGGACTACACTATTAGTTTAGCATTAGCAGTGAAAAGGTTAGTTCATTTTGTATAGAGCGTGGATGTTAAACTATAACTGCTGTCTTCTTATGGGCATTAACAAGAGATGCATGCAAACACAGTGATGTATTGCTTTTGTTGGAAGCAACCTAACACAAAAGACAAGAATTCCAGTTCTTGCTCACAAAAAAAATGGTGCTGAAATACATACCATGATGCCCAATAGCAATGAATCCAGTAAAAATCCTCTCAGAATCTGAACATCCTTTCCGTATGATATTACTTATATTTATTCTTGCTTTCTGTTTTTACTGTCTTTGATTTCCTTCCTTCTATCATTTCTGACTGGAACTCTGTAATTCTCTATTGTCTCTTGAACCACTGCTTTGGTGTTGATCGCTCATTGTTTACTGCATTTCTGACCTCCACGTCTTCCTACTGCAAAATCAATACAGTCTTTGGATTTAAAATAAAAAACGAGTGCTAACAGTGCTTTATTCTGTAGCTAATACCAGTACCATATTATTACTTTTTTATGCCCAATAAAAAAAAAAGAAACTGCAAACTATGATAGCCAAGGCAAAACCGCAGTACGATTCTCAGAAATAAACCTTAAAAGCCAAAAGTGCTATGCATGCTAAGCACCCCATGACTGACTTTAATATCCGTGATACCGAGTTTTGTCTACGTGTCATGTTCACTAATGTTACAAATTAGGTTTCAGCACATACTTCTACCAAAGGGCATAGCAGAAAAAGCAGCTTGAAGCCAAAAGTATTGAAATGAAGCATACCAGAGAAATTATATTCGAAAAAAAAATATTAAAGAAACTGGGACTGTGGAGAATAACATAATACTCCACTGTGCATGTAGAATCCCATTGCCAAAACACAAGAAAAATGGGATTTGTCTTGCATAAGGCAATTGGGCAAGACTAGAACAAGCCAGTTGGGAAGCTGAGGAGGTGGATCACCACTCGGGGAGGAGGAAAGAACAGCTACTTTAGACAACAGAAGCAGAAGAGGTTCACTCAAGAGTGAGAGATGATAGTTTAGTTTAGGAGAAAGAGAAATAGAAGCTGAGATGCAAAGCAATCAAAAAAGATTGCTGACAAACAGAAGCTTAACAGTTTTTGGTGTCTGTTTGGGGTTTTGTGACTGTGTTGCATTGCTTAAAATATAGCCTTAAGTAAAAATGTGTAAGACTAGTACACTTGGGAAAACTGATGTCCATGAACTGGAACTTAAGACGATTTATAGGTCCAGCGAAGTAATTACTAAAACATTTAGCTGCACAAATGTAGCTGTGTATGTATGCATGCATATATATACACGTGTGCGTGAATTTTTATATGCACTATCCATACTTGTATAGAGATCTTATGAAGCTTAATTTACAAGTAATCTGCCAAAATAATCATATTATAAAACGGTGAAATTATCCAACCCCCAGTGGAAACCTTGTTTTATTAGTGTCTTCCATCACTGATGTGAAGGTGAGACTGCCTATATCCCTATTTTGGGGGTTTATTCAAGCAAATGCATCTTTAACTGACTTTGTTTATATTTGCCATATGTACCTCAAATTGCTGATTCAATACTCAAGAGTCAGTTTAGTAAGTCTCAGTGCCATATTTTCATTTTGCTTCAAAATTAACACTTCAAGAGAGACACACAAATGAAAGAACAAGCCCTATTTTCTTTATACAGCTATATAGTCATCACTGGATAAAGTATTTTTATTCTTACTGTACATTTTCACTGTGCTGATACATAACTCCTAGACTGTTAAAGCAAAATATTTGTCCTACAAAAAATTAAGGTTGAAATACTGTCTTTTCAATACAAAATTTGGCAGAAATAGGCTAGAAGTGGTTAATTCAATGCAGATCAAGTCCCTAGAAGTAAAATGGCGTTAATAATTATAGGAAAAATTAGATATAGTTGCATTTAAACAAATGCCACATGAAACACAGTCAACCATCTGCTATAACTGTCTTAGGGTAGGACGTTGGCAGATATTGCATAATCATCTGCATATGACAGATAATTTTAGCCAAATCTAAATAAAAAACATGTTGTGATACTTCTGAAGGAAAAGAATAAATAACTGCTTTGCAAACTTATCAGATATCTGAAGTGATACTTAGTAATAATACTGGCTGAATTCTATAAAAACTATTGTGTTGTAAACACAAAAAAGAAAGAGAAAACGCAGTACCCTTTTTTTACTGTTTTCTATGTATTTTGAAACACAAATTGTTCTGCCCAGAATTTCTCATGTATTTTATTCCCTTATACCTTTTAAAAGCAGTGGCTTAGAAAAACAATTAACTCATAAAACAAT
This sequence comes from Chroicocephalus ridibundus, assembly GCF_963924245.1. Classification (NCBI taxonomy): domain Eukaryota; kingdom Metazoa; phylum Chordata; class Aves; order Charadriiformes; family Laridae; genus Chroicocephalus; species Chroicocephalus ridibundus. The sequence goes on along the minus strand of NC_086291.1, from coordinate 42,672,742 downwards.
CTTCTACTCTTCAACCACTCTACAGTACAAGGACTATTTGCTTGTAGAGCTTAATGGTCTGGGCAGTAAGAGATTTGAGATACCTCTGGAAAGGTTTTTTTGAAACAGAAAAATACCCACAATTGCTAAAGGTTGTCCTTGTAAAATAAGTGGCAAAGTTTCCCAATTTATACAGAAATTTGTGTAGTTGTATCCTATTTAACTATGTTGATGTACAATTCATTATTTGAACACTGCACGAACAAGTAAAGTGCACTACAACAAAATGCTGTCAGTAATGAAGGTCATTCTCTAAATAATACAATGAAACAATGTTTTCTAAAGCTGCCTTCTATTAAAAAAAAAAAGGCCAAATTACTTGAAGATCTAACAAAACAAATATTGTTATCGAAGACAACTGAATTTTATAGTACTTATTCTAAATACATTATAGAATTAAAATTGACTGAAGAGATTTGATTTTCCTTAAATACATTAGAACAGCTGAGAAGGAATAGAAAACCTGGTAAACAAGTTACCTTATAAAAGAAAAAGAGCCCTTCAGGATTGGATTAACTGTAAGGACAGCATTTGTTGTCAGTTGTGATCAGGTCTGTGCAATTAGCCATACTGGAATGCCACAGCACCTTCATTACACAACTGCTGCAGGGAACTAATGTTCGAATCACGGAGTTACTGAGGTAGGAGGGAATGTCTTGAGGTCTCTAGTCCACCTTCCTGCTCAAAGTAGGGCTCATTTCTAAGTTGAAGTAGATTGCTCCACATTTTGTTCAGTGATCTTCCGTTGATCTCCAAGAAGAGCTCCCAGCCTCTCCAAGCTGTTCCTGAGCTGACCAGTCCAGTTGGGATTCCCTGGGGTGCAGACTGTGACTCCTGCCCTTTTGCTGTCCACCTCTGGGATTATAACCCTCCCCTGCCCCTTTTGGTAGCTGAATATACTACTCACCCTAACTACTGCTTGCAATCTTATTAAAGAAATGCTATGTGGACAGAATTAAATCCATGACCTAGCATAGTTTTATCTACGACCTAATACAGCTCAATATTTGATCGTTCCACCTCTTGGTCTAAAATATTATTTAATCACTACGGGGCTCAAAATGACTAGTTCTCATCCCACCAAACATAAACATCTCAATGAGGAAAACTAAGCCTTCAATCTAGTGTCCATGCTTTTCACATTATCTCTTCTTGAATTTCATGGCACAATTCATTTGCTAGCTCTGTGCTGACCCACAAGGTCAGGAGCACTGAGAGTCTCTTACAGATGTTCACTGGTCTACAGCCCAAGTAAGATCATACCCAGTTTCCTCTTAAGAGAAACAGTTCTCCTTATCAGCTTGCATTTGTGAAGAGAACATCAAAATGGTAAACACACGCATGTCAGTATCACAGATTCCTTTTACAGTCCTAATACAGTCCAAATGCATCAGCTAGCACTTTTGGCCTAAGAACATCTGAAATAACTGTTGGAATGTCCCCCTATACTGGATACATCCCTGGACGAGTGTTTCAAAGGAAACTGTGTTGGCATCTGTCTTCTGAGAAGCACAGTCTCCAAAATTGGCCCTAATATTCCCTTCCACAAAGAAATGGCATACTAATTAATACATTTGCATATTCTCTTTTGTTTAGCATCGAGGAAGATGGCCGTAGGCTAGTTGTGATGAACCATAGATCTACTTTGTAGGTATCCATTAAGAATTAGATATATCATGACTTTCCCAGATCAATTTATGATTGTTATTGTCTGCCTAAAAGGTAAAATGAAAATGAAGAATCGAACTGATTCTCAAGAATCTCTGCAATGAATGTGTTGCAAACAGCATTGTAAAGCTTTCTGATAAAATGATAATTTTGTTGCAAAGAGTTTTAAATTGAAATATACCATAAAAAGGAACACACAGATGAAACATAAATAAAGGGAGGACAGATTCAGGGAGGAAAAGAAAGCAGAGAGAAGATTACAATTGACGTAACAGTTGGCAACTGAAGTGTACCAAATGCCAATGCTGTCCAGCATTCCACAGGCTTTACACACAGTGCAGGGAGCTAACAACAAGACTCAACTGAGACTGCTATAGTAGGATGTAGTATTTTGCTAGAATATGGCTTAAAAGAAAGAAAAAAAAAGTTTGTAGAAAAATGTGAAAAAGGAACTTGGAAAAGAGTTGAGGATCATGTCCCCAGAACAATGTAACGTAAAGATCAGCAGCAAAGATTGCTATTAGTGAAAACAAGTGACTAAAGAAGTTTTAAGTTCAGCATCCCTGGAAGAGTGTAATGAAACTGAATCGGTGGAAAGGCAAATAACTCCAAGCAACAGCTTTGGTATTGCAATTTTCCCTTGGATAACTTTACTGCAAAGAACAACTTAATTCCTGCTCATAATGAGTATCCATTAGACTAATGGCTATTACTTCGGTCACCTATGAAAACTCTGCTGTGCCAGACAGAACTGCAAAAAGTATTCCTTAAAAACAACCGTATCACTTCTTTCTAAATCTGATAAAAAGAGAAGTATCCACCAGTTGTGAACTAAAGAAATTTAGACAACTTTCAGACACATTCAGTGGTATTATTTAGGGAGAATCAAGACAATCCAGTCGGACAAATAACAGCAGTCAATTGTGAGCCGAAGACATCCCACTTTTTAAATATATCATGATTAAATGATGTATAAGCATGTTTTAATAGTGACTCATAGCTTTTTAATTTCTACTCTACTAATGTCACAAACTCGAGATTAAGAGTCCTACAAGCTCTGTTATTTTCTGCACTTTCAAGGATAGCTCCTGCAATGTTGGATCTTATAGCAGTTTCTCTGTGACCATTCCTCTGATGGAGCAAAGTAGGTCGCTGTCACCTCCGTGCCTTCCTTTGATTCCACCATCTTGTCTTTTATGTAACGACTATATAGTGGAACGATTCTCAGTGCTTTCAGTGCAGATTAACTCATACGAGACTGTCTACAGTTAAATGAATCTGTTTTCGTACTTGCAGTGGGAATCAAGATAACAGAAATCCCTATTTTACCAGTCATATCCCCCTCCTCAGCAAACATACTCAAGTTTTTGCGATTCATCTTTATACCAGATTTGTATGTCAGTTACATTTCGGATGAAATTTCATCTTTAAATGAAGTATTTTTCCTAATGACAAGATAATAAACTCCAAGATGATATAAATGTTATTTATTATGGCAAATATACAATTGTAAAGATCAACATAAATGTGTTAGAAAAGCCAGGGTTTTGTTCACTGCACTCAAATTATTTTTCTGTTATAGTTACAGTATTCCAAACATACTAGTTCTTACTAAAACACTGCACTGACTGGTGCACCAGTTCTACAAACAAAGCTCATTTTAAAGGATTATTTGACTGTTGCTCAAAATGTGCAAATGTATAAATGTAATTGCAAATAATTTCATTATGACATAAGACCACCGATTATGATATAACTCTTCTATTACTGTCACTAGTACACCAAACATATTGAAATATCTCTCTTCTAGAAAGCTTTAGACTCTCTGCTTCCTAAACACCTAGTTAGAGAGCTCTCTAGAAAATGGAAAGATGCATGCCACCGGAACAGTGGCCACAGAGAGCAATTTGACTCTAACCCAAGACTGGGTGCCGAGAGAGCACTGTCATTCTACTTGCCTTTGGGAACCATGTGGCACCCAAAGGCAGTGGCTCAACTCTTCCAAAGCCACCTCCGCTATTAGCAGCTTTTAAGGTTCAGAGAAACTTTCAGATCTCTTTGCCTCGCTGCTTGTTCAGAACACAAACAAGACGATGTTAAAGTCTCATACCACTCCCTCTGCTTCTTTTCACCTCTCCGCTTCAGAGCCTTATTTTCTTCCCTTTGTCCACATCCCCAGTTACTTAGAATGTTATTGCTTTAAGTTTATCTAAACATGATGTAGTACGTTACAAACTGGTTCACCAACAGTGATACTGAGTGCCTTTATGACCTTAACCTTAAATATCTTTCTGGGAAATTTCTATCAACCCAACTCATTAAAATAAAAATATTAGTTAAGGTTATCCTAACAAAATGCACTATACTTGACACACAGAAAATGACTAAAATTGATGTAATGTTTTCCAGAGCAGGGGTGCTTTTATTTGGCAATACATTATTTATGTAAGCTCATGAGAGTTCTGCAAATTGCTATTGTAGAATAGGTACACACTGCACTGATAATGCTTCCCATACCTGAGTTAGATGAATTATACTAAATGCTGAGAAGGCAGCTTGGCTCCTTGGCCCATTTTTATCTCAGCCATTATTTGAGAATAACAGTGATGATAATTGTGGAAAACACAAGTTACTTTTGCATGTAGGCGTTTTTGAAGTGGTGACCCAGAAAGCAACATTTCCAATTTCCCAATTCTACTTAATAAGCTGTATTATACTGCCATGAACATTAAAATATTTCAAATTACTCAAAATTATTCAGAAAAACTCTATCTTCCCTAAGCAAAGTAACATTTCTACCTGTTTTTTGCCTATAGCCATTGGAAACAAAAGAGAATTCTAAAAACAAAGGGAGAAACACATGAAACTGTAGAAGATCAAAATAATTTAATAGGGTATCATCTCGGGGGAAACTATAAATCAGCTGTGAAACAGATTCACCATTAATTTATACGATTTGACTATATAACATAATGTTCAAATCTGGGACACAATTTAAACTGGGACAAGTAATCATTATTTAACCTAGATTCTGTAAATTCACCTCAGACATCTAATTTTTTCCTAACAGCAAATATTCAGTGACTGCCACAAGATACAGAAGAAAAAATATTTCAAAAAGTATAGTATTTTCTTCTTGCCATAACAAGAAGTGCCACAAAGGCTAACATAGAAGAAAACTGAATGGGACAGCAACATCTAGAAAGGGCTTACGCAGTTAACAGCCACAGAAAGACTGAGATATTAAAAATTATGAAGCACAAAAAGAAAGGCTTTGCTATCAATACCTTACTGGAAATAAAAAGCAATATAGCAAATAAACTTGCAATCAACTAAAGAGTTTACAGAAAAAAAAATCCTCTGCCTCTGTGAGAGCACAGGCCACAGCACCACAGCTAAAAAAAAACAAAAAAAAAGAGAATGAAAAGATAATGATGATGATAGTAATTACTGAATCCAATTCTTACAGAGAATCACAGATTAAGTTCTAGTTCACATGCATTTAAGGAGAACATGACCAGGATTTGGCTGTATCATTTTTCTCACATGATTTCATGTGTAGGATCAGAACCTCAGATTACATGATAGAGCACCTAAACAGAAATGTGCGGCTATGTATACATAAGCTACCACCCTTACATAAAAACTGGCAACTACTTTCGCAAGAATGGTTCAACAAAAATTATACATATTTCTAATTATTATGAACTGCCTTGGAACGTTTAGTGTCAGCAACAGTCACCAATCAACAGGGTGGGGTTTTTACTCTCGTAGAACAAGTTCTTTTCTGTGGTTTCCCAATGTGGTTTACTAGCAAAAAATCCCAAACTTTTATAGTCCCTGAACATTGCATGAAGCAGCTGGATATTTTGCATAATTTTTTGTGAGACAGCCAAGCACAAAGCTCTTAAATTTTCTTACAAAGTAATAACACCAGATCGAACAGTGCTTCTGTGTGCTGTTGACTGCTTCTCCAGTGCAGATGGCCATCTCTGTCACCTGTGCTCAGTTCTTATTTCATTCCTACCATAGTTTCCTTTCCCCTTTACCAGACAGCACTTATGACCTTGCAGTCATTGTGAATTCTGAGCTCTCTCCTGAAGTACCCATCAATCACGTAATTAAAGTCTTTTACTTCCACTTTAGGACTCTAGCCAGGTTGAGACATATGTTACTTAGGCATTTTATTGAAACATTAATTCAGTGCAGACTTTTGTTTACCTCATCATCATTACTGAAAATTTTTTTTCTGCATGTTTTCCAGCTATCTCATTTTAACACTGTATGTATAGAATTTAACAGTTAGAGCCCTTGACACTAAAGTCTTCCTGTTATATTCCCCTCATATTAATTAACGGTACAGTTTTACCAGTTGGTTTAAAAATCTAGATGGTGGATCATTGTTCTAATTCATCTCTTTTTTGATTATGCCCTTGCCAGCCAGTTCACAATTAACGTTTATAGTGATTGCCATCAGCTGCTCTGTACCACAGAGGGCAAAAGGGGCAGGAAAGCTTCTAAGGAAGAAAAGCTCGGCTGCTGTGTGGCTACACATGTTCTGTGACCAGGTTACACGGCACACGTAACTGCTGAGTAAAGATCATGGGCATCACTTGTGAAAGGCCAACAGACAGTGATTTACACATGCATGGCTTTCGAATGCCTGTTGTCTTTACAAAAGCAGAGTGAAGTGACGACAAATCAATGCTCGAAACTACACTGATGGTCAGGCTGGAAATGATGGCCAGAGGTTCTAATACGGGATTTACATGCAGCCAGATGCCATGGATGTCATACCTGACAATGTACGGCAATACCAATTACAGGGTGCTGCCTCCAGACACCACAGACAAGACTACTGTATATTACATATGTGCCAAAATACAAAAAAAAAAAAAAAAAAAACGAAAACCACAAAAAACCTCTATGAGATCATGCCTCTCTGAAATCTGTTCTTTATTACACTAAAACTGACCAAGAATGATCTGCAAACACGAGCAAGTTTCCACAACCATTTACCAAGCAACAGGAACACACTGCTTAAAACATATCCTCAAACATGACAGGTATTTCACGTCAAGCGAGGGAGAATTATCATCTAAGCCTTCTACATTTTTTTAAATGTAATGAAACAATAATTATTTAAAACAAACCTGTAATCAAGCAACTATAATTATTTTTTTTTTTTATAACTACGTTTTCTTGACCACTTCTAAATGTAAACTGGTACTGGCCAGGCATATAGGGAAATCACTTTTAATTTTGCAGCAGGTGAGCAATACATTCCTTTTTCCTCTCTGGGCCTTGAAATAAGTTCATGAGCCAACATCATGGAACAAAGCACCAGAGGAAACTCCTCTCTAAAATACTCCGGTATATCCGTTCAACTTGTGTTTACATAGTCTTTTTTCCTAAGTTTACCACATTTTAAGTTAATATCAGAGTGAAAAAAGAAGGGAAGTGGTTAGATCAATAATGAGGCAGTCAACATGTAAAATGATATTACATGGCTTTTAAAACAAAACAAAACAGACAATCCAGAGGGACTTGGATTAACACAGGGTGGTGAAGACAAGGACAAAAAGGCTTGCTGGGAATGCCGTTCACGCTGACAGAAATCAATACCACAGGCACCGACAGCACACAAACACAATACTCTACAATGGAAAACGTTCTGCCAAAGACAGGGATCTATAAAGAATTTATGTTTTATACCTAAAAGTTCGCATGCCTTAAGGTTCTCTCTACAGCAATGCTCTTCCTGGCTGCGTACAATTCGCTTTTTTTTTCCCACTTTCTGACCCTAAATGTTAAAAGCAGCATTTAATGCAGGAATACATGGCAAGATCCATTGCATTAAAGTTACGGTTTTGAGATGAGAATGAAATTGAGGTTTGCCTTATGATGTGGTTCAGTTGGGTGTCAGAGCTGTGCCCATGTGCACTCCCTCCCTCCCTCTCCCCCCGGCCACCTGGACTACAAGAACTCAGCTAAACAGCCAAGGAGAGTGTTTCACCCCAAACAGCTGAAGATGCTGCCACCAGGCCACCTGTAAAGGAGACTCACCCACTGGCCAGGGCCTTGCCATCCTGATCCGATAACCCACGTGAGCATTAACATATGCAAGGATCCCAATTAACATTAGCAAGGATCAGTTTGCTGCTGAAAGGATGAATTACACCCAAAAATGGCCTGCAAGAGTTCTTGTATAAATTTATCAAGTGGCAACAACTCAACTGCAATGTTATGTTCAAATAATTTTCCATTTATAATAAAATATCCACTTGACCTCATACTTTACTTGATGGCAAATACTGCTGAAAGCAGTCTGAAACTCCTTAGATTTTATGACAGATTAGTATTAAAACTGAATGGAGCCCAAGAAGAATTTCAGGTAAGCACATTAAATCACAGCCCTGCCCAACTAGCCAGGGCACAGTCATTTTCCTGCTTGTTTATTCATATTGTATTTTTCTAAGGACATGGTTTCCATGAACATATTTCAATGGGATGTGATGAGAATACCACATGCTGAGTTACTGCAGAATCACTTCTGCAGAAGACAGAAATTTGTATAATGGACTTGGAACCAAGCAATATATGAGAAATGGAAACTAAGTGAATTTTTTAATTCTATAATAAAAAAACCTCTTCTAATATTCTCCTTTTTCAATAAAGTACAGAACTGCAGTAATCACTTAATAAATCCTACAACATAGTGTAAGTATTTAAATACACATTAACCTGCTCCCTCTCTGTAGATTAATCTAAGACAGAATCTGTTAAATGATGAATCAGCCTGAAAATGTAACTTGCAGTGAATGACCGGCATATTTCCTTTTCACAGCACTAATTCCTTTAACATTTTGTTGAATTTATTTTAACAAATTAGAGCTCTGCTGTGATGTGTTTTCATTTTCTCACATTCATTTAAATTGATTGAGAACTTTGTGATTTTTATTCAGCACTCGTCACCTCTTACAATCATCATCATAGGAGGAGGCAGACCACACAGTTCAAAAAACAGCTGCTCATTCTGAAAAGATGCTATCACTTGGAACAACAGATAGACCTTAGTAAATTTTTACTTTGAATGACAAAGATTTTTTTTTCATTTTTTGTATGCATACAGCAACATGAGAACTACCTGAAGAAATAATGATAAAAATAGTGCAGTACTACAGACAAAGGAAGTAATTACTCTGAATTATTAAAGAAATGTAGCATTTATTGCTAGTCCTGTGTTAAATATAATATGTGCTCTGAATTCAGTAAAATTGGAGATTTAAGTGATAATTTCCATAACAAGATGTTTCAATTCTCAGAAATATGTCACTTAATTATGAACTATGAGACTTTGTAGAAAACATATTTGATTCCCATCTCTTGTGGGCTTTGGGTTTCCTTATAGGTGTACAGCTCAGATGGTTAAATAAATTAATTTCAGACACTCCACTTAAATACCTATAAGGAGTATAAAATTTGTTATCTGTTAGAAAGCTCAGAAACTTATTGCTACGTAAACAGTAAAATACAACACTGGGTTCGGTGGAATAAATGAAAAACATTGGACCAACATGTTCCATACTTACACAATTTTTCTGCCAGTATGAAACTTCAAAAGCCATGATTCATCATAATAAAAAAAAAAAAATAGGAGAGATGTCTCAAAACACTCAAAAATCACTATTGAAATATGGCTATATAGCTCCTGCAGTGCCTGGGCTAAGTTCTACCCTACTTCATCATGTCTCCTATTATTCCTCATTTCCTTTTATTTGAAAATAAGGAAGACAGGTCTTCAGTCTGTACTGCCTTACAAAGATTTTTCTGTTTCTGCATCTTATTGTTTGGTTTGTTGTTTGTTTGGGGTTTTTTGTTGTTGTTGTTTTGTTTGTTTTTACAACTGCAGCAAACAATGTCCAAGTCATCCAGAATCAGAATCTTCAGATTCTGAATCTTCATATTCTGTTTCTTTTTAAAACAGTGTTTGGTCCCATCTCCAAATTCTGCATGCATAGCTAGAGCTAACTTTCTAGGAAATGGAGATCCATTTCCATCAAAAAGAAAAAGCATTATGAAAAAGGCTTTCTCCATCATAAAATTAATCACGCCTACTAGTCATATATACCTAGAGCTTAATATATATCCCATGATCTGGGCCTAGTAAACAAAGTGGTTCTTTTCGATGTAGTCCAGAAAACAACCATATTGACCAGCTTATTGGTTTGCAAGCATTCTTCTAACAATTAGCATTGTAACAGCTGCTGTTTTGGAAGAAACAAGTAAAAATTATAAATTAAACTTTTTTTTAAATTAATTGGAAGAAAAGACTTAATATTAAAATTAGCTAAGACAGCAGTTCATCACCAAGAGTCAACTTTAAAACACAGCAAAACACAGCATAAAGGAAGAGCAGGGAAAAGAGATGTTCCTTGCTTGTATTAACTAATCATCCTGAAAGCTGTAGGATTTTACTTTAGTTCCTGTGATTTTATTTAGAAAAAGAAAAAAAAAAAAAAAAAGTCTACAAACTACCCATGATAAATTGCAGACGGAAAATAACAAGCCAGAGAGATATTCTAATCTCTCCATAAAAGATGCCCGAGATTCAAAGGAATAAACCACATATGGCAGACAACTGACTTTTATATATTAATATATATGAATTTTGTATGCCTGTAAAGTAAATGTCAGTGTGCTAGCTGGCTGTACACACAGATCTAAATCACGGAACATTAGTGAAAATAATGGTCATGACTTGGCATGTGATGATTTTAACTCCTTACCAACCTTCTGGTAAGAAGGAATACTAAGCAATTCTATGAGGGCTTCTCTTGGAAGTCACACTTCTTTCCTACTTTTGTTTATCCATGTTTCATTTTATTATTTTTTTTTATTAATAACCATCATCCTTGTACTTGAAGAACATCAACATAAATCACAACATGGTACTGAAGTCTCTATTTTATTCCCAGCAGCCTCTGCATTTTCCGCCAGCCCTGTCCTGCCCTCAATTGTAGTTTCTCTTAAATCATGTAACACGTGCCACAGTGAGATACTTGACCTTTGTTGCTTTAAAGTATACAGTTCTACAGAAAAAGAATAAACTGCTTTTACTACAAAGCAGGTGCAAGCAGACCTGCATCTCTTTGTGGAGTCAAACTGCTCAGATCGCTACATGAACGCAGCACTTGGCCCAAAGTAATCCATTTTGCTGAGACTGGAAATTATTTTAGCTAATTTACTATGAAGTAGCTTTCTGTCTGTGAAAGTAAAAATTGATATGGATATAACAGTTTCATTCTTAGAGCATCAACAACTATACATTCTCTTTGAAGAGATTATGCACCTCTTGGACAATGCACCACAAACTGGAAAAAAAAAATCAATCTGAGCTTTTTCATGAGCATATACAGGCAAGTCTTTATGATCCAAACATGGGCACAATTTTGAGGTGTATACATTTATATGTCTGTGTGTGCAGGTTTCTTCTTTCCTGTTATTCTAGGAAAGGGTATCAGAAAGGACCAGTAAGGACCCCTGCTTTCTTGAAAACTGTGACTGCATTAATTTCTTTTCCTTACAGGCAGCTATCTCTGAAAATTATAAACCTGTCAAATCTTGAATGTTTCTGAAAATATCATGATAATAAATATTTTTCTTAGTTCTGTGCACCATTTACTCTGCTTTTCGAAAGCTGTTGTGCAGTTTGGCTTATGGCAAGCCTGCTTGATCCTCCAAGAAAGGGCCTTTGACACTATCTACAATTAGCATGGGTTTATCCAATTACTAGAGAATATGGCATCATTGTACAATAATCTCTGACAAACAGATCATTATCAATACTTAACGATTACTGTGTTAACTAATTGTCCCGGGGCAAAAGGGTGCCTGGGGAGAGAAACACTTTGTAAGGAAAAGTAACAGCTATTAACAGCCCTAAAGTTTGGTTTGGGAGGTGCTATTGCCATTATAAATCCCTCAGACTACTACTACTAATGATTCTTGACGAAGAAAGAAACTGCGCCTGGGCAGAAGTGGCTCTCTGAGTTACAAAGGCATCCTGTTGAAAACAATTATCTGCCTTAAGAATGCACATGCTTCACCAATTAGAATGAAGAATGCAGCCCATTACGTTTATAATATTAAGTACATGTGATAGCTTTCCTAAGACTCCAGGAAAAACAATCACATTATACACACTATAGAGTCTTGATAAAGAAGAAGACTTAAGCAAAATCTGCAATGCGTAACTGATTAATATATTCACTTAAAATCTTTTGTGAGCTTCCAATAAAGCCCATTTTAATGCTCTGTATAGCCAGCACTCCATGCACGGATTTCAGTTTACCATCTACTGAAAACTGTTTCAGAGAAGCCATCAGGCTACTCGCACTCTATTAACATCACTTGCTGCTAGTGGAAAAACAACAGAAGCACTTAACATGCTGATCACAAGCACTGAGCGGGAAGCAGTAAGTGGATTACAGGACAAAAGCCTGAATTCCAAACTTCAGCTGGAATATTCAGATTTAGTGCAACTCACACAGCCAAGGTTGGTGCCTACTGGAACTTCACATCCAGAGAGCAGATGCTCAGACTTCTGGGGTTCCTGAGAATCCCCTGGATGCATAAGAATTGTAGCCCAATTATCAAATATAAGACTATAGTTAAAGCACATTTTTTTTCCTGTAAGTGGACATATCTGCCTTTACCACATCTAATAGTTACTGATACACTTCTTACCTCCATTCACAGCCTCATTATTCTTAAATAGACACTACAACTTTAGGTTTGCCCACCCATAGTTTCTCTATTCCTTTCAAATGAAAGAGTAATTTTGAAGAATGCCAGAACTACTGATCTGCCGTTCTCTTGTGGGTTTTCAAATGTTCAAACATCCCTGCTTCAAAAAGTACAAAGTTTGGTGGTTTGATTGTTCTGTACTGCACTGCAAAAAGATAGCAACTTATAGAAAGAACTAGCATGTAAGAAAGGAAGAAAAAGAGATGGAATTTGCTTGTGTGGAAGGAGTATAAATACAGATGACCAAGAAAATGGATAAAAAGCAAAAAAATATCAAGATGTGCAAGAAGAGACAGCAAGACTTATATTAGAGATGAACAATACAACTGTGAGAGAGTTTTCAGAGGGTAATAAATGTATTACACAATACAGGACCATATATAAAATATAATTTATCTATTGAGAGAGGATTTTATGTATATTCTTTTAAAAAATCCACGGAAGTTGGTGGTGCAACAAAAAGGGGGCTGGAGGTGTCTAATCTACATTTTATGCCCAGGGTCATTATTGCTGTTGAGATCCTCATTATTCCATGGAAGGTAAAATGATACCAGCATATGTGTATTGCTCTCAAGGCAGACAGCCATCAGAAGGACAGTTTATATATAAAAATACCTGCAGGAAAATTAAATGAAAGCTACTTAAAATAACTTCATAGGTTTGAAATGAGCTTCCAAGTCATTATTCCCACTATCAGCCGTAAGTGGGTTTATATGGTTAAAGTCTCACTGTTTACCCTTTTATTCAACATTACAAGAAGGGTCACAGTAACTGATTACTAGGTATAGTCCGTTCCAGAAGTGGATTTTTTGTTTTCCTCAGAGATTCACTCTTACCCCTTACAGGGGCAAGTCTAAGGAGAGAGACGGGTGCTGCCAAAATAGCTGTCTCTTCAGCTGCAGGGAGGACACTGAGATCTAACCCCAGGTGGAAGGCGGAGAGGGCCGAGGAGAAGTCACCAGCTGCAGAACGCCCAGGGCCAAAGGGCAGAACACCTCACGTCCAAACTATCAGATCAAGAACTCTCTACAGATTTTAACATCAAGAGATGCAGAACTGTGCCATATGGTATCCAGGACAGCTCTGGTTCCAAACTGACATGGGTCAAGGAGGACAACAACAACAGAAAAGCTGATGTTCGGCCCCTTTGGGTCACTACTGGTCTTCTGATCAAATACTCGGTTTCTGTTGAGATTTACATGGGAAAATTCTCTCCCACTATGTCTAGCATATATCTGAATCATCCAAAACACAAAGCATTTGTAATTACTCACTGAAATACCATGTTTGATTCAGAGCTATGCAGACATGATGACAAACACCATCAGAGAGGGACTTTTTGCCCTCTGGAAAAGTGGCAGAGGGAGAATGGGGGAAAAAACCCATTGCAGCCAAGTGCATCGGTAATGTCTCGCTGTGCGGATGCGGCAAATCACTGGTGCAGGCACTGTGTCTATAAGGAACCCTGATAAACCTGAAGCCAATGTCATAGAAGTACTCGCCTAAAGCAGATGGAGACACAGCTGGGGATTACAGTCTGGGTGGAAAGTCAACATTATTTCTTCAATCTCTTAGCCATCATCTAGGGGACAGTGGTGAGATCCTATCTGGAAAGGAGTTGAGAACCAGGGCAATGAGTTAAATGCAACTAAATCATTTGAATAGTATCTTTATCTTCCACACCCAAAAACATAACTGTATGATGCAAACTCCTACTTTTGGTGTAATTTATTGGTTTTGCAGATGATTCTGAGATATATAATTTTGTTGATTTATCAACATAAAAAATTATCCTGGAAATCCTGAATGAATGGCAAGTTTTTAGATTATCAACTGTCTTTCTCAGTTGCTAAATATAATAAAATTTAGAACACTTAAAGCAAAAGTAACAGTAATAACAGTAATAATAACAATAATAACAACAAAACAACAACAACAACAACAACAATAATAATAATAATAATAATAATAATAATAATAATAATAATAATAATAATAATAATCTCCTGAGCTCCACGCTGTCCTTTCATGCCAATGCCAACATAACATGCAATATATCATCAAAGCAACATTACACTGATGATACAGAATTTATGAGGGATGTCCTGTATCTTATTAAATAGGGAGTTGAAAGCAACAGGGTAGAACAGGGGACCACAATAATAATGTCTTCACATTTCTAAAGACTGAGAAAATAGGTCTTTATTTTTTATTTTTTTAAGGAGGGTGAAAAAAGAGATAATATGAATGTAGATGAAATAATGTTTCCTCCTAAAGACCTGCTAAACTGAAAGCACATAAAATTAATCGCAGACTTCTTTGCTATATAGAATACCAAAGACACTTCACTCTTCTTCTTTACTCAGAAAGAATGTTCCCAGTTTTCCTTTTAGTTGTCTCTGAAATACATGAAAGGTGCTATATATTGCAAAGGACTCGTCTAGACTTATTTGGGAAGGACTTGGAATAGGTGGAAGCTGTATCTAATAGCGTCAGCGCTTGTTCACTCCTGAAGGGTTGGAGCACCTAGGTAAAAAATTACAAAAAAAGTGATCTTCTAACGTGAGGCAACTTATAACAGATTTACATTGATATAGTCATAATAGTGGAAAGAACACGGGGAAAGTCATCCACATTGGAAAAGAACTCAGAATTTTCAGTCTAATGACAGGAACCTTAACTCTTGGATAATTCAGTCTTACCAGTAACCTGTGTATCCATCCCCTAGCTTCCATCAGAAATTCAAGATGAATTTTTTGAAAGATACTCAGTACTTATAATCAAGCCTTAAAGTGACAAAGTAATTTAAGACCTCTCAATTACATTTCTAGTGTCTGTCCAAATACCGTAGGCCTGTGGTAAATGTTGCTAACTCTTTACTCCTGATTTTAATCTGCTCAATTTATCTATGTCACAGAAGGGAGAAGGAAGATACAATTGTTTAAATGGGACCTGGTTGGTTAGATTCATGTGTTTCACACATTTAATATCATGTCTGTTAATGTACACATCCCCTGGCATAAACTACTTTTTCAACAGTGATTTATACATGTGAATTCTCCCAATACAAATATTATCATGAGAACATACTAGCTTTTGCCTTCATTATTTCTGTTACATGAGTTCTGGCCAAAATGACACATTTTCATTTTTATCTGTTTAGTTCATTCTTATAGTTAGCCCTATCTTTCTACATATCAAACAAATGAATCAGAAATGATACTTCAACAACATTAATATTCATATGCAAGATTCCTGCTTACCATAGTGTTTTAAAGGCGTCACATGATCATTAGAACAGTGCCAAAAGAACAATAAGCACCTGCTGAGGCAGAACGGGAAGTGCCATGTCAAATATTTAAGCATCTGCTCGACTTCTTTGGAAATATAATTGCCTGAGATTTTTGCAAGAAAAGACAATTCACATACCTGGTGCTAGAGAGGAAAAGATATAAACTACAGAGCCATTACCCTGCAGTTGCATTGGTTCTTGTTTTTCCCAGATTGTACCCCTGAGTCCTCTCATATCAGACCATGGTTTCCAATAAACACTTCAGTTCCATTAGGATACTTCCTGCAAGTGATTCCACCAAGTATCTGACATGTTTGTTCAATAGTTACAAACGCCTCCGCTGTGTAACCATGTAATTTCTTGTATTACTGCCTGTTTTCCACATCTTTCTTTTAAAATTTTGTTGCCCAGTTTCTTGTATCTTGAGATGTATAATTGACACTGTAAGCACTATGGAAAGAAGATATGGATATATGGATATCCCAGAGTGAAAACCTTCAAAGAAAGCAGCATTTCACTCCTGGAGATGTAAAATGCCTCTTAAAGTGTAATAGATTTCAAACCCTGTGAGTTCTGTTGAAAATATACCACTTTCAAACCTCACCAGAAAAACTATTCCTTCATGTAGAGCAGGTGATGTTTCAAGGCTCCAAAATTGCAAATTGAACGTTAATGTAAGAATTTAATTCTATTAACTCCGGGAGGCGATGGGTACATTGGGTGGAAGAGAAAGAAGGAGGTGTTTCTTCTGATGTTAAGTGCGTGAGAGAGAATTAAGACCTGCCAGAGCAGGAAAAGTCGATTCAGAGCTCAGTCAATGGGAAGGCATACAGTGTAACTAAAAGAAATTTAAGAGTAACTAATGACAGGCAACCAGAAATTAGCATGTACAAGAAGAAATTAAAATCCTTCTTTCTCATCTCAGAGACAGCTCTGCATTTACTGTAGATATCTAGCCAGCAAAGAAGATAGATCAGGACAGAGCATATTACAACAACACAACTGTAATATTACAAAGGTGAAGTTCAAGTTTAGATTATTACTTACATTGAGTATGTGGGATTGTCAAGATTAGAAGAGTCTGGTCCTGCAGCACTACCATGTAGTTCACTGCCTGGCAAGAGACGTGCACCTCCAGGCTACCTGCCTTTCCTTCTCTGCCAATTTACTGAAGTGCTCAAAATGAGCAGAAGCCCCGACTGCAGCATTCTGGCATTTTCTTTTCTAGGAAAATCTGGATGCCAGTGTGAATCTAGTTTCAAGGAAACCTGTCCAAAAGGAAAATTTCAATTCCCACCCTGAAACATATGCCCCTCTGCTAAACTTTGTAATGCTTCCAGATTCCACTTATATTGGACACAGTTCCTGTACACAAACCACTATTTCACTATTTATGATAATATCACAACCCAGAGAAAGAGGAGAATAACAAAACACACTGAAATTTCACCTCATTAATTTACTTTAACATGCTTATAAACTGGAAGAGTTGTAGAGTTCAGGAGCAGACAGAAAAAACATCCAAACAAGCAGTACCCAAGGATCAATCTTCTCAACTGGGGATACCCTTCCAAGTACCTTTCTCAATACCTCGTACTAGTACCTATGTGGGCCTGTGGCATTATTATCTGCACATCTCCATCTGTTTCACTAGAAGACAGCATGGTTTGACTTAAAACTCTCCAAAATGAACCAAGAGAAAGAAAGCAGCTCAGAATACCAGTAGGTCATATACTTATAGGCAAAGGAACAGAACCTGGACAGAAGTCACAGAGTATGGTCTGTGAGGTCACAGACCTCACATCATGATGTTGAGTCACGAGCTCAGCTCCTTTGAGAGCAGGGTTACCACCCTCTGTGGTGCATGGTGGCTTGGGGGGCTTCAGCCTACTGTTTTAACAAATAGTACTTGTTCAGTGTCAAATTAAAATCATCATGGAATCAGACTTGAAACTACACAGGTCTATGCTGACTGACAGGCACATCATAATCAGGTATCTTTCTAATCTCTGCTTACTTGTAGGAGCTCAAGATGGCATGTATTTCTTTATTGGCATATGCCCTTACTAATTTACCAAGATTCTATACAATAGAAAGTAGCAATTGTACTGTGCCTGTCCCTTGATCAACATTATTTTGTGCTGAAAATTACTCAATGATATTTACTATTTACTACCACATGAGAATATGATGTTAAAGTTTAAAACCTTCAATATTTTCTTCAGACTTCAGTATCCAATGACAAAGACAAAATTACCTCAATCCATTATTTTTTTCCAGATGTAAACATTTCCTCAGTAATAGGCAAAGAAGATATCATTTACAATTTCAAATTTTATCAATTGTACAATTAAAGAATCAATACAGGATAAATATAATTGATATGTTCATAGAGTATTTTGTTAGAAAGGTTGGTGAGTCTTATTTAAGAAATCTCATATATGTAAATGTTGCCTGTCAAAAATTCCAAATTTTGGTTACCCCAAGAAAAAAACCCAAACACCTCCCATCATCAAATCAGTGCTGTGACTTGTAAAGACCTTCCCAAACACCTCCCATCATCAAATCAGTGCTGTGACTTGTAATGACCTTCCCATTAATTTCCCAACAATTTATACAAAAAAACCCCACAACTGTCTAAATAAGAGCTGTAGGAACAAAGGTGAGAAGCCACAAAGCCATGCAAAAGCAAGACCATGTAAGGTAAGTGTTTTCAGTTAGTGATACACAAAATTTAAGTGATTTAGTATACCGATGCCCATTTCTATAGCATTGCTTACACAACTGCTCTGCTACATGGATGTTACTGTTTTTCTTTCCAGTATCTTCACACCCTTAATGTTATTTCTCAATATATTTTCACTGCTAGAAATGCTTAATTTGGCTTTTTTCCCTACCATGACTGACGTTATGTATGACCTTGAATCGAATGCCGTTGTAGCAAGCTGTCTCTCACCGTGGGAGTTCTCTTTTTTATAGTGCTTGAGCACAGTATCTTTGATTTGGTAAAGCAGCACTTGAACAGCTTATGCAGCATTCAGTAATTTTCTGCAGCCACAGAGGTTTATCGTTTGTCCAAGCTTCAGCAGGAACAGCAGTATTTTACACACACATAATATCCTTTTAAGACAGCACTTTTCAAAGTGTTTTGAAAATACTGAGCTTCACAGCCCCCCAAAAGGTGACTAAGAAGGATACAGGTATTGCAGCCACTACCTATGGTGGCAGGACCAGCAGGCATTTAATTGTGCACAGTGAAAACAATAAAACAAAACAATATATCCAGTTGCAATTACTGTAAGTCTCAAAGTTGTTTTGTTTTTTTGTTTTTTTTTTTTAAAAAAAGTAAAAAGCTTCTCTCTGCCTCCGCGCCCCCCCCGCCCCACCCCGGGCTCCTTTAACAATATGCTCGGACAACTCACTAACAACAATACTAATACTCATGGGTCCAACACATGAGTCTCCATTTTTCTTATCTAATTACAGCAGAGAATGACAAAATCCTGGCAGAGGGCGGTCTGACCAGCTGCCTTCCGTAACTCAGTGGAAATACCTACAATTCAAAATCACATCCCCAGGAAATTTCCATCTTAGTGGAATTTACAAATAAAAGAAAATATATTAAATTAATGAAACTGTCTAGCATGTTTCTGAATCGTGATGTACCTTTTATTTGAATATACTAACCAAATTAAGATGAAATCTGCTTTGTGATCGCATATGAAATAATCTCATTTATTGAATCAAAACCATCTAACAGGATACCAAGTATAACAGCAGAGTGTACGTATAACTGAAATGACTGAGGAAATAGTGATGAAAAATCATTTTTTCTTTCTCCTGTTTTCTCCTATGCAGCGGTTATAATTCAGAAATAGATAAATCAGACCAAAAAAAAGGAGCAGTGGCTGCTTAGATCTGCGTTCAGTCATCTCACTTGCATTTCCATTACCACCACCCCTGGCAATTAGTCAGCTGTCTGTGTTTTCAGATGCCAAGCATCAGACACAACAGGGGTAACACAACTCTGTCAGACAACTGTCTTTCTGCAGCAATTGCCATTCCCATTAGTTATCCTGTGGGTTTCACTTCCCATCTACCACGTTACAGGCAAGTACGGTGCCTGATTTAAGGGTTAAACTTTACATTGTTCAATTGGGCCTTATTCATTTTGTAAAGTCCATTATTTAGTTGAAAAGCACTGTTCCTCAACCAGTCTTGAGATAGCTGGCAGTGACCACCAAAGCCAAAAGCTCATCTCACGTGACTTAAGCCAGTCAACACGGTTCCCCTGTACAGAATTTAAGCAAAGCTGGTTATACTTGGTGTACACTCCTTGGTATTTAACTGACAGGCAGGAAAAAGCAGAGGGGGATCTCTAGCAACCCAACGTTTGCCTCTACTTTCCAAAAGTATTCAGAGGAAGCTAATATTGATTAGCTCTCTGCTATTTTGTATACTTCAAAAATCTCTGGGTGATGGTCCAATGTGTGTTCAGCAAAAGGGGAAAAAAAATAAAAGGCCAAACTACAAAGGATTTTTCTTTAAACGTTAAAAAACATATTGAGGATGAGGAAGTTTTGCAAAAAAATAGCTACAATTATGAGAACTTTCTTGCACAAGTTTTCCATGTATTTATGACATTTTACTTTTAAATAAGCATTTCAAGGGCTATACGAATGGCTTAGATGAGATACTTTAAAACAGTCCTGGCCTCCAGAATGTGGGACACTTACAATGTAAAATGAATTATACATCATAGGATGTACAGTAGACAAATTAATTTGCACAGGTTATCTACCTTCCAGCAGCTCCACAGATTTTCATGGCCTGTGCAGCACTTGAAAGGTTTGCTACAGCCCACCTTCGCCCTCGTCTCCCTTCTCTGCATTATGCCAGATTTTTCTGTTATATAGGTCAAATTCTCATGCAGAAAAGACCCATATCTTTTTGTGACATATAAGGCCATAGATGTTAACTTTTTAAAGCTGTACCAACCCCATGACAATTATTTCAATTTCACGGAATAGTCTTTAAATAGATCATCTTAGTAAATGATTATGAGACATTTTCATATTAAAAAAGCCTCTTTCCACAGTGAGCTAGGACTACTAATACTGATATTCAGGAAGCATCTGAAATCTGTGCACAATTTCCTACTGGAGTCAAGCATGCCTATTTTTGAGTATTTCAGAAGCACACACATGAATTTGTACACGCACTAGGTTCACTAATGACATCAGCCTTTCCTTAGAGAGACTGAAGAATAGCTGCCTATTGAATAATAATACCTACAAATTAATATTGTTGCAAGAGAGATCTTAAAAAGCGTTAACAATTTTTGTAGTGTGCCTGCAAACTACATGGGCACAGCTTAAGAAAAAGTTAATCTTAGAGACTATAATTAAAACTGATGGCTTGGGTGAGAAAACAGAGGACAAAAAAAATGAAGATATTGAGAATTATTAACTTTCTAATCCCCCCAATAATAAACATTCAGCAATCTAACTGCAAAATTGCTATTACACAACTATGAAAATTACTTAGAAAATTTATGACCTTGAATCTGAGATATTATTTTTTCCCATTTTGTTTCCAGTTCTGAATATTCTCTTATTTGTGTGAGATTTGGTGGTGAATATGCATCTTACTGTTTCATATAACTTTTTAAAACTGCTTAATTTCAGATTTATTTAATTTAAGGCTCCCATACATTTATATGCTGCCTGATATTTTCTCATTAGATAAGCTGTGAGCCCTCAATTGTTAAGTTGAAAGTTCTACAGAAATAAGTATTTCGGAAGGAGGAAAACACTAAATCCATTATGTATACCAGAAAATTACTGCCCAGCCACCAGTTTTTAAAGAAACATGAAATATACAGATAGTCTGTTTCCTCCTACTTCATGCATTTCCAGACTCTGGATATTTTTCACTTATCTGACAGTCCGCTAACATGCTTGAGCATTCAGACTGAATCCAAAAAGTGATGTCCAGATGTAGAAATGCATGTTTTTCTGCTGCAGGCCTTCAAGGATTACAATTTTATAGAGACCAAATGCTGGTGAGATTCATTAATACCCCCCAAAACACACGAACTAACACTCTGGGGTGGACCAGGGACCCATTTATCCTTCTTCTAGGCAGAGCCAACAGCACCTAGCTTGGGAAGGGTGTAAGAACAGAGCATCCACAGAGCAAACAGCTCCTACAGCAATGAGTAGCTCAAGCATTTAAGATAGAACTGGCATCCTAGAGAGAGTCATAAAAGTGGTGATCTTGAGCTCAATTTCAAAATACAGGAGAATACTTCTCTTATTCAGCAGTGCATTCATTTATCTTACAGGCTTTCACATTCCTCTAAGTTAAATGCAGGAAACTATTGCCAAATGGACTTTGTCATGCAGCTTTATAATGGTCAAGGAACCACAAATACCGATTGGAAAGAAAATGTTAAAGAAGTGTATTTTCCAGTACATTACATTTTTGCTCTGTAATAATTACTGTTTATACTATATGTACTGGTTTGGGTTTTTTGTTTGTTTTGGTTTGGTTCATTGGTTTTAATTAAATAGGTAAGAACAGAGTAATAGCTCCCCAAAACATACCAATACCTCTTGGAGATAAAACTCTGTTTAATAAAAATTGAAGAATTACAGTTAAATAGGTATCGCTTTGAGAAATTTTAGATATTTGGCTTCAAGGTTGTTGCGTTAAGCTCTGATTAGCAGTTGAGCATGTGAGGTGTACATGTCAATGCAGTGGAAGTCCTAAGAGCTTTTGGTTGTGCTAAGCTACCTCGGTTTTATTTGAGACGTTCTAAATACATCGATAGGTATGACATTGCCCAGGATAAACTGACACAGATTACATTGTTATCACTTGCAGCACTTTGATCATGTAAAGAAACATCAAAATTAGGAGGCGTGGAAGAGAAGGACTGCAAAATTAACAACACTGCTTTACCCCTCCATGATGTTATTAAATTTGGACAGATAACAGAGGAGATAACAGAACCATAAATGAACACAGATAACCTAAAGACAAAGTGGTACAGTAAGTAATTACAACTAGAAAATTTAAGATCTGAAACTTGTAGGTATATAGGGGAATATAAATTATGACAGTGCTAAGCAATAAAAACATTTGTTGAGTTGACAGGGAATGAAAATTTAAATAAAAACATTTCCTGGTCTGTTCAGCCATAACAATGTTCTTTTGTTTGTGTTCTTTGTAATTTGGCTGCTTGACAACTTCATTCAACCTTCAGTAGCAAACACAGGTATTGATTATCTCTGAACATCCTAATGACTGGAGACTGGGACACAAACCATAGAAGTAGACTTTCTGGTTGCAAGTGAAATTATAGTTTGCCCTACAAGATTGCACAATAAATCAGAGAACAAATCAGCCAACATAGGGCTCTGGGGTCACTGAAGTGATGTTGACACATTACAATAATGAGAACTTGAAACACCTCGTGCCCTATTGATTTTTAAGCTGAATCATTGCCACTGCAGGAGATTACAAGACTGTGTACTGGAATCATGACCCACATGGGAGATGCTGATGAAAAATACAAACAATTGCACCAAAATAGTTCTTTACCTGTATCCATTATAACCAAATACCCTTCCTTTGTCTCCCCCAAGGTCTCAGACTAATTTAATGAACATTTAACTGCTTAACTATCTCACTTAAAACAACTTTCCGTTTCTATGTTCTTCTTTATCTACATTAATTATGTAGATACATAACATAGACTTGAAGCGACACTTTGAAACATCTCACAGAAACTGCATAATAGATAAATCAGCCTACAAGAAATACTCTTTAATGTTCCAAGTAGCTTTCGTGTTTCACTCAATAGCAAATTATTCTATGATATAAAAATAATTCCAATAATCACCAACTTATTTTCTACATACAATAGAGAATACAATATGTAAACGTCAGAAGCCTTGGCACCAGCTAAAGAAAAAAAATCGCTCCTCTTTTTCTTCTTTTACTTCCACTTGACAGCATCGAGAACCAATTAGCTGTTAGAGAGCTGACCAGTGACACAAGATGATTACAGTCCTGTCACGACAAAAAGAGCAGTTATAATTTGCACTGCTGCAAATTACTTTAGGAACACAGCATTTTGCTTAAGGGGAGAAAACAATACCTCTATTATCACTACCAGCCAAGAGATCTCATGCTATGCTGTAGACGTGCAAGTAAAGAGAGAAAACTATTTAACTAGGGCCTCCACTGTAAATAAACTTTGAAATTTTGTTTTATTCTTCACAAAAAGTACTTTTTAAGAACTACACTGGTGTTCTTAATAAAGCATAATTGTTTGTCAACTTTCAAGACAGAAGAAAGGGCTAACTTGGAGTAAGTGAAAGAATTCTGTGAAGAACTAGGTAACCTATAGCAAATAGAAGAAACTTTTACCTCTCAATGCACTTACCATTAAAAGCGATTAGAAGCTAGTTAAATACATCCTAAGGATTAGCTCCTGTTAGGCTCCTCAGAGATATGTTTTTAATCAGTAGCTCTGCACTTGGCATTTATTCCTTTAGGGAGGGGGGAAATTTTCAAATTATTTCTCTTCTTCCATCTGAAATTCAGTGCCATCAGCAAGGCTCCAACAAAAGAGGGGACAGAAGGACAATGAATCCCAACTTATCTGTCAGAGGCCCAGCTTTACAAGTTCCTCACAATTTTTAAGGTGCTTATCCTCAACCCTCCTCCCTGAGACACAGGCGTGATTGATAACCTTACAGTGCAAAACTAAGACAAAAGGTAAGGGGCATCAACAGTCGCATTTTTAAAGGAATACAAGTATCTGTGTTATGATCCAGGCGTTATGCAGATGTGTTAGGATGCAGTTCTGAATACACATATCCCTCCCAATCTCTCTGCCACCACCAGAGCACCTACAGTTATTTGTTTCTTCCTTCCCTCTTCCCTTTTCCCAGCAGAGTAGCTTAAGGCACCTCCATTTTTCTTCCTGTCCATACCCAAACTGCTGCTACTTTATCTCATGCCTAAGCCCGGTAAGTACACTTCAACTAGTTGATCGTCTCCCTGATCTTCCCTGAGAGGCATGATCAAACAAATTAGTACACATCAACTGCGCTAAGTGCCACAAAACCAACAGCTATAATCATTATTAATGGGGGAAAGCACTTCACAGTAGTATCTCCCGTGGAACAGTTGGGGGCCTACTGGCAATGTTAATTACCAACAGGCAACACAGCTACCGTAGTATATGACAAGCTACCATAAAACCAGTCTTTTCTAGGAGGAAAACTTCATCTCTCTCCACTAACAATTTAATAATTTTTTGACAGTTGGGAAATATTATTAACAGGAAATCAAATAATACTTTGTAAACCTTATTTACAACAAGTCAGGACCCCTTGGCAGAGGAGAACAATTACTAGCATGTGATACCCTACTAGGAACTTTTCCTATAATTTGCAATAGACACACACTTGTTTCAGTTGCATGAAGTCTAACCAGTCCGAAAAGAAAAGTGTAAAAGTAAGAGGTCCAAGAGAACATCAATGGTAATGACAGAAGACTGAATTGGTTAAAAGACCCAAAAATTCTCATATGAAAATCAGCGAAATAACACTAAGGCTGCTTATTTTTTAAAGGAAATAAAAAGGAGATTAAAAATAAATACCAATAGATTGGCCAGAGAACTAGAAAGCTCGATTCTCAGAAAAAAGGACACAGCAATGTGCAATGAAAATTAACAGAAAAGCAGGAGGACATCTCCACTCTCACCAATCCAACCTGTTAGGAGTTTCCTAAACACAACAGGTATGCATAATGGTAAGACTCATTGTCAGAATGTGTTGCCAAAGCTGAATGCACGAGGAAATCTAAGGAATGTTCAAAGTGGAACTAAGTCTTTATACTCTAATGTCTAAAACCTGTTGCCTTAAGGATCAAACTCATCCCTTCAACATTAAACATCAAGATAAACCTGTATGAGGACTAATAGCAGATTTGCTTTTGGGACAGTTCCACACACCTTCATCTAAGGTATCTGGTACCCAGTGGCCTGCTCTGCCAAAGCTAAAATAGGTATTAAATAAGCTCAAATCTGATCAAGGAGTTCTATTTTTCTCTACCTGGTTCTTTGCCTTCATTTAGAGGGTAACACTGAAGGTCTTGGAAAGACTTATTTACATCATGTGATTTGACTGTTTTGATAAAATTGCGGGTTTTTTAACTATTTACTTCTCAGTATTGAAACAGAGCTGGGATTTTCATATTAGCCACAAGATGTCACTGTTGCTAAGTACAAATTCAAAAACTTGCATATTTATCGGAACTCAAATAAAAGTTCAGACATTGTTACTTTCACATTTTGCTTGCTTCTTTAAGGGTATCACGGGACAACTTAATATAGTTGAAAGATGCCACAATGTAATACATTCAAAACTTCCAGACCGTGTGACTAAAAATGAAATGATAGGAACATTACCAGTTAATGTAGAACGACAACATTGTCAATACTAGAATACTTTTGTTATCTGAGGGTGATATTGCTAGTATATTTGTGTATCCTACCTCTGCATTCCACTGGCGTAAGTTTTCGAAGGCTGATGAAAATTAATCCGCGCTATGTTTATAAACCTCATCAAGAAAATAGATTATTAGAATAAAACCTAAAACTCTCATCAAAAAATAATGAGGTCTGCCCTTTCCCACATCAGTGAGGAACGTTGCCAATTCTAACTGAGTACCTGGCTCACCAAGCTGTGTCCTGCTTAGAGAACAGGATTTCATACCTGAATGGGGGAGGGAATTACACCATAACCTGCTCCACAGCCCTTCAGCACATATCTTTTTTAGACCTATCATTTTAAAACATAAAATACAGTTCCTAGAAAAATCAGTGTTGCTAAGGCACAATCTAATTCAATCCTTTCTCCCAGACACCCAAACCCGTAAAGAGAACGGAGACCTGAAGATAACAGAAACGCTGTAAAATATATCCTTTATACCTTATAACTAAAAATCCAAGTGTATAGATTCTTTAGAACTAGATTTTTCTTGTTGCAATACCATTGACAAAAGATTCAAAGTAACTTTTCTTGAACACTTGCTTTCTTTTTGATGTCTAGGTACCATTTTTCCCCCTATAATCTCTTTGTATCTCTTACTAGCCCACACTGTGTCCCATATTTGGGGTATGACAGGTTAAAAGTCACACTATATCAACTTCTAACTTCAAACATTGTAATGTGATTCATGCTTTTGTGCAGTGACGAATAAAAATCTGTCACAAACAGGGGACGGGGAAGAAGGTACTAGTAAAGTTCAGCTCCTGTGAGTGTTTGAGGCTCTTTAATTTGCACTAAAAAGTCCAGCAGATGTATGAAACACTACATAAGGTATAACATATACTGATGTATCCAGATTTAAGCTTAAAACGGTAAGAAAGAGAGAGCAGAAACATGAAAAGCTACAAAAGGTGGATGTAAACAGTATTTTTCCCAGTGTTCCTGTCTCCCTCACCATCTGTATTGACAGACTTCTATTTTTTAACACTTACACAAAAAGAAATTAGAAAAGAAATCATAATTGTAAATATTGAAGATGATTGCCATGTTTTTTCAAATCCCTTGCCCATTTGTTACAAGATACTGCTGCGTGTCTTGTGTCTTTCTTGTTAACATTTCATGGAGTACTTCCATAAACATACGTTTGTTCTTGTTCTCAACACTTTGTTCTGTCACTGCGACAGATGGCTTTACACTGAAGCATATGAAAATATTAAATTCTTTATAAACCTGTTGAAGTTTGAAATGCCTGCAAGTAGTAAGTATCTTGGCAGCTATTTCTTTAATACAGGTATTACAGAATGCTATTTAGTGTTTCCATATCAGTTTCCCATTTGCTACAGCCTATTCTAAAACTACAGTTTTCTTTGAATGTAATAGTAGCTTCATTCAAAATGATGTAATTTCTAAGCTCAATAGTATGTTTTGCTATTGGTCTGTCCAGAGAAAGGTAAAAGCTAATTAGAAAAGTTATGGTTAGACACAACAGGGGCTTGTGTCATACCAAAAAGGAGTCTGGAGCACACAGGGGCTTTGTTCCCTACTGTTCCTTCTCCATCCTTAAAGAAGATGTATTTTACACAGCAATTGGTAGAGTACCGTCTTCACAGATTTGATCCCAGTTCCCTCTAAGACAATTTTCTGTCCTATGTCAAACTAGTGGTTAGGTCTAGTAGCTTTAAAAAAAAAAAAAAAAAAAAAAAGAGAGAGAGAGAGAAAAGAGGGTGTCCAACATGCTTATCCTTCTCACA
The DNA here is from genome assembly GCF_963924245.1 of Chroicocephalus ridibundus. Lineage (NCBI taxonomy): Eukaryota > Metazoa > Chordata > Aves > Charadriiformes > Laridae > Chroicocephalus > Chroicocephalus ridibundus. The sequence continues at coordinate 42,644,612 of NC_086291.1, read as the reverse complement.
ACGCTTACACTGAATCAAGCACCTTCAATGTAAACTAAAATTCCCAAGACAAGAACCAACCATGTGCGCTGAGTGCTTAAGAACATATCCTTTTACGTTCTATTCTTTTCTCTTTCGAAGGTTTTTTTGACAGACGCTGTTGGTTCCTATACAGAGTGTGTAGAATACTACGTAGAAAAGAGCACAACAGAGCCTCTCTGGCCCCAGGCGCTCTTACACGTCTTATATAGTACCAGTAAGTCTCAACTGCTCTAATATGTTCTGTGTAATCAGCTTTTTATTCATAAACCTTAATGTTCTGCCATCAATAGAAGATGGGAAAGTCTGTGCAGTTGTCACAAAAAAAATTTACTTTCTATCAATAAAGCAAATATATATTCAAAATAGCTTAGTTTGGACTATATGTTTGTATTTTAAATTCTAAAGGCAATGCTAAAGGTATAAGGGAAGACCTTACATGTAATACAGATGTTATAAGAGTTTATACAGAACCAATTCTTTAAATGCATCCAATTCTACATATGTTATACCTGCCTTGACCCTTGTTGACAGGATTATTCAAGGCTTCCATAAATACAGACCAAGACTTTTTCTCAGAACTAAGTGGTAAACTACATACAAGTTCCACCAGCAATCACGTTGTTATAAGATGAAACACTTGAGAGGGGAGTTAGGAGCAGGGACTGAAGAGGTGCACACTTCTTATTGCAGTGTACCTCAAAAAAGAAAAAAAAAATTGTCCCAAAGGAAGATCTAAGATTTTATCAGAAACTTTGCAGAAGTCCAGTATTTTCCGAACTCTCTTCCTTGGGAAAATATTTATAATACTGATTCATTGCCTTACCTCACAGATGTGTAAAAATAGCAAGATGTGAATTTCATAACTTTGTTTAGGAAAAAAAAAATAAATTCTTGGTAGACGCGTAAGAGACATCCACTTGCTGAATGGGAAGTAATTTCCGTTTTTGAGAAAGACTTCCTATGTTAGTAAAAGGAATACACAGGAAGAGAAATGAGAACAAGTTTTGTCGATGATAAATTGATTCAACAGTACGTCTTCACATACAAAGGCATACAGCTGCATTTTTCTGACACTTGCTTTCCAAACCTTTCCTAAAAGCTTCCAGTGATAGAAATCCCATAATCTTCCTAACTCATCTAATTAAATATTAAGTATTCTTACTATCAGAAAGCCTTTCTAATGCCTAATCTAAATCTTCCTTTGTGTAATTTAAGCCCACAGCTTCACATCCTACTCGCTACAGACACGAAGAAGAACACGGCAATGTTGTTACATCCAATTGCAAGTTAGAATTTGTTCCTTTAAGCAAAAACACAGTCGACTCTCTGCAATGTTGAAAGGTCAAATGGAACATTTGTTACTAACTCAAGCTAAACTCAAGTATTTTTGCAGTTCTACATCATGCAGGAAAATGAAATTTCTCAGTGGCGGAAAAAAAGGACAGTTCCTTTTAAAATGCCAAAATGAAACTTGTCAAAGTTGTAATGCTCTCTCTCCTCCTTCTTTTCTTCCATGTTTCCAGTTTTCTTAAAATATTGATAAAATTTGTTAACTTGTTAAAATAACCCTCAATGAAATAACTGCTTGAAAAAATTGCTTGAAGCCACTTAGAATTTCATACTCTTTATGCTTCACAGACATAAAGATTTGAGAGAATAAATGTAAACACCCTGAATGCCATTTTTAAAGATAATTCCCCATAAGAATCTCAGCTTCCCATCCATTTTGTCTTCTGTTTTCTTAATGGGCATAATGCCCTTGGCTCCTCTGTAGTGTGAAAACTTGGAAAAAAATAAGAACAGCCCAATCCACCTCACTTCTATGCACGCCCAAAACAGTGTATCCAAGTTGTTTACTCACAATGTACAATAAGTTGAAATTTGCATCCTCTACTTTTCTTGTTCTACTGCATAGCCAAAGTCAAGCTATACACTAGCCAATGACTCACACGCAATTATTTTATAATCTTAGTCATTTAGATGTTCACTACCTATTTCCATAGGTACATAAATCTTCCAAGATTGTAGGAGCATTTCCCATTTTATCACTGTTGAGCTTTACCCTCAGTTCTGAGTTGCTGAAATAACCCATTGCTCGTCAGATCCACCCAACCGTTAACACAGGATGCTGGGATAATACAGGCTGGAAGAAGGTTATCCAATACCAGTCCTTCGGATCCTGTTGGATATACCCCCCTCTAAGTGCAGACATGCTAAACTGGTCGAGTAGAGTATGATGCTAGCATCATCTCACAGCCCTTCTTCCAAAAGACTTGTCTTCCAAATCCTTGTCTTGCATTTCTTCTCTCCCCACACTTGCCCTGTGAGGTTATGTTGACCTGATAAATATACCTAGTAATAATTACTCTGAGAAATTATGTGAACCAAGAGCAGGCAGAGCTAATCCACTCTTGAATGTACCAGCAAAAATGTTGAACTTCTATCTTTTCATGAGGCAGATGCTCACATACACACATATATCTACATATACGCACTTTACAAATTTAGAAGCATAACAGGTTCTGAGTAAAACTTTCTAATGACTTCAGCAACATAATAAAACTCATAACCTCTGCCTCATAAGGAAGTCCGTAGGCAGCTTAGAGATCTCAAGTCAGTCGTGAGAACCACAGTCTCAAATGTCTTACTATAATCATTACATAACCCTGATTAGATTGTAATGATTTACATTGGCCAACTTTTTTTACATTGGCCGCTGATTTACAATAGCCAATATTTGAATCGCAATCATTAGTTAAACTATTTCAATTCAATATTTTATTTAAACGCAAAATGTTCAAAAAAGCATGTCTTAGATTAAAAGTAAAGATTCCCAAACCAAATAATAACTAGAAAGGGTTGAACCAATATACAGAAATTAAAACGTGCGGGACATAAGCCTGAGGTTTGATTTGGAATCTCTGTCATAAAAGACTGCCACAGGGAGAAGGGGAACCTTTTTTTCTTCAGGTCCACTGAGAAGATGAAACACTAAGGTCGTCTGCAGCACAGGAGATCTTCATTTGTCTAGCAAAAAAAACCAAACAACTTTTCAAGACAGTAAAGATAGTTAAGCACTGGAACAGGTAGTCTAGGGAGTTAATGGAATTTCCCTTATTGACAGTTTGTAAAGATTAATTGGATGTCTATCACAAATGACACTTATAAAGATGATCCTTTCAGGCAGTACGGCAAGACTCAATGACATGGAAGAGTGGTCCTCTCCATCACTATTTTTCTACCATGGCCGAATACCTCATTTTTACATCAGGATGGAATTTTGTTCAGTGCTTGCTCAGCTATGCACAGGTGAAAACAAATGGAAGCAAAATTACTGCACTGTCTCCCTTTTTCAGAACGCCTTGCCCCAGGTCTGAATCATAGTAATTAATTAGAAGAAACACTAATATAGAAACATACTACTTCTATTAATTAGAAGAAACACTAACATACAAACAAGCTTAAGCTCTAGTCTATTTTTTTGTTGTTCAGTAGTTAACAGCTACTACAGGAAGAGTGGCTGAGAATACAACAGCTGTATAACGTGGTTGATGTTTATTATTTGCAGTTGCTCATTTAAGAAGTTTGCTTCTTTTAGTTACAGCATGACTCGATGAATAGTTTCTCCTACAGGACATGCAAGGATTGCATAGGAGCTCAGTCCACTGTACCTACTACCTATCCAAAAAGATTATCAGCATCCATATGAATACTCTTTGTAAAGTTTCGTTTCATTGACAATTCACAGACTGTAACATATCTCCAGATGGAGCTCTCCTCCAACTCCAGTTTTCCATCTCCAAAGACCATCCTCAAGTCACTGTATTACCAAGGGGTGCAACCAGAAAACCACAGCTACCACACAGAGTTGGTAAAACGCTCTGTTCTTCTAAGTCTAAAACCTGGACAAACAGAACTTCTGATAAACTGTTAACATGACTGCTGAATATGATTCACCCGTTCTCCTAATTATAGATACTTGTTAGAGAGACAGAGACATCTTGAAAATACAATTGGAAGTAAAGAAAATATATTAAAAAACCTAATGCCATTCTTAACATCTTCCTCTAGTAACCATTACTTCCTGTTGTGGCTCAGAGAAAGAATTAGCATGAAGGAAAAGGCTCATACTTTCAAAAATGACAGTCAAAATGGAATTGCGTTGATTCCTGTGGACTCTATGTGGGTAGAAAGTTCCGTTTGCTGTGGCTGTATTTTTGACTCTGCTGACACTGAAATGCCATTTGAAATGAGATCTGGTTCTTAGATGATTTTGCTCCCTGGCAAAAGGCAGGGGTATCCTGCTTTTTCTGGTATCCATCAAGATTAGTGCAGGATTACAGCCTCATGTGGTGCTGGCTTAACTGGCAAGATGGAAAAATGGGAAATCTTGCCACTGCTCATCCACAGACCTTATTAACACACACATGTTTTAAAAATATCAGAAAGTCTCCAAGTGAAAACATTAGACTATATTCATTTTAAATTTAGTCTTGCAAAATATTTTAATTAAAAATTAACGGTCTGAGGTTCCTCTGTATCACAATCAAACATCCAACTTTCCCTGCATACACAGGTGACAGCAGATTCAATTCTGAAAATGAATCTCTTCCTTTTACACACATCACTTGTTGATCTCATACATTAAAAGGCTGGGTCATGAACAATCAGAGGCCAGAGCTGAACTGCAGTCCCCAGGATCACAATACCACAGGACACATCATATCAGAAGGGCAGAGTAAATTTAAGAAGGTGAATAGTTGATGCTAACGCAAAAACATACAAGTCATGTAAAACCGTACAAAAGGAGAGAGCCAGAATATTTCATTAGGGCTTGATCTAAATGTCACATTCTTAAAAGACTTGCTCCAGTGTAGCAGTAGTTCTTCAAAGATACTGAGTCTCATCCTAAATGACATTATTCGCTGAAACAATGCTATTTTTGTTAGAGAATCACGTAATAGTGCAAGTTCTCAGCAGCTGACACAGAACTCTCCAAATAAGCAGCCGTCATGTGCCACACATGCCTCTCACTTCCCTTTGGAGTAATACATTTTTACAGTTTACTTTAACTGTAAAGAGAGCCATTAGATTGAGGTTAATTAGTAGTCGGAAACAAATCATCATATAAGCTACAATTTACATTAGATTCTGGTTAATTAGTAGTCAGAAACAAATCATCATATAAGCTACCATTTACCTGAAAAAAGGATCAAACCTCATTCCTGGATTACTATTATTCATGTAATGGGAAAGTTCAGCTTTAACAAGGGAAACACTTAAGTTAAAAAGCCGTGAGTGCCTGTCCAGAAAGCACCACAGCACAAGTAGACAGAACAATTTCCACTTGCAAAGGGTGGGAGATTGTTCTTTGGATTTTACATCAACTGAAGAAATTACCAGTGTTTGCTCCTCCTGAGAATAAAAATATTTAAATAAAAACTGAAGGTGCAAATGCAAAGCAAGAGGGTTTTCAAGAGTTTCTGTGCTTTGAAGGTGGTTGGTTGGGTTTTTTTTGTGAACACCTGACAGAAAAGAACATTTCGAAGTTTTTATGTATCAAAAAAACCCCTCACTGGAAGCATATTAAGTCAAGGCAGTAAAACTGGGCTTTTTGTCGTGTTTAATTGCTTGAATTCATAACCTAGTTTTGCTGAATCTGGATGTTACTGCTGAGTCAAGCAGTTTCTCCATTTTAATAGTTTAAAAAAGTTTGAATGTGTCTCCATGTTTCTGAAAGGAAACTCATGTTTCTGAAAGGAAACATTCTGTGATACTACAACATTTGTTTTAAATATTCCTGACCATCAGAAAAATCTCTCTCTCCAGAAGCCTTATTGCTGTGCATGAAATCTGTAATTAACTACAGAACAAAAATAGTCTCTGATTGCAACCTGGTGGAAGAAGCCATACTGTGCTTTATTTCCAATGACAATGACGGGAAATCGCAGCCTATGCAATTTAACATGCTTAACTGAAATCAAATGCAGAACAGGCATGAAGACGACAAATGCAAAGCAGAAATCCTTAACACTCTCTTCCAATCCCCCAAAGCAAACACATTCTCACACTCTCCAAATTGAAGTTCAAGTAAAATAAAAGTAGTGAGCGTACAATGTCACTGAAGACAGCAACTTTGCTACGTTCTTTAACATCTCCATTTGAAAGCTTAAAAAGAAAAAAAAAAAAGAAGAAAAAAAGGAATAGACGTATTCCTACAGGTACAGAATGCCACTACCGATGAGATATCAGGCTATAAAATTAAACTTTATTCACAGAAAAATTTAGAAAGAAATGCTACCAGAAATGTGTCTGTCACATACTTGTTTCTTTTCGCTAACTTAACTCTCTGCTATCTCGCCCAAATGCAACCCCCTCTAATTTGAATTTTAGAGAAAACATATTTACGATGGACCTTTTAAAATGAAAAGCCTGCACTTCTCTTCCATCTGGTGACTATGTACTTACAGTAGGTCTTGCATGCAAAAAGGTGTACCTGTGAAAATCGATCATCTACGTATCAATGTATTCTACTGAATTTGTTATTTCCTGACAACTCCATTTATGAGACCTATTTCTTTTTAACATATTCCAAAACAAAATTAAAGCTGGGTAACCCTTCTAAATTGATTTTTATATGGATTGAAAATATGACTATTTATGGCAGAATAATAGTTTTGAAAATTGAACCTTATTCTCACTTAAAGTTAATGCATTTCAAAAGTTATGCTTAGTTCCTAGCAGATATTGTAAATAATATCCCAGCCTTAAAATATACATAAAAAACCCCAAAACACTGAAAAATCATCTCAAGTGATCAAGGCCCTCTGTAGTCTTTCTTCCCATCTCTAAGATCTAGAAATACACTATCTTGTGACATAATCATTCTAAGAAAAACTCACAAATCCTTATCACTGAAGTTGACTAAAAGCTTAACTTTAGTAGGCTTGAGCCATCTTAAAAATAACTCCTTCTTAGCATATTACTTAAATTAAAATATGAAGTAAAATTTAGACAAGGTATTTTCTATGCTTAAAATGCTCTACACATTTTTGTACCCTTGTTTACTTTTCATGATATTTCTCCACAAATACTGACACAATAACTTAGACGCAAGAGTAAACCATATTTATTTTCCTTCTCCTTTCCAATTTGATGCTTAATTTCTAACATTGATCTTAATAAAATTTATTAAAATTTAATAGTAATATTTTTCATGATAATAGAAAAAGTCCAAACTTCCAATATTATACTTAAGGACATTTTTCTAGACCTTTTATAGCATTTAGAATACTGCAAGGCTTATCACTGAATAAACCAATTTATTACTTGTTCCTGGAAAAGTTTTATGTTTTATGAGCAGAACTGAGACCCTATGTGAAAATTTTATCCAAAAACATTTGAACAATTCCATGATAAAGATATTACTGAAGTAATCGGTTTGAGGTTATAAAGACTAAATATAACACCTTGCTATATAATAAAGTTGTTTCATTCATCTATTGTTATGTTATTCTGATTTCAAGTATTTTTTTATGTAGAAACAGGTAAAAACATTAAGCTCAATCTTTCTAAAACTATGCTTGGAAAAGGGCATAATTAATCCTACTTACACTTGCCGAGGTATCAGCGTATTGGATGTTGAGATGGCACTAACCGTCCATAACTTCTTGCCCACATATTAAAGGAAAGGCAATGGGAATATGAGATGTATGTTTACAACATCTAAAACACCAAGAAATTTAGTACTGCTTTAGGAAGAAAACCTCTGAAACAGATAATCAGATCCCTAATACATACAGAGGTTTAAACAAAGTAAACCTGCTGACACAGACACTGCACATGACAGAGAAGCACCTATAAAGGATCAAAACCAAAGTCCTTTCCAACTTCCTTTCCATTAAATGATTCAAATATGAAAATAGTGGTAACATATTCCACTACTGCTCTTGCTGTAGACAAGGGAATGCTGTTTAGTTAATAGCAGTTTTGGTCATTTTTCAGAAGTCAACCTCATTTGCACGTTCAAAAAACAGATCAACAACATGAATACTAAATGTATAAGCAAAGAGCTAGAATTTATGAACAGAATATCAGGACATTAAAACTTTACACATCTATTGCTTCATTTTAGAAATAAATATGAAATCAATGTACTGTATTGGTAAGTATTTCATAAGATTGCAGACTTTCTATTTAATATGTATATAAATCCTAATTACATCCATATCAAGACCAAATTCCTTATCACTAGAGAACTGACAAATACAAAGACTGGCTTGGATCTTACTAAATTCCTGAATATCCATCTAAATAAAATGCCTGAGGTGGAATTTAATACACGGTCCTGAAAGCAATGTGATTTTATGGTGCCTAAACTGCTAACCAAACCCTTACTGTCTGAAATGCAGAGCCCAGCACTCCGCTACTAGACTGTGCCATAGTCTCCTACATGTGAGAGCAAGTCTTTTAAAAAATATGATAGCCCTATTAGAGTATGGAAGAGATTCCTTTTTTAAAAGCCAGGAAAACCCACTTTCCCTACTCCCCTCAACATTTTTTACACACTTTGAAGCATGCAGTTTTTAAAGAAAGAAAATTCCTAAAGTCATTCAACATATTTGAGTTACTCTGCAATTATTTCCAGGTGGCAACTGATATGCAATTTTAAATCTCAATCTTTTATACTCTATTTCTGCTTTTTAAAATCTATATATGTATAAATGGATTGTTAGCAAATTTATCTGTATGCCTAAATTGTATTTATTAAGAAAGTGTTACTGTTGTTTTGTCCCACGTATTTTAACAAGTACAGTAATAGAACTTTAAAATCCTCATTATAAATTGTGTTTTCTAACGTCACGATATTATGCTGATGATATACAGGTACCCTAAAGTTAAATACGCAACCAGTTTGGTCAGGAATCCTGTAAAATGTCTACTAAATGGCAGTAATTCATCTGACAAAACCATTTCTAATGAGATTCCTGCCATATTTCATATAAATGCTAATACATATCCCATCAAAAGAAAGTTAAACAGCTCTTTGAAGATGAAGTTCCCATAAACTTCAGCCAGTCACAGAGGAAGGACAAATAATCCCCCCACATCTTATTTTCTGTAAGCATCACATACGTTCAATGTATTACTCACATAGACAAACCCATGCCATTCACACACATGTACGTAAACACAGCCATAAATATATGCCCAGAGAAATACGACGCGAACATGAAGTGCAGCCCTGCAGTCAGCCCTGTAAGTTTACACACGACACACCTTTGATTAGGCGACAGCCCATCCGCATGCCTCTCCCATCGCTCCTGGCTTTTATTCCACCAGTGGCTCGCGTCCCCACTCCAACCACACAGCCACAAGCCCCACGCACGCACTAACCTCGCCGCATTCCCGTTGGGAAGCCACTGGCGGTGGCTATACAACATCAGCCAAACATGCCAACTTGCCCCCCCCCCGGACCCCCTCCCAACGCTGGCATCCCAGCCTGGGGCTCAGGGTGGCTCTCCGTCGCTCGCAAAGGCAGCCTCCCCTTTCCCCCCACCCCCGCCGCTTAAATTCTTCCGAACCCGCTTCTGCCTTACCTGAAGGGCATCTCCCACGCCTGCAATTAGCTGCCAAGATTTCATTGTCGGCTGCGAAGCGCGTCCTGCTGCCGCGCCGGGAGGAGCCGGGAGGAGCGGCGGCGACCGGCCGGCGGCGCCCCACGCCCGCTGCCCTGCCCGGGCACACGCACACCTGCGGCCCCCGGCAGCACCAACCACGCACACGCAGGGACGCCACAGGCGGGATGGCGGTGCCAGGCACACCCGCCGGGTTCAAGGTCAGCCCCGCCGGGGCAGGCTCCGCTCCGCTCCGCTCCCCACGGTCGTCGCCCACCGCCGCCCGCCCCACGCCTGGCGCGGGCAGCACCGCGCCGCCCCGCTCGCTCTCCGCGGCACCTGCCCCTTCCCTGTCCCTTCAAGCGTTAAATATGGCCCACATGACAGAGCAGGGCACCTTGCGCGGTCTTCCGAGCTCACACTTGACAACCCATTTTAACCGGGGAGCGGTGAAACGCCTGAAGGCAGAACGCGAGCGCTTCCCATTCCTTACGCTGTCCCTACATTATTCACCGGGGCTGTGGGACAGTATCTATGGCTTTCAGTACGCTGCACTCTACACACTGCTACAAGACGCTAAAGCCCTTCTGCACCTTTTTCCCCCCCCTTGCCGTATCCCTGACAGGCTTTGCAGTAAGCACATGCATTCAAAGAAGTCATTTTGTTTTATTTGTAGATAAGAGCAGTTCCACACTGGCTTAGCTAAAACCCACAGCCTTGCGGGAAAGGAAGGTGGGCAGGGGGAGAACAGATTACACACAATAATCCATTTATGGAATGTCTTAATGCATGGATTAAACATTAGGTATTTATGAAAATAAATAGCACGTGGTGCTAAAGTTTGTAGGGCTTCACTATTTTGATCAATCCTATGTAAACAAAATGTTATATAAAATACTTAAAGAAAATATTTAACCAATATTTAACCAGAATGGCCAACGTTTTGGTTAAATGATTATTGATTTCTTATGAAATTCTGAATTTGTTATAAATATTAAAAATAAAAATATTTTTAAGACAGAGACTGGCTGGAACTGAAGCAAAACCTAAACGTCTTCCCCAAGAGATGGTAGCAATTAACCCATTTGTGGAGCAAAGAAAAAAAATCTGTTTGTTTCAGATAGACATTGAAAAATCATGTCTTTCACTACGCAAAAGCATTGCTTATACCCTACCAAATAAATTGTTACTTCAGAGTACATCTGTTTATGCAACTGGGATTACAAACTGTAAACAAATAACTGCTTAGACCAAAGTGAAAAATTCTAAGCATACTGCTCAGAGGACCTCTCTAATTCTATAAAATTTATTTCCGTACCACATACATATTATTTCTCAAGAATAATAAAAAGTTCAGTAAAACATCTTTCAATATTTATCATTATTCCGCAATCAAAAAGGAGACTAACAAATTCATCTCCAAGATTTCTATTAATCATCCCCTTTTCGCATATACAAGTCGAAGAACTTGTGCTCATGTTTGGCAGAACGGGAGAGACAAAGTTTAATCATGTTCTACGAAAACTGAAAAAATACAATATAATACTAGATTCCAATTCTGATTTCGTAAGATTTTTCTTAAGTTTTTATTGTAGTCACACTCATTTTATTACCTGAAGGGAAAAGACAACTATCTACCTTGACAGACTATGGCACGATTAAGGCATCATAATAATAATAAGGCCTAAGTGTATAATTTAAAAAGTAGAATGTTGCAAGGGCTGGCCTGACCACTGGGCTAATAGCCAAAACAAATCTCAGAGCTCACATTGGCTTATTGTGTGGCCTTGACCAAATTATTCATCTCCTCAGTTTTCCCACTTGTAAAATTAGAATACTGCTACTTACAGTGCCTATCTCCTATCTCTTACTTCTCAGGAGGGCTCTGAGGATTAATGACCCTACAGTGCTCTGAAAATGAATAAACACTAACTGCTAAGCCAGAGTTAATACACTTTAGAGCATTAAAGCACTGAAATACGAGAAATTCTAATTAAACCACCTTGTGTGTCTAAACATGGATGAACTAAAACACAGGGATTACTAAACCACGATCTCCTATCATTTACAATCAACAAAACACTATGGGTTGGCTTATAGTTCTGTTATTTAAATCTGAGTTTGATCTCTGTCCATTCTTAGTACTAAGCTCAGAATGGCATTAAAACAGCACCAGCAGCAATTGCCCCTGCTACCTGACAAAAATATCTGTCCAGGGCAAGGTCAGTCCCAGTGAAAGCAGTGAAGGAACACCACCTTCACCTCCAGCCTCTCGTCTCTAGCCTTTGCAGCACATACGGTCATTCAATCAGAGGACCTGCAATTCTGGCAGATGCTCCACGTGGTACTCGGTGCTGTTCTTCCGAGACTGCAGTTCTTTTTTCAAGTAATGAAAAAGAGTTTAAACTAATTAATTATCTCATTAGCAATAAATATGGGGGGGGGAGCACTGCCATAGAACATACTGGCGCAATAAGCTGCATCATTCACAAGTTGTGACAATGATCAGGTGATCAATGAAAATAATAGTCCAAATTTCCATACCCAACTTAAAAAAAGAAACAGAATAGTAAAGTTCTATGTCAGTCCATAGAATTAACTTGATAAAATGTATTCACACATTCATTTTCACCACTCACTCTAAGTGGTGGATAACTTTGGTCTTCTGATTGTTTCTTCCATCTCACATATGAACATGAGATAAAATTCTTTACATGCTCTAGTGGTCAAACGATGCCACCGCATGCCCTTGAATCATTAGTACAGGCTTTGCAAAGCTTTATCTGGATGCCATCCCCTTGTTTGACGGCATGGAAACTTCAGTAGCTTTGTGTGGAATGACACACATTGCAGCAATGACGTTTATGGAGCAACACCAAGACCAAGAGTTAAATTCACTGTGATCAGCGGGATAAGCAAAAGCTTGTGTCAGAAATTGCAACAGGTAAGAAGAGGTTCTTGCTGTGGTTCAGCAACTAGAGATCTTTGTCCTGACTTTCTTACACACATCATCGGGAAGACATCTCTCTAATCTCTCTTCTTTCTGCTATACTTGCAGGGACAAACATAACTAACTGAAACATTATTGTGAAGGCAGTGGCTACTGAAGTTTCTGTAATTCCAGATTTTTACCTTTTTTATTTGAGATTTTCAAAGAAATACTTTCAAATAATTTATTGAATAGTACAGAAGAGTATCATCACATTATGTCTCATGTTACATCAGAAGTTCTAATTAAATTTAGCTGTTTATTATCTATGCCCTTACGTCCTTTTCTCCTTAAAAAAGGGAGTCTTTTTCTTCTGAATTTTCCACTTTACCAAGGAAATTACTTCACAGAGAAAGAGATCAAAGTAACTAATTCTAAAGTAGGTGCCTTTTAGTGAATGGTGCGGCTTGTTTGAGTTTTTTAAAACTGATCCAAAGGTATGTGTCTCATATAGAAAGCTTCCAGCTGAAAATCTTCAGTGTGTAATTGGTTTAGTCTTAACTTCTTGAACTAAGTTTCTGTGCTATGGGAACTATTAAAAAGCAAGATAATATTTGAAGGAAAACGAAGGCTGGCAAAATCCAAGAGTAGCATCTCGAGCAGAAGGTAATTCTGCACCTGTACAGTTTTGAAAATACGTCTTATACAGGATAGTGAAATGTGGTTTAATCTTCAACGCATTTATATGTCAAACACACGGGGGCTCTCCATGCCTGACGGATTGCTGCTGAAATGATTTCTTTCTTACATGCCATCTAATGATCCAGTACTATTACAGAAGGTAAACCTAATGAAGCATATTCAGATGGAAAAGTATCATGCGATTTATGATAAACTTGCTGCAGTTTTATTCCAAAATGGTTTACGGTTACAGTGTGCAAGTCTAAGGGAGATGACCGACATGTGAAGAAACACAACATCAATCTTATGTCACAATCCTAACAAGGCAACTGAAGCTCAAGGAAACCTAAACCTGAGAATTCATAATATGACACTGATGCTAAATATAATCTTTTGGAGAAGATTTAAATGATATGGATTTTTAAACCTGAATAATCAAAGAAATACAAGCAGAAAACACAAGTTTTTCCTCTACCAAGCAGAATTTAAAATGTTCTCCACAGGCCAGATTCTGCAAGCATCCACAATATTGCTAACTTTACAATGAGACTAATTAGAAGAGTACACAAAAATAAGTGGGTCTAGCATTAGGCTTACATAAGGGATGTTCAAAAGAACCAGTGACATAAAGTACTAGGTGTTCTCACAAATTATTCCTCTATATACTCAAAACATGAGTAGTTTTTCTTTAGCCCCTTCACTCACAAATATTATCTATAAAGAATTTGTAAATGTGATTACATCCATCAGAAATGCTTCATTTTGCATTGTTAGTTTGGTTGTCTAGTCTTTTTCAAGGAGGTATACTGAAATTGATGTCGCTAATGTCTCTCGAATGTTCTAGTATTGTTTCAGCTATACATACAATTATAGTAGTTCACCAATGAGGTGACTTACACGTTGTAAGTGTCCCAAGACATGCCCTTTCATACTTTTACTGTAATGCTACCTGCAAAACTTTGTGAACTATTAAATGCAAAATTTTATTGGCTATCTTTATATAACAAAATCATGCCTAATTTAATTTGGAAATAAGTGTAAGAACTCAAGCGCTATCAGTAAAATAGGACGAGGAATATTATTTTGATGCAATTTTGGCATAACTAAACTAGTATGGATCTAATAAATGTTACTTCAAACCTTGCTGCAAAAAAAAGGTTTTTTGCATAAATGCTATGAAAGCTGTCATAAAAATAACAAGTCATCCCTGTATTCACCCCCCTAAAAAGAGCCCCAAATGCATATTCCACAGGATAGTGATTTTTTTGCACAGCTGCGGCTGCTTAGCAGGTCATGTTCAAAATATGCTTATCCAAAGACCTAAAATAAAGCAAAGTTTCTGAAGATCAAGGAAAAAAAAAAAAAATGTATCTTCTTTTTCTCAAGTATAAGGAAAGCGCAAAAAACAGCTATCAGAAGCATTCACTTTAAGGCTATCAACTATTTTTTTCAGATTGTTGCAATGTTTAATATGAAACATATGATAATAATGCATCTACCAACATGAAACAGGTCTCTGAAAAGCCTTGAAGCAAAGTAATTCGTCAAGTTCTTATACATATCCACAACCCTGCTGAAATGCTAAACTATTCACAAAAATTACATTACTAGAGCAAATAATATTTCAGCATGAACAAGGATTACTAGTTAAGGCTACAACATGGACTTTTAACACTTCACTATATATTCTCTTCAAAGGTAATCTCGATCTGCTTTTAGATGCTATTCACAAACAAATCAGAACTCTTTGTTTAGTAACCTTTAGAAAACACAGCTCTTTTCTGTATTGTGAATTCAAAATGTTTTCCAATTCTGCGATCTTTTTTTACTTCACAAAGTATTACTGCAAATCATTTCCTCAGTAAAACTGTAAAAGGTTAATTTGTCTAAAGAGCTCCATGAGCAGGAAATACAGATATGACAGTGTTCGCCATACCAGTACAAGACGAAATGTAAAAACACAAAGGAAAATATCTAAAAAAAACCTGGAAGTGCAATTACTTGCCACTGTAGATCATTTTGTGCAAGATATACCTTCAAAATGATAAACTACAGCCAATTCCACAAAACAGGCCCTCTGAATGCTACTCCTAACTTTAAACACAGTTAACAGAGTCTGAGTTCGGACCTCTCACTCTACCTTCATTTCCTGAGTAAAACACAGCGAGCACGACCCATATGAGACGTGTGAGTCTGACATGTTGCCTGTACCTATAGGCAGTGATCTGAGAAAAGAAAAAAGAACGATGGGCAAGTTACTCACAGATTTCTATAAAAATTTTGGCACAAAAAGTGCGCAAAGAAACACTCCTCCAGTGCAAATCTGTGGGGCGTTTGGAGGTACAATTCTGCTGAGAAATTGGGTAAATCTGTATTGTTTATCCTTAGTCAATGACAAATGAGCAGCTGTATTTATTTTTACTCAACCTATTTACATTTACAGTTGCTCTCCAGATTGCAAAACATCCCAATGATACTTTTGTCACTGATATTAGATGCATGATATATACTTTGCACTAAAATGCATGTGAAGATTTAAATATCTTTATAAATACAGGATAAAGCACTGTAGGGATTGTTACTTGACATACTTCAAGCATACTTTCATCATTTAATATAATACAATCACACAAATGCCACAACCTTGTACGCTACTGGTGCAGGGGGAAGAGGATGGGGCCACCTTCAGCTCAGTTACTGTGTGCCTTCTCTCCTTTAAAGTCATCTTGGCACAGAGAATGTCACAGCTTGTGGATGCATGCAACTACTTGCTTCTGCTCATTTGTGGCACAACACAGTTGACTAATTAATTTTTTAAAGTATTCGAGATGTGACACTTTATATATGGGAATGAATACAGATTAGCATTACAATAATCACAAAGCTTTTGTAGCCTCAAATTTGTCTTCTTCCAGCAAAGTTTCCTTTAATGTGCAAATGAACGATGCCGCTACATATCTTGAAATAAACAGGCTCATTATGGCCATGACTTGTCATATATGCAGGCATTCGGAATTATATTAACAGCATATAGTAAGTTGGCAGATAAAGACAGGCTAAATAAAAGATAAATAACCAACTGCCTGCTATCATATCCAGATGCCTTCATATCAGCGGCATCCCAAACTGGTGGTATGAAAGTCTCCCTCCCCCCACACGTTTATACATTGAAGATATCTTCACAAGTTGTAAGGGCTTCCTTGGCCCAAATCTCAAGACAGAACGGGTTTGCCAGACCGAGTAAAAAGAGAGCACAGGGAACATGAAATCATCTCAAAAATGCAAAGCCAGCAAAAGCTGGGAGATAGGTTCAGAGAGGTTGCCAACACAATGAAAAGCGGAGATAACAGGGAGACGGGCAAGTGGGCTGACTGAAGTCTTCAAAACCCTGAAAATAACTGTTAAGTAAAGGGAAATATACTAATTAATTGAGGGGGGGTTGGGTTTTGGGGGTTTTGGGTTTGGTTTTTTTTTTTTCTTTGTATTCTTTGCAATTTTTGAGATTAACTAAATCAGTGCACCTGAAGTCACTCCATACTTCACAGGCCAGACCTCACACAACGCAAGAGGACCAGCATGTGCTGTCGCAAAAAAGGTGGCTCCTAGTAACTGTTGGTAAACAAGGAGATGCCTAATAGGAGCCTCAGTGCCAGGGCAGTTAAATTATAGGGTTTCCTCTGAAGTGAGATGCAAACTATGCCTCAAAAATAGATCCTCCTTTTGAAGGATCTAAGGGGACAAATGTTAAATTTGTCATCCATCAGGGAATGTATACAGGATACTTTGTATCAACATCTATATATAATGTTTCCAAGAATAATTAGGGCATGATATTTTAAAAACAAATTTCACACATTTTTCTGACAAACTGTTGTGGACTACTGGTGTTAATTTTAGCAGTTTCAATTGGATTTGGTACGGTTGGAAACGTAAGGGGAAATCTGCAGTAATCAGGATGTGACACTCATTAACACTTTCACAAAATACCCACTGGATTTGCATAAAGTCTGCAAAGATTCACTGGTGAATCTTTAATATGAGATTTCCCTTGGTTTTACTCCACATTCAGCTCCACTTGCCCTCCCTCTCTCCTCTCCCCCCTCTGCAAGAACTGCTGTAAACAGTTTATAACAAAGCGTAATTAAATGTACTGAATAACTAAAATACACATATAATTACCCAAAAGCTTATATAATTACATATGTAATTTTGTAAATTGCAAATGGTTTCTGAGAAATTATTCTGTAAGGGAGATAAATACTAGTTGGATACAATGGCAATCCAAGTCACCTAATAAATCTGGAGATTTCCAGACAAGTTTTTTTATGACCTTTGTATAAAAACCATCCACGGCACAGCTTACATACAGCAGAGTCTTTGCATGAAAAGATTCTAGAAAATGGTTAAGTCGCTAAGGTGGCAAAACATTTCTGGTTCTGACAAACATGAAACTATAAAATAAATGATGCCACTATTAAGGGAGACATTTCTTGCTACTGCCAATACCATACAATGTGATGAAAAAAATCTGGGTCATTTAAGTCTCATTTAAGAAGAAGCACAAGCTTCTCAGGAGTCAATATTTACTACCTGTTTTTAGCTGATCTATATAGTACCTATTTGACTACACCGACCACATCAACTCAGGCCAAGGCAACGCATGCCATTACAGCAGACAATGCAATATATAATGTAAATTTCACAACTAAAAAAATGGTGATGTTTTGCTCTTTTGAACTATAAAACCCCCCAAACTTATCAGATTTTAAAATTCTCATTGAAGCTCAGTATTCTGCTGACAAAAATGCTTTTGCTGAGCTTTGGTTTTAAAATACAATTCTACAATGATGATTGTTATGCTGAGATCATAATTAATACAATACACTTAGTTTTAAGTGGATTTAGCATGAGATTCAGAATATTTTTTTAAGTAAAATTCAATTCTCTTTCCTAGCATAAATTCCTGTAAATACACATAAACAACAGTTAATTTCTGGTATGCTATACTCAAACACAAACATTTGTGTCTAAGATAAGCTTTGAAATGATTTGAGCAATGTATATGTAACTGAACAGCTGTACCAGACAATATATTATTTCACTGGCTTGCATTTTGAGCAAATTTATCGACTGAGAGTCTTACTTCATTGCTCCTACTCAACAGACCATTATCTCTCTCTGACATCCCACTGGCACATGAAAGAATCTTCTAAAGGAAAATAGAACCTGAATAAGTATGAGGGCTGGGATGCATTACTGTATTTTTACTTCTGGATAAACTCTTGGGCTCAGACCATCTTTATGTCTTTTTTGTTACCAAGTAGTGGAAGAATGGCAGGAAGAAAAATGCACAGACGGAATTCTATTTGTTTTGCGGATTCTTTTTAAAGATAAATTAGAATATCAGAATTTAGGGAATTTGGTTTTTCCTGATGAAAAACTGTAAATTGTACTGAGGTCACCTAAGTTTAAATACTTGTAATTTTTGAAGTTTTCTCTCTGACCGCTTTCCATTTGTGGGGTTTTAATTATTTATTAAAAAAAAAAAGGCACCACAAAAAAACAAGACTAACCAACCCAAGATTGATATATTTTTTCTGTTTTGTTTAGTAAGCAGTATTCACATTCCAATGCTTTAATACTTCCAAAGTGCAACTGAACACAAAGCAACATTAGGTATTGGTAAGTAAAAACTCAAAAAATTTTCACTAACTCAGTCGTACCCATTTCTAAGTCTTACCCCTCACAATACTATTTGTACCCATATAGAAAACCACAACATGCTCGAGATAATGTCAATATTCACAATAGCAACAACATACTCCATGCCATTCCTCAAGTAATTCTCCTTGAAGAATTCAGAAGTGGAGCGTTAATGACGGCAAAACACTCTGGCATTTATTGGTTGCAAGACTGCAAACATTCCACTCAAAACTGTAGGACAAGAAAAATATTAATCAAAAAAGCATTACAGGCTTCCACAGTGTACATCCTGATGTACTTACACGTGAACTTACTGACCTTGTGACAGAAGTGATGGTTATTATTGAACAACCACTGTGAAAATAGTCTGTTAGAAAATAAAAAGTCTTCACTTTTATTTCACTAGTTCAGGTGACACAGTAATGACTCTTCCGAACACTATTTCTCAAAGCTGTCATTTATTGTTCACTAGAGGCAATTAAAACAAGTTCATCCCCTGTTTCACTTCTCATTTCTCTGTCTCAATACCACGAACCTTTAAATCAAAACATACGGATGTTCCGTTGTCCCTTGAAAGAAAGCAATGTAAAGCTTATACGGACAGCCCTTTTCTGCCTTGCACCAGGTCAGAGATGGCAGGCAGCCAACTGGGTGAAAAATAAATTTCAAAATGGAAAACCAGGAAAAGGAAGAGGACACAGTGTATTCTGGTGCTTCATCACTCCCTGTGCTTGGGTGTACTAGTCATTTTTGTTGGGTCAAGGGGACCCACTGCCTCACGCACTCCCATACATTAACTCAGTAATAACTCCAGTATGGATAGAATACATTTCTATGACTATATGGTGATTTTTTGGCGCTCATCCCTTGTATCTGTGGCAATTGCACTGCAGAATTGAAGAAAGCATCCCTAGACAAAACTTTGAAATCAGGTGCCAGAAATTTGGCCCTGAGGAATCTGAATCAGTATGAATTTCTTAAAAAGCAGACAATACGGGAAGACAGACCAAATATTTTGAGGATGACAGAAACTCCTGGATACAAAGCTGGCACATAAGGAACGAGACCGGGCAGACAGATGTTGGCAAGTAGATTGAGCAAGGTGCTCAGAGCAGCCAGGGCTGTCTCCTCTAGGACTAACACTCAGTGCAGGCAGAGGTCTATCCACATGAGAGACATACCAGCTCTGATTTCTTGGGTATAATTTTGGACATCAAGGTTATGAATCCTTTCCCCCACTATCAATGGCAGAAAATGAAAGATCTCATTTTACAGTGAGAGCTCTTTAACCTGGCAATTGAATAAAGACAGCATTCCACAAGTGAGGAGGCATATATAGCTTATATACATTATTTAAAGAGCTAATAAAGACGTGGCCTGTGTCAAATACAGCCATGTGCCCCACTTCCCTCTGTCTGGCATAATCAGTACTGGTCAGTGGAGAACAGTAAAGTTCGTGGAAAGAGGGAGAACAAGGAGAGCGTATACTCTGAACTACCCAGCGTAATGAAGCAGTGTTTCCAAGAGCCAGACTCCGGCTGTTTCTGCTCAATCTAGGACATGGAGCTAAAGATGGCACTAAAGGAAAGGCATTCTCCCAAAGGAGGAAACACTGAATTACACTTTTATCATGATACTATGCTCATCTCCCTGCTCCAGAGACTAACTTCTACCAAAAGTGCTCTTCCAGAGAGATCAGAATTCTTTTTAAAACCACATGAAAAGTCAGCACTATTATTTCATCCTAGTATCACTATTTTTCCCCTCCTGATCTTAGAATTATTGTTCCTACCAAATGCCACCAACTTCTAGTTTTGAGGTTCAGATAATTTCATGGCCTTTGCTCTCCTCACTTCTCTTCAAGAAAACCCTCAATCCCACCACTCAGAAAATAGTGTTTTTACGGCATTCTAATTTAAGTGCTAATTTTACCTGGAAAACAAAATGTCATTCACACTTTGAAAAACAGAGAAGGAAAATAGTGAAAATTCAGGAGACGAGTCAAGGCAACATATTCCACATTGACTTCAACTGAATAAAGTTAATTTGTGGATATAAAGTTTTGAATGAAAATTACAGTAACCATAAAGCTTCAAGTCAACTTTATATCATGTTGTAATAAAATATTACTCAAAGGTTAAGTATGTTGTATTTCACTCTAGTGGAAAGTTAGAATGAAAGAACAAACAGGTTTAGGAGATTATCCTAACATATAAAAAATACATTTATATATGTGTGATACCTATGTATTTATATTTTTATATATAAAATCACAGAAAGGTTCCCAATCTAATAAATTTGCTGGGGCTTTTTAAAGAAATACACTATACCATTATTCCATCAATTCTGTACCGCTTCCTGCTGCTGCCTTGGCAAGGTGGTGTCCAGCTGCAGAATGTTGTTTGTTTCCTTACCTGCCCCAGCAGGGCACAGAGGGCTGTAACCCTGAACACAAGTGGATACAGGACTGCTTGTTTAGCACAGTGTTGAAGATTCTGTCACAGGTAACCATTTGTGAGTACAAAAGTAACAGATTTCTTGCCACAAATTCAAACATTATGATGTGGCACTATCGTCCATGTATTATTTGCGAAGTCTGACTGATTTAGAACCTGTAGCAGCAGCAACTATGTGTTTCTACCGAATTTTAAAAAGTCACTCCCTGTAATCCTTTTCTCTGCCTTTCCATATAAGAACTAAGACTTTAATTTACCTGAGCCAGCATCAATTAGTCAAGGAGATAGAAAAGATGGTAAAGAGTATGTTAGGACTTAGGTAAATAAGATTCATTTGGAGGTAACTTGATTTGAGTAGTGAAAATGGTGGAAAGTGGGGGGAACTCCTAATAGTTTGAGGTGTGAATTTGTTAACGGACAAGCAATGAGACTCCAAGCAGCCTTCACTGCCCTAGACAGGCTAACAAAGCAAGCACAAGAGGTAAAAGGTTGCCCAGAGAAGCTGTGGCTGCCCCGTCTCTAGAGGTGTTCATGGCCAGGCTGGATGGAGCTTTGAGCAACCTGGTCTAGTGGGAGGTTGGCATCCAACCCCCCCATGGCAGGGGGTTGGAACGAGATGATCTTTAAGGTCCCTTCCAACTCTAGCCATTCTATGATTCTAAAAGATACAGCACTAATGGGGTGAGGACAGGTGTTGAGAGATCCAAGCAGTAAATAAAGCAAGTTTCCCAGAAGATTATTGCTGGGCTTGAGTTAATGTTGCAGCAAGAACAAACTGTGGAGAGAGAGATGGAGAGGAAAGGAAAACGGTTACCATTCTGTTTACTGCATTACACTGTTCAAATTACTTCTTTCTACCCTGAACATCTGCTGCACTGAATAAACATTACATATATATTTATACACACACACATATTTAATATCCTCAATAGACAAGCAAGTACAGAACACCATGATTGTGATTATTTGGAGAATACAAAAGCTACAGAGATTTATTTGAATTACAATGCCAAAACCAATGGCCAGCAGTATTTTCTACAGAAGCTGTTTAGATCAGTTGTTTAAAAACAGGCTGGAAGGCTCTGACTACCAATGCTTTAACAATAAGGTGGCATCATCTTTTAATAAGATGGGAAGAGTAAGACTTAATTTTCAAAAGATAAGACAATTTCCTGTATTCTTGTGAGTCATCACACATCATTAAGTCTTTTTTGTATTATGCTAAGAACTGTGGGGCTTGGATGACTGCACTAATTAAACTTGAAGTCAGAGCAGAATGACTTCTGGAACACTACACTGCTTAAGGATTCATCTGTTTTTATTAACATACACATCTAGAGATGAGAGTTGACCATCACATCAACTCTGCTCTGGTAGTTTTATTATTGCTGTTCTAACATTCACACAGTTAGCGACTTTAGCTGCTCCTCATGACACAAATGTCTTCCTCATACAAATGTCACACCTACTATGCATTATTTCTCAACATACCTTTCAATATTTTTTAGATGGTTGCTCTATCTGCATCCTTAGAAGACTTACCAATATTTCAAGAGAACAGAATCTTCCATATTTGTGTTTGTTTACATTTTTATAACTACACATCACCCCAAGCAAATAAACTGTATGAGCATTGTTTTCTAACCTGTAAAGCAATGCTTTATGGAAATCGTAGAATTAATACTGTTATTATGAAAGCATGAAGCAACAAGGGTAAAATTACAACTCCTCATTACCTCGAAATCTGGCATGAAATCTGAAACTAAATTAAAACTTATCCAAATGCCAAAATCAAGGAAAAGAAAAACAACACCAAAGGCAAAACTAGATTCTCTGTCCTATTTCCTATTCTATTTTTTTTGCATATTTACAGAACAGAAAGACCGAAAAAAGTTGTCTGAACAGTCATAACTGAATCGCCTGGAACAGTAAGTGTCTGGCATGTGTATGAAGGGAAACTTCTTTCCATTAAAGACTTTAAAAGATAGAACTTTATAAATCTACTCCAAATCTATAATCTGAGAGCTCTGAGAATACAGGAAGATTTGACTGTCTTGATGAATCATATACCATATACTGATTAAGACCAATACAATTACACAAAACGGAATAATTTTTACCATATACAAGGAGATATTAAATCATTTGCATGGGCACAACCCAGTAACAAGTGAACTACTATCCATCCACCTGTGGGCAAAGGCAGACAGAAATGTAGATGGCTACATTTCTGCAGCATCGACTCAAAGCAGAAATCAGAAATTCTGCTAAAGCATTCACTGAAACAAGAGGAAAAGTTTTCACAGCTTTTCAGTTGAGAACTTGACAACAGAAGGTGGGATACCAGCCACAATAAAGAATGAAACCAATTGGTTTGTTTTGCAAAATGGGACAGGATTTGTTTTGTTGAAATCCACTGCTCCAATTACCTGGTCATTAGAAAAATGATTCACCATTCTCGGCATCTTCATACCCAGTTCTTCTGCACCCACAACAAAGAAGCTAATCTAGTAGATAGTAATACTAGAACACTGTAAATGAAGTTTTCCCAGGAAAGATGTTTTCATTTGTGTGAATTCCAGTACATAAATCTTCAAAGAATAAGAAGCTCAACAGATGTAATGCATCTGGAATTGACTCAAATAAGCAAATCCAGAATGATTGTCAGGCCAAGAAAAGGAGAGAACGATTGGAATTGCAGTATAAGTCACAGTGTAAATTGCCACTGAACTATCTGTGAAGTCTGCATGATACCACCAGTGACAGTTGTTGAGCGGGCAATAAAAGAGTTAGAAAATAATTGCTTAAAGACTGAAGAACATAGACCTGAGTACAAAGATTTGAATAGACTAAAAAATAAGAATGGAGACAGAAGGGACAAATACAGGTTTACTTCCTACTCCTAAAGAGAATAATAGTACAAAAAGTACAATCACAATGGTCAGACCACCTGGCAAACACTGTTCACCGTGATTCAACAGAGTGAAGAAATAACGACCATCGTGGCTGAGTTTTCACTGAGCGTATGGATAGAAATGCCAGTGAAGTGATTATTGTGCCAATCTCTGTGGCTCATTAGAAGTGTTCACACCACAAGACAGCAAAAAGCAGCGAACAGAGGCAAGGTTATTGATTCCAACAAGAGAACCCCATTCAGTGTCTGGCACAAGTAGAAGTCCTATCACAAAAAAGTGATTTTGGAAAAGAAACTGATTAAATCATGAATATTTAAAGATGCATGGCATATAACTTTAGATTTCACTCACGTCTTGAGAACCTTATATTGCACCTAGCATGACTTTCTTTGAACGATACAAGCAAATACAGTAATTCCAAATCATCTTACTAAATTCATCACAGGGTTTCACAGGAAAGAAAACTAATACAAGCAAACTTCTGGGATACGTTGGCCAAGATGAGGTAAATGTATTTTAAAATCTGCTTTTTAACAGCTTAGAGAAAAAGGGACTGGCCTTGAAGCAGGGTGGGAAGAAGCATCCACCAGCAGACATCTCTCATGATCTCAGACAGGCTGAAGACAAAACGCCCCTGCTGCCTGTACCACTGAAAATCAGTCTTTTAAAAAAGCTGCTGTGGAATGTGAACTCTCTCTAACTATGGCAAAAATGAAATACATGTATCAAAATCTGTCACCTGTTCCATACAGATGTAGTCCTACACTTCAGCAGAGCCCTTCGACTGGTGGAAGTCTTACTTTTCTCACTGTAGGTCTTTCAGTTAAGTGAAATATAAATTTATAACTGCTGTTGATACTAATTTCTTAGATACTTATAACTAAATTATCCACTAGAGAGCATAGCAACATTTTCAAACACATTCTGCTTATGTTTGCAAGTGCTAAACAAGGTCTTTGTGGCACTCAATGCCACTCTTCTATACAAGAAATACGCTAAACAATCTGTCGTGCAAAACAGAGATAAAAAATGTACTTAATACAATGCTTTAAGGAAAAAAGGTCAACAGACCATGAACTTTTAATGAACAAATTTCAACAGTTTACAGCCTGGTATGAAGTTCCCAGACATTTCTGATGAAAAAAAAAATTCTTTTGCATTATATACCTCTGTGTGTGTATATATATACACATATATCTATAACAAAATATGACAAAAAGTGAAAAAACATTCTTCATTCCTACAGGAGAAAACCATAGAAGCACTGCTTATCAGTATGTTGGGCAAGAGCTGGTCTTCTTCCTGTTCTGCAATACATTCTGGTGATGTCATGACATTTTTACTTCGCATTGTAATGGGCATCCTGTAAAATTCATCTTTCATTTAAAAATATAAATAAAAGAATTATTTTGATTTGCTTTATTTTTCAGAACAAAAAGAGTATAATACGTATGAACTAGTCTGGAATCTCTCCTTTAAAATACTTGTTTAAAACTGTTACATTCCCACAGGTCTTCACCAATACATTGATAAAGCACAGCACCCACAAACCTGAATAACACATCTCAGTACCACAGGCAGACAAACTAACTCTACCTCAGATCTTTGCTAAATATGTTTTTCTTCTTTTTCTCATAAACCTTTCAAGTTAATCATTGCAGTAAAACGATTAATAGCATAGGGCATCTAGTATTATCAGAAAAACATAGAACTTGGCAAATCTAGTCAAAGCTGTGCTATGGCTAATTCAGAAGTGGCTAGCTTCAGATGCTGAACAAAAAAGTCGGTGAAATTCTTTAAGTCTGAAATAAGACCATTAAGTCTTGTTCTAAACATTAACAGTTACTATTTATAAACTGGAGATGAGGGGCTTTGTAGACATCTCTCATTTATCTGAGCATCAAGATGAAACCAAATGAAATTAGAAGGCTGACACCTACTACAGAATAAAAAGAGCAAGTGCAAGGAAAACATTTACTATCCATGGGAACCCTAAGCAGCACAGTCAGCTGTGGGGATGGCAAATCACTTGACAACCGTAACTGCAAACAAAGAGGAATGAATAGCAAGGTGGAGAAAATTCAACTTCAGCAAAAAGGGACAAATACACAGCACGACCAAGTTGCTTCATGAGTATAAAAGCTAACATGGATTTCCACATCTCAAATTAACGGGGCATTAAAATATTATATATACAGATTATTTAACTGCCATTTCTTTGGGGTTTATTTTCCAACAGTAGGTATTTTAATTTAACACCTGTCTGATTTTAAGCAGTTTTAATGACAATATTCACATAACATTAGAATCATGCTCAAGTACTACACTGAATCAAACCCTTAAATGAAAAGTTTTTTATGTAGGTGGCATGACATTTCAGAGTTAAGCTATTCTGGCAAAAGTGATCACTGTGCTAATTTATTCATAAACTCATACGTACTACAATCTAGTTTTCATTTTCTGAAATATTCTCAGTTTAAAGTCACCATCACTACAGAGTTCATTTTAGGTATCAGTATATGCTTACGTAGTTGGAAAAAAAAAAACCCACAGAGGAGTAGAAGCAAGAAATATGAAATACGAGGTTTTATCAGTATAATCTACCATTATGAATAACTCATGATACAAGCAGGTTAACCAATTTACCAAATCCTCCTCTGCACTGAGAAATATCTTTTCATATTGATAGACTTGACTTCCTTTTTCTGCCTTTTAAAACCCCCTAATGGAATCTCCTTAGTCAGTGAGGGAGGGTGTAGGAGTGGTATCTAAAATGGCTTACTTGGTAACACACCGCAAAATAAGTCTAGTAAACAGTAATAGTAGCCAGACCCTACTTTGAGAGTACGTTTGCACTCAATCTGTGCCTGCTTCATCGAAAAAGTTGAGCCTTCTACTGCTTTCTGATCGCTAGGTAAAACAGTTATTTGCAGCATAAAGTGTCCAGGTCTCAGGAGCAAAGCTTCTTTGAAGGGGGAAAACATTTCCCGGTTGGAGATCAAGTGCTGACCCGTGGTTATTAGAGCTACAGCTCGTTCACCTGGACGGTTTTATAAGTGTTTTGGCTCTGCAAGAGTTGATGAGCAGAGTTTAACATCCTGCTGGGAAAATAATAGGTTCTATATCCATGTGTAGATTGTTTTAATTCATCTAGGGAAGAAAACCCTTTGTAGGTGCAACGGTTTACACGAAATATATACTTTTAATAAAGCATTGTGGGGCAAAAAAGAATGATACTGACATTCCATCTCAGTTAAAGATAGGCTCATGCTGAAAAAAAAATCTGTTCTTATGGGAAGCAAGCTGAAGCTGATGGGCCTAAGGCTTATACGTATAGCATATTTGACACTTCCAAATATTTTTTAATTCAGGGTGTGAAAAAAACCCACATAATAAGATACTACAGAATAAGCTTCTACCTCCAAAAAAAAGGCCATTAAACCCACAAAATACGTATTCAGTTAGCACTATTGTCTTTACTTCTGTGTCTCATATACACAGAATATAAGCATGAAAATTCAAAATTTTCTTCTGCCTAGTTGTGAACATTTTAACTGCTATTTTTAAAAAATCAGATTAACGATTCAACTCCATCAGCAAATGAGTCCTGTGATGGGTCAGCTAGCAAGTTTTTGGATTTGCCTTTTTTAAAGTAGAGGACTATCTTTGATTATTCTTGAAACAAGGCAAAGTTTAACGTCCCCATCACTGGTAGTTTAATGTAATAAATAAAGTTCTATATTTTCAATGGCCACTCGCATACATTTTATCTGCTTTTTTCCTACTCAAAGTCTCACTGAGATCAAAATGTCCACGAATGTTACGATAGACAGTTCACTGCAATCTGAAGTTCCGTCCTAGCAAGCAGACATCATAACCAATTAGTTGTTAAGGAATCACATATTATTTGGTTGGAAAAGAAAACACAAAAATTGAAAGTGGATTTATCTTTTTAAAAGATATTTTACTTTTGCTTAAATTGCTGATTTTAAATTTGCCAGAAGTCACTCAAAAGACTGTAATTTTTAGACAGCCTTATCACAACAAAAATTCAAGTAAAACTGGACTAAAGCAGGGATTTTGTTATTCAGAAAAATTCTGCACCTCTGGATCATAATAAGGCCCGGTTCAACTATATCATACCAAAAAAAGACCTCACACAAGGATGAGAGGAATCTCAATTTGTGCAAATTATCATGAGAAGACACTGTCTGATCAGTTAGAAACATGACCCAGCCCCATACATTTGTGTGGTTTGTGTTTCAGGAGGCATCTCCGCAGCGATGCAGGATGCTGTCCTGCAGGCACGCAGGTCCCAGGAGAAGTGCAGCGTGGTACACTCAGGGATGCTACAGTGGGGCTGAGAATTAACCAGGCTGCATCTGCACGAGAGCACGGTGAGGCTGGCTCTCTGCACTGGCAGGACCACACCACGCCTGGCACAGCAGTGTAAAGAGGCTCTATTAATTAAGCAAGTAAAAAGGTACATTTCGAATACCATGGAGAGGTGGTATTTTGAACTCATCAGCGTGCGCTTAAAAACCAGAAGATGGATAAAAAGATGTAACAATCACTCTCTTGAACTTCACCTCCTTATGGCTTGCCAGGGGGCTTTAGTACGTTTGAGGCTAGCAGTGCTGAAAAAGAGGCTACACGGTCAGATCTGTTCAAAATAAAATACCCGAGACTTACAAACCCAGGCCTGCGTATATTGTGAAGCTTGAGGTGACTACGGAACTTGATGTCGGTTGGATTCAGCACTGAAGCCAAGCACAACGCAAAGCTTTAGCTACAAAGAAACATTTTAAAATACGCAGCTCTGAAGCAAAGAATTTTATTATTTAACAGCTATGTATAGTAAGGATCAGTAGTAGAGTGGAAGCCTATTTCTGATGCAAAATCTGAGCAGTTGACAGATAACTGTTTTACATAAGGTTGATGGCTCTGTGCCACATGGCTGCTCCGCGAGGGAGAGACAGCCTCGCTTGTCAAACACAATAAAGCAAATCAGCGTACTATCAATAGGATGTAAAATTACTCTAGTTCCAAAATTCTGTGCTCAGAATCCCAGGAGCTATAATTTATCAAACAAAAACTTTTGACTCTTGCAAAAACAAAGAAGCTATCTTAACATAATGAATTTTTTTAAATAAGAAAGCTCAGCTCATCAATACACAAAAATTTTGTGAAGAATTAACTATAACGAGGCCCTTTGCAGTCCAGGTTATCCATCTTGGTTTTCTGGAATGGAAAATGGAGTCCCATTTCTCTGAAGAATCTAGAGATATTCTTGATCTTAAGCTTTCCACAAATACTACTTTTGTGTGAATTGAGAAAAGCATAGCAACATTTACAGAATTATTTTTACACTGATGACACTAAAATAAACTCATAGCACCAAGGCTCTTACACCCCCCCCCCTTTTTTTCTTCCTCTCTAGGCACTCAATAAAGTGCTTCTTTGCATATATTTCATATAAAGCTTGACACAAAATCTATGCAACCCTCGATCTACCCATATTTTACATTTTAAATGTTTGTAATGAAGAACTTGTGAAGAATTGAACTGTATGTGCTTCAACATCTTACCAGTAATTTTCAAAGCAACAACAAATAGTCTAAAAGCAATAGGATAACCTGGCCAGCCCATACCAGCAGCCATATAGTCCAAGACATGTAATCTATTTATTGTAATAGTAAGACAGTATTTTGCAAAACAGAATTGAGAATGATACACTAGAAAAGCTGATACTTTACTACAGCTGTTTAAATTATGGCCTAACGCAATGTTTCAGCAAGCAAACAAGCAGTACAAAAATCTAACCTTGTCACAAATTGCCGCCTTCCTTCAAACTGTTGAAAGGGGGGGTGGAAAAGGAAGGAGGGGGAAAAAAAAAAAAAGAAAAAAGAGAGGGAAAAAAAGGAAACATTTATCTTGTGGATAAAAGCACCTAATCCCAATTTAGCTCTGGTACAATAACTCTTCCCAAAGAGCAATGTAAAGGGAAGTAATTTCATAGCTAGGTCTTACCAGGTGACTGAATATATGGATTCCATTAACTGAAGATGTAGCTATGGAGTCAATTAATTTGTAGTGGCAATCCGATGTTTGGCAGGGGTGATGCTGGTATTTCTTAAACAAACGGGCCATCACTCTGAACAGCACACTGGGGACTATTAGTTTCCTCAGATTATGCCGAGAAGCTAATGGAAATGCTGATAATGTTTACTGGTCTGGTTAGTGGTGTATACAAAGTTATCTGAAGTGTGCTTAGGGATAGGAAAATACCATTACCGATGTTTTGGGTTGAAATCCTATTATCAAATGGGATATACAACAACAAATAGGACAGGGGACCTGTGGTATGTTGAGACATCACTTGAAGCTGTCATTGTCCCATTATTACATTTTCTTGGATGCGGTCCAGAATGGGGAGCAGAAAGAAGGCAAGGATGTCGCACACCTGCCTGCTCAGCAGTTGCCACAGTGGCCCTACAGAGCCAGACGCAGAGCCACAGGCATGGGTCGGCCCACGGCTCAGTGAGCTGCGAGGGGATCCAGCTGATTCACAGGCCACTGTGACAGGGCTGACAAATGCATGAGAGTCACGTGGCATCTGTGCTCCTGGCAGCTATGGAACTGGTCCCAAATCATCGTGAAGCTTTCTGCTTTTGTGAACCTCGTTCTTTCTCTTCTCTGCTTCAAAAACATCCAAAGGAACACTGTAAAATATACCTATGTCACTTTACTCTTATGACCTAACCTTGTTTTCTTCTGTACCATTTTTTCCTTAATATTGCCTTGTACTCTTCTTGAAAGGTTCACCAATTAATTTGTACTGCTTATGACGGTCAGACAAAAATTCCGGAAAGAGACAGTAACAGAATACTGTTGGTTTTTTTAATTTGTTTGCCCAACAGTACTGCTTGTCAATGCGCCACGTTTAAGACCACTGAATCAAGTGGGGAAAGCTACATAAGAGGTTTATATTACCAAAGTAATTGAATGTTGACAGACAATAAAAAAAATAATTGTGCATGTGTTTTGCAGCAATGAGAAGCTGTGTATCTTCACACTGCTTCAAAAGGGGGCAATTCTTACTTGGTTACAACAAATAGGATACCAGCACATCAGCTTTAGTAAAGGTTGAAAAACTGGTCCCTAGCCACGAAAATACATCATTTTAAGGGCTTAATTTATTTTCTTTATTCAGTGTTATTAGGTTTTGGTGCTTTTCTGCAGCATATCAAGTCTCTACAAACCACAATATCACTATGGCTAATCTATAATAACGTAACTATCTGGAGTTCATTCCATCTTTTGCATGAAGTAATGAAACTCAATTACCAAGTGAGAAAAAAATTGAAAAGCCAAAACAATGATGTAGAGCTGGCGTCAGGGTGTCAATGGAGCTGCCACAGTTATCGCTGTGTGAAGCTGAGGCACTTCAGAAATTTGAAATATTCAAAGCAGACCATTACCAGCCCACGCACAGCAGCACAGGACCAGTGTCATTTACAGGGACTTTATCCAGGTAAGAGGCCCCAAGTTTGACCTGTCTTTCCCCTTGCCACCTTGTTTTTTATCTTAAATAATGTTGTTGATGTAATTCAAATGTGCAAACATTGGGGGTTTTTCCCCTCTCAAAATACATGCTCTTCTGTACTGCTTTTTAAGATGTCAGTACATCAGAAATGATTACAGAGCCAAACAAAAAAATGCAACACATCCATATAGTAGAGAAATAAACTGCAGAAAGAAACAGGTTTCAGTATTTAATGGCATGAATAATGAATTAAAAATTATGTTTAAATTATGTTGAAGGTCATAGAAAAAGCCTCAAAGAAAGATAGTTAAACAGACATTAAAAGGAAGATTTAAATAGGTGATCTTTTAGTATTCTAGCAAAAACAGTCTGTCTTTCACTCTTTATTTAAATTAAAATACCACTCAGTGACTGACCTTTTTAACATGGCCTGAGGGAGCAGGGTATGATCTTGTTAGAAAAGAAGTGATATTAAAAGAGCAATACTATTAAAAAGCAGAAGAAGATGGAACCCACCGATTAAAATTTGTTTGCTTAGGAAGATTAACTTTTATGAAAAGGCTGTCCTTACTGTTACAAGCAGAGACACTACTGCTGTTACCATTTTGTTAACTAGTTTATGGACTGTGTTACTAAAGACTGTTCACACAGTCCTTAAAAACAAACAAACAAAATGGAAAAGCCAAATCACAGGTTTTCTGAGATTTCAGCAAAAGTGTCCCTTTTTTCAGCCTGTTACATGGAGGCCAGCTGTAGCAGAGACAGACTTCCCTAACTGCCTTTTGCTGAACATTGCCTTAAATGTTTCGTTTCAGCTTAACACCCTGACTTCTATATATTTATCAAGAGAGGTCAAAGATCCTGCCGAAAAATAAAAGAGGAGGGCAAGACTTTGGCATTCTGAAAAGTTCACAGAAAGATATCTGAGACTATAAGATAGTGGTTACATCACTGTAAAGACCTCAACATCGTTACAAGGGAACACAGATATGGCTCTTTCAAAACCTTCACCTGAAATTGGGTCTCTGGTATTAGAACACTCTAAGTCACTCTCCAAAAATCCCACTTCCCTTCATTTAAATAGAGTGTACCTCTAGAGACAGAAAGATAGACACGGAAACGACTAATGGCTAACATCCCCCCCACGTATTAAACAGCTCATTCTAATTCCTGATTTATTCTTTTTGAGAACTTTCAATAGAGGGTGTGTGCTTACACCTATACAAAACAGAGAGCTAGGAGCAGGGTGTGCGACACCTCCCTTTAGCATTTTGCCACTGAGATTAAAAACAGCCGAACTGGTCCCACACACCACCCCCGCTCACTACCACCATGGCAGATGCAATGAACTGTCACATAATTAAAACACTGTAATTCGAAAGTTATGCACTTCACTGCTTGAAAATTAAGAGACATCACTAAATTTCATGCGGATTTTAATCAAACAAAGCATCACTATTACGATTCATAGGAAATTCATATAAATTAGATGGCTGGCAAAACCTAGAGAAAGTTGTGTCCTTGACTTTACTGAACTTGTCTGGTGTATCAGTTAGTACCTTACTAATCAAACATAAAACACTAGAAGAATAAACTGCATTCAATGAAGGAACCAAAACCTCATGGGACAAATAATGTGTTATTAAAGGGAACACTTCAAAATAAAGGTGCACAGGAAATCACTAGCTACTGTCTTCCTACAAGAAACCCCAGATGAAAAACCTCCATTCTCATTGTTTTAATGTTAAAACACTAAACACGAAAAGATTAAAAAACTGAGTCAAAGATAAGCTTTTTTAACTCCTTTGACTGCCAATATTCAACTGTTGCCATAAGGGCAGAACCATGTATGTGGATATATGATATTCTACAATGTTTTGAGCAACAGAGATCCTGTTGGAAATCTGACTTGTCTACTAATGACATTGAATTTGCTGAACATGCTTGAAGATGAGG
The DNA here is from genome assembly GCF_963924245.1 of Chroicocephalus ridibundus. Taxonomy (NCBI): domain Eukaryota; kingdom Metazoa; phylum Chordata; class Aves; order Charadriiformes; family Laridae; genus Chroicocephalus; species Chroicocephalus ridibundus. Next base: position 42,610,788 of record NC_086291.1, on the reverse strand, counting down.
GCTGTTATACTAAAGAAAAGAATAAACTGGAAGCCCTCCAGTTCTTTTGCTGCAGAGACTGAAATAAGCACCACTGAAATCAAGCACAGCCTTCTAAAATCACATTTGTATTTACACATTTCAGCTCCCTCATGAGGAATAAACCCAAAAGTTACCAGCCAGGCTAGGAAGTGTATGCCATTCACTTGGTATACAGTAGATGCACTGTAAATATTTTTGCTGTTCTAATTTGTGGCTGGAAAGGCATTAAATCATAAGCTTGTTTTTAAGCTGTTTCAGGTCTGAGCTCTGAAATTAAGTCAGTGCTGAGAGTTGTATGGATTTCTAAAAACAAGCATTTCTAGGAATTTATACATGTTCCCTCATTGAACTTGTTGGATTTTTTCCCCCCATCTTTACTGAAATTTTGGAAAAAATTACTCTGGTGATTGGAAACACACACCAATATGAGCTTTTCCGTTTCAAATCTCAATATAGTTCTTCAGAGCAAGAGTAGTTTATTTTAAAAAACAAAACAACAAACCATATATATACACACATATATATCAAGATAATTTGAACTGTTCTAACCCTGCTTCATTGCAAAGCATTCCTGGGTCTTTTGCTATACAGAATGGAGCTGACTTTCTGTAAAAAATTTTTTGAGATTCACGAATACTGAAAACCTTCTGTTCTACAGCCCTTTAAGATCTCTACATGGAAAAGTAACTGGAACAAGAGAAAATCATCGCAAAATGACAGAATCAAGTTGCATTTTTGAAGATTCAGAAAACAGATACAGGATTTTTTTTTACCGGAATGTATTTGCCTACACTTATGTTTCACCAGTTTATTTTCAGATTATCATGGAATCTTCACCAAAATTATTTCTCCTTCAGTATTTTTATATAAGAGTTTTGAAAAATAGCCTCCCAAGTTTACCTAAAGATATCATTAAGTCCATGGTAATGTGGGGCTTCCTTGATTTTGAATTCAAAGTATCATACATTGGCGGATTGATAGAAATTCTAGTACCAGTCACTTTCATTTGTAAACTTGGTAAAGGTAAAACCAACTTTTTGAATCTTGAATTAAAATACTGATATAATGCTGTTCTGATAAAGTATGGGAAAGCCTTCACTTATGAGAAAACCAAAGCTATTCCCCAATTGTGTGAAGAGCACTTTCCTCTGAGTATGTTGGAGATGCTCCCAGGGATCTTAAAAATCAAATGTTGCACAAATTAATTCCAAAGGAGGTATAGGGGGTGGGAAGGAAGGAGCAGAGGCAAGTACAAGCCAGTATAATTTGCAAGTATCTAAGAGGACATTATAACAATGACATGAATAAGGATAACAAAATGTTAACGAAAAAGCACTGTCAGTAATGATACATTTAGATAAATGGCAAATGTACTTGCATGAACTCTATCATTACTTCTTCAATCACAGTCATACTTAAACTTTGGGGAGCTAATTTCATTTATAAATTCTGCTGCAGCACATCAATTATTAGTAACATTACTAACGGTTAGGCGTAGAACTGCTGTGCTCGGGTGACTGATTGTCTGGCATTAGCTCTAATAAGAGAAGAGTTGCAAACCACTTTAAATGTCAAAAAACGGCAACAATAATGGGCATAAGCACCAGTTATGTTCCTCCAACTTCTTTGACTTCCTGCTAATTCATTTTTCCATCTTTCCATTGCTCATCGTCTAACTTATAAATATCAATGCCAAAGAGTATCCACCTTCCTTATAGAGAATTTCCGGAGTCTTTATTGTGAGGATTATCTGATTCAAAAACAGAGTTAATTCCCTGAGCATAATATTTGCAGTTGGTCTATTAGTTCAAGATCAGCAACAAATATTGATTTAAAGGAATTAAAATCAATACTTTAAACACAGTGCTTCCATTTAAAGAAAAGAGAACCCAGCACCAGTCTTTCTATAGAAATTTCCCAGTGTGGGTCCAGTAAAGACTGACGAAGGTCAGAAAGACTTATCTAGAGATGCTATAAGCATGGCTGGTGTTACTGTTCAATCATATGGTGCCTTGACCAAATAACGGCAAAAGACCCAGTAACTGCCTCCTGGACATGCAGACTGAATACTAACTGCCTGTGACATTGACTTGTTTCAAGCCTCTTGTAGTGCTGCCACTATCAGTGTTATATTTGTATAGTAGAATAACATGGAATATTGATTCTAGAGTGCTTATCAACTGGACCTGTTCAAAATACTCTTCCTACAAAGTTCAGCACTATTTCTCATGCAGAACCAGTGCTGTATATTTGCGCAGAGAGATACCTGCTCTCCCACTGGGCTTTTAGTTCTTTCCTTGAGACATAAGCATAACTTTTCAAAATCTAGGAACAGTGAAAAAAGATGTAAACAGTATTTTCTGAAGTTGTACGAATTGCACTTTATACTAATTTGAAAGATACTGGCTAGGACAGAATGACTTCAAAAGACAACATCGCTTCCATTCTGGCTTCAATCACTAGTCTGAAATCTATACTAGGGCTAGACAACGATCAACAATGCCTAATTGCAGATTAAAAATTACTACATATTCTTGGCGTTTTTTTGGTATACAGTATTTTGGCCATTTTCTGGGTGACTATATTATACTAATAAGCTGAGCGAATACACATGGTTAACCTTTGCATCCTACTATGGAAGCAGTGTGTATAGCGCGACAGCTCTAGGAACGCATGTCTCTGTGAAATGCATGTACCAGGGACTGTAAACCATCTCTCTGGAACAGCATAGTAGTGACAAGTTAACACTGAGATCTGGGCACAACCGGTAACAATTGTCAGACTGAAAGAGTCTATCTGTACAAATCAAAACGGTTACACATAACTTCTGGAATACCGCTGTGGATTTCCACTATAGTCTGCTGATTATACTATGTGATATCATCACAAGAATTATAGCTAAAATAAACAATCACAAAGTCAATGGAACACATTCCGTGACACCAGACAAAGACATCTTCTTCCCCTCTGCTTTTACTTGCAATTTCAATGAAACACAGCATTTTTATTCATTATTTATCCAATTTAAAATTGAGCTAATTACTCAGGCACCGCTGTCACAGAATTGGTATTTACGCAAATAATACACTGATGAGTGTGGGTTACCTTGCAGTTAGCTCTAGACCTCACAATTCCAAAGGAGACAAATTAACAGGTATGGCACTTGTTAAAATTCAAAACTGAATTTGTTTACTGTTCTCTCAGCATGTCAAAAATTCATTATATTGATGTACTTATAAAATCTATGAAATCCAACAATTAGCTTGCAAACATAGCTTCTAAAAGATTAAAGATGCCCTGCCGATTCAAGACTATGATTTTCAACTCATCCATTTATCACTGTTTTAGACTTGACCAAGGTAAACACATGGTTTAACAAAGTTATCTTTCTGTCCAAAACAATCATGAGGAAGTGAAAGGAAGAGCATGCAACAATAGGGAAAAAATCAGAATATTCAGATGAGTTCCTAAGTGGAAGTTCAAGACCAAAAATGAAGTCCCAGAAAATTAGTATGTTCATGAGTAAGGAAATACAGAATCCAAAACTGATCATAGAATGCAGAAATTTATCTCAAAAATTACTTTACTACAATGCAGATGTGTTACTAGGAGCCCTTCAGAATATCTTTGTACACCAGGGAGGTTAGACAAGGCATAACTGTTCATTTTACAGTGATTTCAGAAACGTAGGGCCTTTTCATATTTGTAGATACAAAGAAATTCAAGTTTCTAAACCAAAATCATAAAAATCCTCCAAAAATCTGACTAAAGGCCCAGTAAATCTTTCACTCTTAGTTATCATGATCACTAAAAGCCATAGATTAAGCTAAACAGAATTTGTGTGCTGCAGTTTTTTTTCATTATATTTGTTTCAATTTTTTTAGGCTAAGCCCTCATAATCCTGAAAAGTCACTCAATAAGAAAAACTTTATTTCAAAATGTCCAGTTATTTTTTGAGATCTGATGCAATGACAATGCATTTCTGTTACAGTTTTTCCTGTGGTGTCTCAGAACCCAAAGCAGAAAAAGGCTTGTACTTGAAAAACCTGCAAAAAACCCTGAATAAGATTCAGCTGGCAGATTCTACCATACAAGTTCATCATGAGCTGTAAAATAGGCAAAAAACAACATTCTGCAAATCTTGAAATGTTCATGAGAAATGTTCCAATAGTTTTACATAGTTAAGTGATCACTCATCTGCTCAAATACAAGAGTCTCTTTCATGACAGTGACCATTTCTCCTCTCTACTGAGAAAGAAGATCAACCCACATCTGTACAATTGTACATAACACAATGTACTTAATTGATTAATACAGTATTAGGGCTTGCTTCCCCAATTAAAATAACCCTACTATAAAGATAGATAATCAGATGTATGAAGTACTACTGTAGCTCCAATTAGCCGTGATACTACATTAATCATCTGTAGAATCTCTAGTTTACGTAATGCTTCCACCAAGAGACAGTACCAACCTCCCCCCCAAAACCAACCCTCTGAAAAGCCCAAAATGACAACAGAAAGGTCCATGAGGAGGAAAAACTTGGAGTCCAATAATAGGAGCCCCACACAACAGCTTGCTGATTATTAAGCAAGTAAAACTGAAATTCCTCCAAACCTCAAGAGCATCCAGCAAGTAAAACTGACTTTCTTCCAAACCTCAACAGCAAAATGCAAACATTTTCTCACACCCATCCTGCGCCCCCCCCCCAAAAAATCAGCATCAGTGGAATTAACAGTAGAGAGCCCTGCCCACCCCTTGCAGCCTTCAAGTGATACTCTGTCCAAGAACACAAAGTTTTGGACAGGAACGTTTTGTTCTTGCTTTCAATCAAAGTCTCTTGACTAGTCGGTTATTAGAAAATATTCACCTGCTCTTACCCTTCGACAACTATACAAATGCAGTCATGCACAGTCAGCTCTCATCACTAGGGTACTGCAGAAATGTCTAGCTGTACTAAATGCTGTATTTCTCCAGGGCAACAGGATTTTTTTTAGCAAGCATATATTCATTATCTCTAAGGCACCATACACAGATGGACAGTATAAATAACAAACATTTGTGTGATATCTTAAGATTTAGATTTAATTCACCTTGGCTGGTGTTTTTTCCTAGCATCAGTTTTATAAAATTAACGTCTTAGAGTGATGAGTTATGGCACTGAATTCAGATTTACAGCTACAACAGTACTAACACTAAAGTGAATGCAGACACTTTATTTCTCAGATTCTTCTCTAAAAATTGCTCTTTCATTCAGACCTCCTGGTATTTAGGGTGGCTTTCCCTAGTAAGCAAAACTTTACTTCTATCAAGTGGACTTCTACTATGTCCAGTTGATAGTGGCAAAACTGTAATAATAAAAATAACTCAGCTTTGCCAGCAAGGCATAAATCCAGCAATGCTTTGTGAAGACTTTAAGGAAGGAAGGAATACACTTATTTCTGTTACTTCTGCCCTCCTGCCTCCTTATTTTCAGTTAAGGATACAGACGCTGCAGAAGCCTTTTCCATGCAGGAACTGATGTGACTAACATCTTAATGTGCACATATTGCTTTAATCTAAATAAATGTCAACCCATCATTCTTCAGTCACATAGGATGTGACATCCGTGCGACACTGCAGTTCACAAACTGTTTTCAATCCTGACAACCGTTAGGCCTAACTTTCAACACTATGCAGATGTTAAGAGCACACTGGCTCTGCCCCATGGTTCTGGCTAGCATGCTAACTACTGTAAGTAATTTGATCTGTGAATTATATGAAATAGGGAGTGGTTTTGTTTACATGTGCATGCCTTCAAGCAATTAAACTTGAACAATATCTTGGTATAGAATTAAGCACCACAAATCTGGATCCAAACCTTAGCATTTAATATGTGCTATCTCCTTTCATATAGCAGGTGATAGATGTTTTACCATTAACAATCTATTTGCCTGTACTTTCCCCTCACTGAAATAAAATACTGACAAGTCTTTAAAAAAAATCCATGAGATCAAATACATACTAAATACCTTAAAACAGGTCTGCAACACTATTGCAGCTTGAAGCTGTTACGTGCAAGCTCCCTTTTCACATTCTCAATTTAAACAGCATTTCATTTTTGCCTCTGCTTCCCCTGCAGCCTAAGATCGGCACAAACAGCTTCCCTCACTGCTTGGTAGTAATGTGCTTTCCTTTTCCCCAAGGTCAGCACAGGTATCTAGGTCACCATAACGGGATAAACTGCTAATAAAAATAGTTCTGTCTTCCTCTTAGGATTTCTCTTTCTCTGGATTTCATCTGGGCTATGACCCAGGTTTGGCTTTAGCTTCTGTGATCCTGCTTCCCCCACTTCCATCCCCTCTACAAATACACCATGACCAAAATGACTAATTACAATTTACTAAAAATTAAACTGAGAATTTAGGTAATTTAAATGGCATGACAAGGAGGGTCAAAAGGGCTAATTATTAAATCTGGTGTCCAGGAGTGGCTTATGTGAAGAACACATGATCTGAAAACCCTCCTGGACATTAGGAGATGCAGGGTGTGCTCCTGGCACTACGTGTACCTGTAGTGCCAGGACTCTGATCTGAACTGGTAAGACCAGTATTCTCATGCTTTGATGACTTTGAGAACATGTAAACAGGTGAAGACGGCATCTGGAAACTAAGGCCATAACATTGATGAAAACATAAAATAGGCTAGCACAATTAAAGAGGAACTTCCTCAGGGCTGGCTAACACTGATCAGAATTTTCAGTAGGAGTTCTGGTCTGTGCTTATGTCACTTTGAACGTGTATCTCGATAAAGTTTAGAATTAATTTCCAGTGTTAAATTTATTAGAAAAAAAAAACCCATGACTACACTATGAAACTTGTTTAGTGCTTAAGGAAAAAAATATTGACTAGAATTTGGGGTGAAAACCGCTAGTGTGGTACTTCTGAATATACAAATATTTATTTTTCAATATGCAAGCATTTAAACCTAAGTGTCAGGCAAATTACATAAGCACTTTAACAATAAAGCACCCCACATACTGAGACATTTGTTGGCCTTGCACGTGAATAAAGCAGAAATGGACTATCCAGTGTTTTATAAAAATGGTGAGTCTGTTTCCACACAGTTATATACTGAGAGAGAGAGAGAGAGAGAGGAAGAGACAGCAAAATCTTCATCGCCCCCAAAGTATGATGACAACTGGACTCAAATCTTATTTTTTGAGGTACGGTAATGCCCAGCAATCTCAAAACCTTAAAATGTGTTCCATAAAAACCTATTTCAGCATAAAAAGTTGGTTAACCTTGAACAGTTAGATTAATGATCCAGCACACTTCAACCTTAGCATCAGTGAACAAACAAATCTTACCAGAGCAAAGCAAAACCAATCAGGAGAGATGAACTAAAATGAAACAGTCCCCAGGATCATTCCAGTGAGCAGGTAAAACAGCAATGAACTTACTGAATAGAGTGTGTAAGAAATAATTTCTCCAGAGTCTCAATGCAGGCAAATAGCTTTTGGTTGAGATACTAAGATTTTCCTCCTTTACAAATTACTTGTTCTTTGACAAACAGCTAGGAATCCGACTATTTGACACACTTGATGTGTTACTGCTATTTTTTAAATGGCTTCAATACTGCTCAAGTCTTCTATAATACTTTGTAACCCATCCAAATTCAGGAAATAGAGATGATGAAAATGAAAATGTAGCACAGTGCCCTTCAGATCCTCTATCATTTGGAATCTAAAGTATGTAATTAATGACAAGGGCATCTAGGGAACATAAAATGCAGAATGCGCAGAACCTAAGGCGTGTTCTGTTCTTTAACTGCTAGTACAATAAAATATCTGACATTTCATATTTATCCTCACCATGATAATATGAAAACTATTTTAAACAATAAGTAAAATGAAAGCAGTTACCTACATTCACTTAATACTAGAATTAAGTAAATATAAGCCTGCTATTACACTCAGGCACAGAGTTTACTCACTAAGTGTATATAGGGTTTCTTTAAAATGGACGTATGCTTAGACATTCTAAATTCTTGATCCCTCAAAAGTCAAGATTCGGATTAACACTCCTTTCACTCCTGGCACCATGTTCTGCTATGTCCCCTATGACTGAGCAGCCAATACAAACTGGAAAACTTCTTTCAACAGTTCACATGGGAAAAAAATACTTCATAATGCTTCATAAAGTGGAACCTGTGACTAGTGCGACTGCAGCAGTAGATGTGGTTGCAGTGCCACCACTGAGCTGTAACCAAACCAGGAGCCAAAAGTACTAGTGGTCTGATGCTGCTGTGACTAATCTGTTCATCACTAAACACTGCCATATCAATCATATCAAGACAGACAGGAAAACAATTCTGGCAAACGTGACCTCGTCTGCTGCAGCTGGAGCTCAGTCACTACGAGCAGCTGTAGCCCTGCTCAACAGCTGTGGTCCTGGCAGACACACCATGGCTGCTGGCCACCGTAACCCCAGACAGTGGTACTAATGAGGGCCAGGGCCAGCAGCGTCTGCAAGCAAGTGGGGAAAAAATGAAATACAAATGACATACTCAGCAGCAACTAAAGAGTAATCTGCAGTTGATTCAACACTGCATTGGCAAAACGTCCTGCTACCCAGTCAAGTCTCTTTTATTGAGCCTATCTGTGAAGAAAATAAAAATGTTAGGCCGGAAGAAAGCCTTCCTTTCCTGAAGATACAGTTAGACACTTCGTCAGGATTGCCATCCTGGTAATTCAGAGGACAGAAAGGAAAATGGATTTGGCGCACAAGCAAATACTCAAAGTACAGTTTAAAAGTACATCAGCGTCATACATATTCAAATAAGTTGGAGCATTCAGGAAACAATCATGCTCATCAGATGATATTAGAGAGGATGCTTCCCCACACTGTGAAATTGGGTGAGCAATGCATCGTTCTGGTATTTGTGGCCTACTGCTCCATCACTGCTTCTATATAAAATTACATTTCTGATAAAAATTTTAGTGTCAAACATTTTTATGATTACAGACCAAAAGTCAAAATTTGCATTTAAATAGATGTATTAAAACCTCAGCAGCACAGGTAGAAGAGGGAAATGCTGTTTTAAGGAACATTTAAATAGGGAGCATGAGCACAGAAGGGATTTTTCTTCTCAAATTATTCGAACAATTTTGTTTTTATTACTGTTCTTGGGTCCAATTCAAAGTTCAGATTTGAACCGTAGTATCCTGCACCCCTGGACTCATCTCTGAGTCTCTCTGAGATCTGAAGAGAAATGACTTCTCTTTTCATTTTTCCATTGAGAATGGTCTAATTTGTTACAAATAAAGCATTTTTTTACCCACTGTCTAAGCCCACAGCTTTCACCAGCTTGCAGCCCAAGTCTTACTATACTACTTTTGCTCTCCAGTGGCTGACTCATTTTTGTTTGCATTAGTCACCATAGGCTAAGCTTCAGCCATTATATTTCTCCCCAGACAGCACAGACATTTTTGAGAGAGATGAATTCTCAATGTACAACTTAAAAATTCACAAGTAACTCTCCCATCTAAATGCCTGTCATCAAGTACCTCCCTGGACTTAACCATATTTTATTTTGCCCCTTTTAAATCTATAAAGTATTTCTGATATTAAAGAAATTCTTTGTCTGACCTCTCTCCTGTACCTTTCTGTCTTCTCACTGAATACCTTTTATTTTCTATATATTGTCCAGATTTAACTTTAAACCTTGGCTTATCATCTGACTCTATACTTTCAAAAGGCACCTAAGTCTTGCCCACACATTATGCTGGGTCAGGTCCATAGCTCCTCACTACCAATACTGAATGCTCGTGCCCTTCACAGTTCAGCTGGGATCAGCAACACGTTCTCCATATGTAAACCATGTAAATCAATGCTGTTGCATTATTATGGGGTTTTTTTCTTTCTTGACAGATAGGAATTCCAGTCATGATGATAATACAATGTAAACTATATTTTTATTAAATTAAAGGGGTTACATTTAACTGTAGTCAGTTTTAGATCTGCTATGAGTTAATGCCTTCATAAACACACCCTTTCTTTCCATAAAGAGAGAATGACCAGGTGTAAACAGACTCACTTTCAGATTCTCTAGCAAGACTTCAGAAAAATACATGACTTAGGACTTTAAAGTCACAAGACCTTTTTTGCTGCTAACTCATTAATCAAGTATTTAAACTCTCTATCAGTTTAAACATCTATAAAGTTGTTACAGAATCCAATCAACTCTTGAAGCACAGCACGAGAACATTATAATTAAATGACCATTTTAGGTGTATTTTTGGTGTCTTCTCCAGAGGTTCTTTCATACAGGGTAATTTCTTTAATGCAGGGAAAACATCGGCTCATTGCATGGGAACACAACGTTCAAGTATAAACAGAGATTCATCACAGCCAGATTTCCTGAAAACTTCATAGTGAAGTTTTCTTCTACCCAAGTAATCCCTAAATTTCTTCAAGAAACATTTCTCGGAGCATTTAGGGGTCAGTCAGAAATATAAAGAACATCATACAAACAAATATATTTTCATGTGTCGACTCATTCTGGAATTCCAGAGAATTGTGACTTGCACCATAATTTTGCAGTTATCCCCCCATAGTAGAGAGAGGTTTACCAGGCAGTTCCCAGTAGTGTTAAGTTGAATAGCACACAAGACATCAGGAACGTCGGCAGTACTCATGAAATCATGACAGTGGTTCATCTGCAACAGTAGCTTTTAGACAACCTACAGAAAACCTAAAGGTGAACAGTTACATTCTCTATAGCAACATTTCTTCCAACCGCCTGTCAGTTGACTTACTGTCAGAACCAGGACGTTCCTAATTTTCATTAAGCGTGTTTCAGTTTTTATATACATTCATGCATTTTTATATACATTCATAAAACATTTACCCACGTTTTTAGATAAAGGGTCATTTTATAGAATATTGCAAAAATATTTAAATTATATTTTTACAATATAATACTCAGCGCTAGCTTCACGCATAGGCAAAGCAGGTAATATTTTCAAGGTAAAGATGGTTACTGGACAGTCACAGACCTGCTGTCTACTTTCCTTCATCTTAAAGCAAAGTCTATAACCAGTAGCAATGGGATGTGAGTGGCAGATGCAGAATCACAGGCTAGGTCAAGCCCCAGTCTATATCACAGACTCACCAGAGCCGATGTACAGGACACCACAGCAGAGCCGAATTAGCCCCAAGCAGCAGGAGACAGAACACTTGATGAGGCTACCCAAAACAGCCCATATCCTCTGCACTTCAACCCTCTTTGATATGTTTTCTGTTCACTCAGTTTTTCCTGAGGTAGCTGCAAAAATGCAACAGCAATGACCTCTTGTTGTGCTAAGCACTGTGGAATAATTTCATGCTATATCCCAAACTGTATCTTTCCTCAGTTTTACATCTGCTTTCATCCAATTTAACTGACATTTTATTAGCATTCTATGGCAGAATACTTCCGAAATTGATTTCCTAATGTATGAGATCTTCAGAACTGCTTCCTATCCCGTTTAGTTCCATTTTTCCAGTTGTTTGCCTGCTTTTTTTGCCAGTTGTTGTACACATAGCAGTGCTTCCATTAAATTGTCCATTATAAACCTGATTTTGTAAGATTTTACCACAAAGATGCCTAAATATCTCATTTCTCTCAATTGTAATGGGACTGAGGCACTTCAATAAAACCATGGATCTCAGATGCGATTTTACGTTCTATAAAAGAAAATTTAGATTTTTATTTTACCTGTACAGGATGTAGTTAAATTAGAAGTCATTTAAAGCTTAGAAGTTTCTAATAGACATAAACTTACAAGTAAAGTCCCCAGAAAATTTCACCTCTCTTCAGTGAGCCTTCCAAAGATTTTCTGAAGTTTCCATTTTCTTGGAATAAAATACAAGCTAAAATACACTGTTCTACTTTGTTTTAATACTGTTTCCAACAGCAATTGATTTTGTGTGTGGATATATCTGTCTGAAAATACATTAATAAAATTCAACTATCCTTATTCAAGAAACTAGACACAAAGAAGTTGTTAATTTGTATGGTCTGTCTATCGATCTCACCATTTAATTGTTTGTGATCCTTTGCTTACTCTTTTGTCTATTCTACATATTTTCTTTTTTCTATAGAAAGTATTTAATAAGACATCGGGTTTGGACTATGCCAACATTTACACTGTAACATAAGGCACTGGAAGAAGTTTATCACTTAATCTGTACCTTATATTCTTTGTGTACAGAACAACAAATTACAGTTATGGTGTTGGCCCATAGTGAGATGCCACACCACCATCTGCAACAGCTTACCGTCTGTGGTGTATGATGGTCAGAAGAACAGAGCAAACTGCACAGCAGCTGCCACCTTGTGCTGCTGAATATTCCATCCAGCGCAGGCAGCGGCAGCCACAACACTGATGTGTGCATGGACATTCTCTATTCCACTGCAGTTTTGACTGGAAAATCATAATCTGGTCCTGAAAAATATATAGTATTACTAGGCTATCCAAATAATGATGACAGCTATGACAGAGTTTACTCACATAAACATATACTCATGGCCAGGGAAGCCCTCCTTGTGTTTGAGTCAGGAATGCTCTGGTGGAAAAAACACTTTCCCTCTTTCCATAATGACCACACTGTAGAATTGGTTATTCTCTCCTTTTTAAAGGTTCTGGTTTTGTTTTTTTTTTTTTTCCCTGGCAGGGCATTTAAAGGAAATAAAATCTGAACTTGTCTCCACAGGCTAGACTGGGGAAATTTTGTGCTTGCTGAAGCACCCCCTCAGACAGCACAGGAACCTCTCCTCAACACCTTGCACTCCTGTACTCCCAGCAGGCATTTCGTCCCGCCTGTTACCGGCGCAGTAAGTGACAGCACACGGAAAAGTGGAGAGTGGAGCAACAGCAGACAACTCCCCAAACAGCGGAACAGAGAGATAAGAGCCAAGATCACCCTGTATTTCTGTCCTTCCTATTAAAAGGTGCATTGGGCTTACCAGCCCAGGCGCTGGCAGGGGCTGTGGGGCTGTGAGGCGAGGCCGGGGCTGCCCCGCCCGCACACAGCCCGTTCCGGCCGGTTCCGCGCAGTTCTGGGCAGTTCCGGGTGCCCCAGCACAAGACAGAGCTGAGCCCCTCAGCGAGGCTGGTGCCATCGCACATTTATTCTGCACATTCCACTACAGAATATACAGACACTGAAACAGGTAGCAGCTAAATATATGTAGAACCAGAAAGGTTAAGATCAGCTTTAAGAAATAATGTAAAGAATATAACGGTTTCAGTAACTTGCTAGTTCAGAGGGGCTCTTCCATGCAAGTGCCTCCCACTATAAATACGACAGCACAAAGTGTTCAACTAATAATATGAATCGAGGCCCCTCAAGAACGGGCCAAGGTCCGGAACTGAATTGTTTCACAAGAACTGTCATGGAATAATGATTGTTTTTCACAAAGGAATCTGTAGACTGATCTGGCCTACAAAAATCCTGTGCTGGGTGGGCACCTTCAACACATAACAAGGTTTTCCTTGGTGTCACACTCCCTGAACACAGAAAGATTTTCTGTCTTCTTTCTTCCCTCCCCAGTTCTCCTAATGTCCTCTCCTTTCGAAATCAGGGCATTAGTATTCACTAAATGTGTCTTTGAAAAGGTTTAATCTCCTAGCAATTACTGATATGAGAGTTTCATTCTATGTACAGTATGATAAATACTGAAGAGGTCTCCCAGCTGTTTTGATCAGCTTTAATCTAGGTGTGCACTATGGCAGTGACGATGCCCCAGTGGTTAACATCTGCCTCTCCGCAGGGGCCCTGGAGGGACAGGGAGACCGGTGGATGCTGTGGAGCCAGACCATAGCAGACATCCCTGCAGTTGCTGGAGTTTCCAATCAAACTGACGGTGTCCTAGTACAGGTTACATGCTAAATCCACACTGCCAGCTGCTCTGAAACAGTAAGGCCTGATTTGAAAATGGAAGCCCTACTCAGGTACCGAAAGAAATAAAGCACAGAGATCCTACATACTTAATTTGGATCAGAAAAAGATTATACTTTGTGTCTGCACCTAAAGTTTTGTTGTATCTGCGAATGCTACTGGATCAAGGACAAACAGTTAAGTTGTAGTTACCATACCTCATGGGAGAGTAAGGCTGAAGACCAATGTTGGGAAGCTAAGACAGAACACACAGGTCATGCTTTACAGAAATACACTGCTGCCTCGCGCTTGCAAGAAAATTTGATGCAAAGTGGTTCAGATCTCAGAACACACTGCACTATTTACAGTCATTTTTAATTATACATTTCATAATTGGGTTTGTTTCAGCAAGTGCTTTAAATCTGGGGGTGTCTAAGTCATGATTTGCTCTGTCTCAAACTTTTCCAACCTTATAAAATTATAGTACAAAAGACATGGGTCCTCTTTGTAGCTGGTGTAAACGGTATGACATTACATGATAAATCCTTTTCAACACAAACTAGTTTTCCAGGGCTCAGGCCTCTCTTCAGAGAGGACAATTATGCTATTACATGCATATTTTGAAATAAGAACAGGCAGCACATTCCTAAGACATTTTTGAGTATACTACATTGACCCAATCCCTGCGCAAACAAGTATTTTCGGTGCTGGGCAACCAGGGTTCTTCCCTGTGGTGTGACTTAGCAAGTCGGGACACAAATTTTTCCAACAACGACAGCACAAAAACTAGATTGGATTCCTCTGCTCTGTGTTTGAATTCAGTATTTCTGGTGACCAGGAGTAACATTCAGCATGACAAATACTTTAATGAACTACTGATTCAGAGTTGACCTTCAATGAAAGTACTGTTTAATTACCCAGTTTTTCTGAAGTCAGGCATAAGAATGCTAAACCATTTCTGAACAGGTGCAGGAGGCACATGTTAATTTTAGTAGCAAAGGTCATTACATACGTATTTCTGCACTTTTTCCTGGCATCCCTCCTGTCAGAGGATTACTTATGTATGTCTATGAATACAAAGAGGAGGAAAAATCATTCAATCCTTCAGCTTCAACTTAGCAAAGTCCTGTCTCCTGTCTCCTTTTTCCTTTATACTCTTTTCAAAAATAAGTCTAAATCCAATACTGAGAGAGGAAACACATTATTTGCAAATTAAAGTGATAAAATTAGATTAGTGCCTCCATAGCTGAAAAGTACCTGTAGTATATGTTTTCATAGTAAGGCAGAGTACTCTTTTGGGGAAAAAAGACTTCAGAACAGAATTAAGGGACACTTTGGTATAAGCCTGAAAAAAGACACGCAACAAACAAACACTATTCATTGAGCAGGAAAAAGAACTAAGTAAATTAACCCATGCTTGACAATCAGAATTGTATCTTCCTCTGAAAGCAAAGATCAATTTCTACTTTAATCTATGAGCATGGGATGTGAACCAGTAACTTCGCAAAGAAATAAAGATTTCTTGGTTTGTCTAGATTTACCTTATCAGACTGAAGAAGTGGGCTTCATGTTAGAGACTGCTGTTTCTTTTTAATCTTATTGCCTGAGGAAGTGTGAAGACAGCCTCACCTCAAGAAAAAGTCAGCTCTAACAATATTGAGCTTATTCTCTCCCTCTCTCTTTGTTTTATCCTTCAGGCTTTCACGCTTTTTCAGAAGTATGAAAAGTAGCCAACCCCAGTGAGAACATGAAGAATGTATCAGAAACAGCTCCTCGCTACGATGTTTTCCTAAGGTACCAAACGTACATCTCTTCTTTCAAATTATACTTCACTTGTTTCTTTGGTGGTAGAAGGAGGACAAATGGGAGGTAGATACCACATTTTCAATTTTAATAACAATGCTGCAACTGCACAATTTATTTTATGGTTGAGAAATATAGTAGGGGGTTTATTCAGAAGTACAGAGTTGTTGGTAGTTGCAGTGGATTAGCTTGTTAGCGTCTGGTGGAATTGTGGAGTTTCTGTTTTTTGAAACCAGAAATTAGCTAGGAAATGCCAACACGCTCTGGAGCATCCCCAAAGAATAGACTGAGCACACTTCCAGCCACCGCTGGTGGCTCCATGAATGAAAGAAATTGAAGGATTTCTTTCTCTTTTGCTTTCCCCAAAATAATACACACCAACTTTTATTACCTTTTACCTATTACCTTTTACCACCAACTTACACTCAGAGAGAAGTAGTTCTCCAGGGAGTATTAAAATAGCTCAGCTTTACACACTAGAGTCTGGTAGCACAAGTCAATATCCCATCCTCGTTAAAAGAGGACTGCTTCACTAAGAACAAGCTGCTATTTTTTTTTTACACAGGAAAAAAAAAAAATCACAACACAAAGTACAGTTAAGAGCATCAGAGTGCTCCTGGAAGATACAAACTAGATAAGGCACATTAAATTTGCTGAAAATCACTTTGTATTATTTAACTGGCTGCCTCCGTACCAAACCGAGTAAACACAGACAGGATGCCAGGCTGGAGGTAAATTTCATGCCTTGTTGTCACAGAAAGACTTCTGGCATCTATAACAAAAAATAATGCCAGATAAATGACTGTTCTCATGAAGCCTCTTAAAGAAAGCCTTTCTTGTCATTGGTCTGCGCACGCAATTCTTTCTGGCACTCTAGTGAGTGCCTTTGGTCTTTGAAACCTTGCCTATCATGGACTAGCTGCTGTAAATATACTGTTGATTTTAAAAGTAAACTTAAGTCACTATCAGCTTTGACCATCAATTGCTGAGAGAACCTGACTGGCTGTGTAAAATCAGGATTTCAAGGTCATCTTTGTTGGTGACAAGTTTTTTTTAAACAGAAGAGGCTCTAGGAATGGGTAAGAGGATGCACCAGCTCCTTTCTGACTTTCCTAACACAACGCTGAGGTTCAAACACTGTGTGGACAGAGTTACCCAGTCAGCAGGGCTGCCTCTCCCAGTGCTCTCCTCAGCATCGGTTTTGTATTCCTACAGTTCAGTGTCAGTGGTCCCACAGTTGCACACTCAGCCATGTTAGGGCAAGCTGATGCAACCAAAATCTAACTTAACAAAAAAGGATTCATTTTCAGTCAGGTAAGCTGCCTGATCTAGCCAACAGTGACAAGGATATGATTTTCATATTCTTATGTATTCCACAATTTTACTACCAAGAGTGTTATTTAAGCTCCAGTAGAAAATACCAGGAAATTCTGGATGCTTTAGATGTGTGGACTCCACAGTGAAGAATGGTTTTGTTGAAGCTGTGATATTACTGTTCTGAATCTACTAATGCCTCAGTGCTTTCAAGTATTTTTTTTTATTATTATTATTTTTGATGTGCAGGCATTCACTTATTAGCAAGGACAAAATTTTTATTCAAATCATCCCTAGGTCATGGAAATTAATATACACATTCTCTTCTACTATACTAAACTTGCCAAAAAAAGTACTTCAAGAAAGCACATTATTATAAATCATGTTTCCACTGAAACAAACACGAGATAGTGGGAAAAACAATGGACCATGCTTTTTCCTAAGCAGGCCCAGATTATTAGTGGTTACGTTAAATATAGACATTTACATCCAAGCCATTAATGCATGCTTAAAATGCATCAATAATTCAGTAATTTTTAAGTTCAACCGGCGAATTCACCTTTTACAGATAATACATAGCACAGTACTGTTAGATCATAAGCCATTAAGAGTGAAAAAAGATAGAAATACAGTCAACTTTTTTTTTTATTATTTTGTGCATATCACCATACCTCAGTGTATTTCAGACCTCTGACTGCCCATGAAGTTCTGATATGTTCTTATACCAGAACAGCATCCATTTGCAATACTTTGACCTCTCATTTCGAGTACGTGATATTGTAAGAGCAGAGATGAGAAACTGGTGAAATCAGCAGTATAGAAATGCTACACATTGGTACAAAAAACATATACCACCTAGAATCAAGGAACAGAAAGCATTTTGTGGTACTTAAATTTCCATTGCGTATCTCTGTGCTATGTGACAAAGGAAAAAAAAAATGAGAAGGCAAAGCACTCTCCGTGTCTCTCACACATAAAAACACTAATAGCTCAATCTCACCATGGTGCCTAGGTTCCTATAGTTTTATCATTAAAGATTTTGGTCAGCCAACTGTGGTGGTAATTATCACATAAATTAACTGAGAGACGGGAAAACCAGAATGCAAGACAAAATCTCACCTCCAGCAACAAAGTATAGGACTTCATTTTCCAGTAATATTTTCAAACCTAACACCAATGATGAACCAAGTTTTTTCTGGAATATTGCTTAGGTTACAGAAAGAAAGCCTGTTAGTCAGTGCCATTTACCCCCTGGTATCCAGCTTTTATCTGCTGACCTGTCACAATAAAACAATTCTGAGGATGCATTTTCAGATACAGGTGATTAGCACAGCAAGGAAAGCAGCAGAGTGAAAATTCTTTTTCAGATAAGTGTCGCACGCAAGGAGTATAGGAAGAAGGAAAAGCAAAGAACTAATCAATTTGTCTACACTAGAATACAGCGCTGAAACTTTTATTTGGGTTGTGGGGTTTTGGTTTTTTTTTTTTAGATAAGGGTATTTTGCTTTAAAATAGTTTGTATCCCACTCAGTTCTGCATGGGACCATTGTTATCTTTTCACTGCATTCAGCTGACAATGTAAATTTCCAACAGAATCCCAAACCTTGTCTTTAGAGAAAAGTGTAGATGGCACCTTGAGATTTCACTACTCCATTCTATTGCTCCAAGACAGGTTCAAATTTTATTTCTGCTGTCCTTGATAGAGCTGGACTATTTTTTGATTGATTTTTTTTTTTTTTTTTTTTTTTTTTTTTTAAGATCTCCAACAATGGAGGTCTCTCCCTAGTACTAAATGATGCTTACTGTTAGGGAGTTTGCATTGCATTTGTTGTCTGTTTTAGGGTACTTTCTTCTCATTTAAATTCAAAGTTCATCCTTAACACAAGGAAAAGATAACTGTTTCGTAACTGTTGTGCCACAGACGTTACCTACCCTTTACAACATTTAAGAATTTGGAATGTTATGAGATCACACTGGGAAGGGCAGCTGCTGATATAAATGAAGGGTTATGACTAATAGCTAATTTAACTAAGTCATTTACTACCCTCTGTAAAAGTATATTCTCTACTTTGCTTTTCTCTTCTTCCATCTCAAGTATTTAATGATTACGCAAGAAGAGGCATCAGACCTTAAAAAGTGGTGTACATGAATACTGCACGTTAACCTGTAACACTGTCTCTGTTGCATTGTCAAACCATAGAATCACAGACTGGCTGAGGATGGAAGGTACCTCTGGAGGCCACCTGGTCCAACCCACCTGCTCAAGCAGGGCCACCTAGATCCAGTTGCCCAGGACCATGTCAGCTTTTGAATAGCTGCAAGGTGGGAGAGCCCAGAACTTCCCTGGGCAACCAGGTGTCAGTGCTCAATCACCCTCAAAGTGAAAAAGTTACACATTAAAACAAAGTAATTTGTCACTCTCTATATACCATGACAGAATGAAAGACAGATACTTTGAAATTTCATATTGCAGAATTCTACATAACAAGAAGAAAACTGATTGATGACATACCATTGCTATATGTGCTATTCTCCTTCTATGCAATGGAACTCAGCATCTTCTGAACCACAAGAATCGACTCATGCCTTTTTCTTTTAGTTTTTGCTTACTTCATGCCCACAGCAGCATAAAGATATACACTGACATACAAGCTGGCTGAATAAGGGAGATTGGCTGCGATGTGAAATAAACTAGTGACATTTGGGAAAACTTGGCAAGCAAAGACAGAAATACCACACAAAAACCCAGGCACAAATCAGACTGACAAAACTTTCAACAGCAGCAGCTAATCAGCTGAGGTTGGTGAATTAATCCAAGAATGCATCTACGCTCACATTATGACTTTCTCTAAGGTTGTTTTCTGTTCCACCAGTCTCTTGCCCTAACATCAATATGCCCATGGTTTGTGCAGACTGTGAGGTGGTACAAGTCATTGGGAGATATTTTTCTCTTTCACACACAATAATGATGACTTGTGAATAATGCGCATTTGTTACAACACTTGTTTCCACAGGCTGCTGTAATGATTACATGTCATTAACTGAACAAAGAAAAATCTGAAATTAAAAAAACCCAAATGAACAGTCTGAAAAAAAAAAATAAAGCAAACCTGTCTCAAGCCAGGTTTGTCAACCAGACAAACCAGGACAAAGTATAATCAAGAAAATAATGTCAAAGGAAGTAAAGAAAAGGACTGGCAAAATTAATGCTTTTCTGTCTTTCTACTTAAGAATGCCTCGCCCTTAGTAACAGGAAACACAAGAGAATGTGAATTTAGAAAAGAAAATCAAACAAAGTACAAATACTTCTGAATAACTGGAGCTTACTCTTGAAGGCTGAACACAGACACAATCTTCCAGCAGCTGAGGATGTTTTAACTGTTCTCTTCGCAGATGAGAGGTGAGCTTCAGGTCTCCCACTAACCCACACAAGCTGCCACTCCCACTCAAGGCACCACAGGATTGAGATTTGTCTAGATCTGAGGGAAGTCAGCACTATTCTTATTGGAAATTCAAGAGGAACAAACTACTTAGTTTTCTTGTATGTTTTTAAAAAACTTAATGTTTAAAGCATCTTGTTTGGATTTCAGTCATTTTTGGAATGTGTTTCATGACATCCCACCCCTCCACTGAGGGGAAGTGGCAAGTGACTCCTAAAAGACTGAATCTTTATACTGTAGATCTGCAATAATAATCCCAGAAAGCAGTATTCACTGAAGACTAACTTAAATCTTTATATGGTCCCTAATAATGCCCTACCAGCTCCCATTTCTATGACTACAAAAAGGTATTTTTTTTATTATAGGATAGGGGAATCACTTGAAAGGTGAAAAATGTTTTTAAAGGCTCATTGTGTATTTGGCATCATACGCACTGAAAATCTGAAGTAGTATTTTAGAGCAGAGTTCTCAGACAGTTGATGTACTTTACCTTGGAGTACTTATACCGTTGGTTTGATAGATTTGTTTATGCATTTTATAAAAACTCTTAGCTCAGTAAATGCTGCAAGATCAAACAGCATACTTTTGAATTATGCAAAATTTTATTATACATATTGTAAATAAACTCTATGAAACATTAATCAACTTCAAAACAGTTCCATAAGAACTCTGGGCAATGTTTCCTCTTTGGTATATTTTGAAAATTATGATTCTGTATTTGTGAGCATAGAGACTGAACTTTTCCAAAAAGAAAACTGCTTTGTGCAACTGGTATCAAGACACATGCAACGTATCAACTGAACTGTTGTTTTATTTACCTTCCAGGCAAAAGCATAAGCAACACAGAAGCCACTAAAATGAGAAATTAACTATAAATCACCAAATCTATCTCAGTACGCAGAACACTATAGAATTGCTAACACTAGACTTGAGAAAGTTATGAAATTATTAGCATTTTAATTCTTTATAGACATCGACTACAACAGAAACCCAGTTAAGCTCTCAGGAGCCAGGGGTTCACTCTAGGCTCATGCAGAGAAACACAGAGAGGACAAGGCCTGGTAAATGCTGCAGGGTGCTGAGCAAGAAGCTGACTTATCAGAAATGATGTAACTGCTGAAAACACTTTATAGACATTAAGGGAGAGTTTATTTGAAGCAATCAAGAAATTATGAGTAGAAAGAAGAGGATCAAAATTGCCTGGATCTAAGGGGTTTTTGGTTTTGACGCAAGGAAGATGATAATGTCAGCTCAAGCACCACGCATCCTTCCACCTAAATTCCGGTCTGCAAACCACCCACTTTTTGAAGAGACTGTTACTAAAGATCTGGAAATACGGTGACTTTTTTTTGTAGTTGCACTACTTTTCCATCAGGTAAATTCTGAGATGATTTATCAAATCACACTGAAGATTAACTGCATGTTGGCGAAAACAAAAATTTGAAAAGAAAATGGATTCACAGACTTACCATATGGAACAGTTCAGATGAGGAAGTCCTGAATGATTTTTCTATTTACACTATTTGTTTCAATCTACTATCTTTATCATGAAGAAGGTATTAAATACATTAAGATAATTATAAGGGAGAAGGTACAAGAACAATTGAAAGAACTAGATAACCTAAATAAAAATAGAAAGCAAACAATCCAAGTCTATAGAAATGGTAAATGAAATACGCAGGAGCAGCGTAAGGCCAATGCCATTAACTTGATGATTAATGAACTCCCTGATAATATTGCATGTATTAGAGGTGAAAGTGCTGACACAGCACTGTAACCTAATAACTAAATTCAGCAAATCCAAAATATTAGAATTCTATTTGCACTAAGAAAGCTTGACTTAATTTTACTAAGAAAATTTTACTAGGGAAGGTCTACAATATTATTTTATTAAAATTAATAAAATTTCAGTGTTAAAGAAATAGAAATATAGAGGTATGAATTCAAATGTAGGAGAATTACATAACAGATTTTAAGAAACAAAAAGTAATTTCTTGTGTTTACCTATCAATGCACCTTACAAAACGAAGCTCAGCATTAACTTAGCTTAACTATTATCTTAATTTTACTGATAGAAAACAAAAGCACAGAAAAAGGAAAGAAATGCCCAAGGAAACAGGCAGGAATAAAACTAAAAAGTAAAGTCCATACTCTTTAAGGTTAGTACCTATTGTTATAAATTACAGTATATTTAAACAATAAATTGTAATATTAAATAACCTATGTTTTTCATGCTTTTTGATTAATTTGTCATCAACTTTTTGAATTTTATGAAATGTCATGCGTTTTTCCCAGAGATGTTTTTGCAGCAGTGCCTTTGAGTTGCTGCAGCAAGGGCCCAATTTAGCAGCTGGATCAATATCAACTCCGTGGACTTTGGTGCACCATTAACAGTGCCCAGCCTCTTTGTCCAGAATGCAACTATGACGGAGTTAAGTGGAAACCCATTTCTTTTATTGCACAGAGACAAGGACTCACTATCTACCACTGTTGGTTGTAAAGC
Organism: Chroicocephalus ridibundus; assembly: GCF_963924245.1. Lineage (NCBI taxonomy): Eukaryota > Metazoa > Chordata > Aves > Charadriiformes > Laridae > Chroicocephalus > Chroicocephalus ridibundus. The sequence continues at coordinate 42,587,803 of NC_086291.1, read as the reverse complement.
AACATATTTCTTGTGCAGAATGCATTTTAAAGCATCTCATCTACTTGCAAAGAAGCACTGAAAAATTCTAATCATATCTGTTTCTTAGGTATTTATTTTACTCAGCTAGATAACTTTCCAGTTTACAATCTAACCACCACATCTGGTAATCTCAGCTTTTAATCTTCTCTATTCCAGTGCCCCCCTTAAGTTCAGTACTAGTACCACAATTTTCTTGTTAGCCCACCTACACTTCTCTCCTGGCTCAACAACTCATCATTTGCTCTCATGAAAAATAAATAAAAATTTTAACCTATGATTAGCTGTTAGCAACTAAAGGTGGAGAGCATGTGCTTTTCTGCATGACAAATATTTAGTATTTTGCAGATGAAAATATGAAATGGACCTTCTAAATGAACACAAAGAATAGAAAAATCAATTAAAAAGCCCTAAGACAATAACCTAACAAGGAGCATGGGAAAGAAAATATACCACATAAGTCTTGTGCTATAAATACAATAGATGGTAAATTATAATGGGCTGTAAACACTCAAAGAAGAGGATTTTGAACTGAGAGTTATGCCATTAAGAAGGAACCTTCAGTCAAACTGTAGGAAACTGCTTCACATCGACGTTTACCATAATGAATCAGTACCGTCATAGTTTGCTTCTGATCCAAGAATATACACATGGAAGCAACGTATACACACGCTGGAAGAATTATAAAGCATATGCACTTATCAGCAGATAAGCATACAGTCCATACCCACTCTGAAATATTTCAGCCTACTGCAGAACAGATCCAGCCTAAGGTAAACATTTATCATAACCCAAGTTTATTTAAAACCATTCCTGACTGGTTGCCAGGTTGCTCAGAGTGCCTGTCAAGTGTCGTTCTTCTTTTTCTTAAGCTTTAAACTTTGGAGGGTAAAACATGTCAACAGTAGCAAGAAATGGTGGAAGTTTTAACTGTTTCTGTTTGGGGTTTTTGTTTGTTTGTTTTTTAAACACTCAGTGCAAAGGACTCCTTCTCACCTATTATTCAGAGGATCTTCCAGTTTGCAATTACTTAAAATAGAACTAGGATGAAATTACATAAAATCTTGCAGATATTGAAAGTCACATAATCCATAATAAAATAGAAAAGTGAATTTAAGAATAAATAATGTCACAGATACTGAAAGAAAATTTAGTTCTGAAAACGGTCTCCTCTGTGATACAATATCTACTTTCTCGTTTCCAGAAAGAACTCTTTTCACTAGTTTTACACTGATACCATGGAGGGAGAAAAAAAAAAAACCCACCCCAAACCAGCACACCAAACAACTGCACCTTCCTTATTTTTAGAGCTAATGGGGAAAAAAAATTATGCATGAAGATAGCTTCCTGCATACAACTATGACAGGATGCCTCTGGCCCTTATTTTCTCCTGACAAACAGATTCAGTTACAAGAACATCTATCCTTAACTGGATTGTCAGAAATAAGTTTTAAATACATCTTCTACGTTATTATATTTTTCTACATTTATGTAAGCATTCTGGCTATAAAAAGGAAATTATTATAGTCAAGGGGCTAATCAGATAACTTGACATTCAAAATGGCTATTATTCAACAGCAGTTGACAAGTGACTTTCAGGAAGTTAGTTTAGTTTTCTTCTCCTTTTTTTTTCCTAACTCATAACTGAAACAGTTATTTTACCTTACAGGCACTTTTTTCTAGCCCCAGATTGCTCCACTAAAAGACAGTATACCAGCCAAATTGCTGAGAGTTGGCTACTGTTAAGCTCCAGCCAGCCCAGCTGTAGATAATTGTAGAAGTCACAGATGCAGCAATAACCACTGGCAAACCTGATATATCAAAGGCTGCAATGAAGGCTCAGAGTTCACTTCAGGCAGATGTTCTGGCAAAGCAGGATAGTTTAAAAAAAAAAAAAAAAACAAAAACCAAAAATCCAATAAACAATATCACCATTATCTACTCAGGGACCCGCGGTTTGCCCTCAAATGTACTTGTAACAGTGAGAAATGGCATCTCATGTGTATTTTTCTTCTAGTAAGTGTTTGCACTTCTTCAATTTTACTTCCCACTCCTGTGAGTCATTTCCTTGCTATCCTACCTCACTTATTTGGCTAGTTGCTTGCTAACTGCAGCTTATTTGCACTTAAAACAGTCATTACATTTCATCATATCTAAATAATTAGACTAATGATAGCAGGTTTATTTCTGTTGATTCAATAATGCATTACAGATAATATCAACATTGCAAAGTCTGCTTATTTAGGAATCATTAATAAGGCCTTTCACAAAATCTCAAAGTTGGCTAATAAGCTGCATTCAAATATAATAATGATGATGCAGTTAGCTTTATTTTGTTTGCTTTTTGCTCGTCAATTCTTATGGTGAATGGATTTTTTCCTCCATTATATAAACACCCCAAATTTCCTTCAAAAATGAATCAAAACCAACCTTCTCATGTGTTCAGCTGAATTTAGGAATGCTGGTGTTAAAAAAAAAAAAAAAACCACAAAAAAAAAACAACAAAACAAACACAAAACAAAAACCAACAACAAACCCAAACCTGCAAACTAACTACTGGGGCATTTACCATATTATCATATTAATGATATTTACCATTATTTATCATTGATCATATGATGATATTAATGATATCCACCAAACAGTGTCAGTTCTCTCCATCTCACAGCGTACTACAGGCAGTATAAGAGAGAAGGGGTTGATTTCAGTTAGGTATTAAAAACATTAAGTCCATCCTCACGCAGATATTACACTGATGCATTCCTTGATGTTTGGCTGAGCAAACAAATTACAAGATCATTAAAAACACACCTTCAATTAATTGGAAGAGTTGTGTGACTGTAAGAAATGTGAATGTTTTTGCCAATCTTGGATGTATAATTGAAGTCATGAAACTACACTCAGGTTGCAGGAAAGCAGAACCAGACCTACAAAACATAACACGTTTGCTACTAGAGGCAAGCGAACTGTCAGTAACAATACCAAAAAATACTTGTTTTTAAAACATTATCTTTAATATCAAGACGTAGGAAAACCGCTGTCTTACAATATAATTTGTAGTTACTCATTACAAAATACATTTTTTTCTAACATTAATCAAAAAAGAAGGATTGGGTAGTTAAGTATCAAATTGGAATGAAATTGCATTCCACACTATTGTGCCCCAAGATGAGGTTTACCTTAAAACCAAGACAGTGATTTTCTGCCAAAACACACACATATCTAATTGATTCTGATAAGAACTGGAACTACAGCATCTGGGGAAAAAGGCAAAACAAAAAAACCCCCAACAACCAACGAACAAATCATTAAAAACACAAGTATGCACCTGAATTTAGATACACAGGGTGTAGTCCTGTCACTCAGAGAATGCACCACAGCCATTGCTAGTTAACAGGCTACAGTCACTGCACTGAGTTCGCGAGGCCTCGGGACTGGGGCTTGGCAGCCTGCCTTGGTAGGAGCTTGCCTTGAAAGGCTGGAAGCTTTGGTTTTACTTGGTTTAACAGCAGCTGTAACTGTTCTAATGGCCAGGTGGCTGATGCCTCATTTGTTTCATGTCTGATAGTCTTTGTATGGTATAAACATTTATGTATGTATATATACAGAGAGAGAGAGAGAGACAGTAGTAACAAGGAGTTACCCTGTGTAGCCTGAGATATTTCTCACTATAGTAATGATGCAGCGTCGAGGAACATAGGCCTGGTATGATAGCAAAGGCCTTGCAAGTTGGCACACAAGATGCGGCGTAGAGTGGTTCGGGCACAGGGTGACAAGAGATGGGGACACTGGAGACTTGAAGGTTTTAAATGGCTCATTCACTGTCTGTTAAAAAAATGCAGAAATTAAGAAATGCTGGGAAAAAGCCTGTTCAGGGGTACGAAAGAGAACAAACAAGTATCTAACACATGGAGAAGACAGTGTGTTGTAGAAAATTTGGATGTATTGCAGATCAATGAAGAAAGAGCAAGGTGCTGAAGCACATCACAAAACACATGAAAATAGCCCCAGGTGACTTGAAAGGAGAGGAGAAAGAGGAAATACCTTCAACATTCACCTTTTATGAATACCCCTTTAATCACTAAAAGTTCAACTACACAGATATTTTGTTAAAATGCTATTTTGATTGTATCAGTCTGCTAAATAAAACGTTGCAAGGAGAGGAAAACAGATTTTGAAAGGTTTAGAATTTTTGAGAATTCACCTGCCTGAAAAAAAGCACCTATACAAACTCATTCACACAGGTTCCTCTTCTCTTTTTCTCACCTTCACCACTCTGTTCAAACCAGAGTGCTGCAGTCCAACGCCTTTCCCATCTCCCGGGCCAGGTGTGTGAGGTGCGTTCTGCTCTCAGACCTCACCCACTGCACCCATGTGAACACAGCCCCCCCGGGAGTGCCTCTTACACGCCAGCCGGCAGCTCTGCATGCAGACAAGCCCTCTGCTACAGACAGGCTCCAGTCCCACAAAAGAAATAGAAATGTTCTCATAGAAGTCCTTATGTCTTGTTCTCCCTCTCAAGAGGGACTCTGGGCTACCGGAGACGACAACAAATAATTCATTGTAGATATGCCAATCACACACGCGCACACTGAGGAAACGTCTGTAAGGTTATGTTTTCTCTTTTTGAGTTTTACTCTTGTTTTGCTATTTGTGATATTACTAAAGCTGCTTTTAATGTTTTAGGGTTTTTTTCCCCCCCCATTAGATCAAAAGCAGTACCGTGGACGTGAACTCACAAATGTTCCTACTAAATTTCATTTGTTTTCTTATCTTTTACAGATACTCCTTTTGAACAAAATAAAATTATAGAGAACATCTCAGTGCTGAAGATATAATACGAATAGTAACACTTCACTTAAGGACATATTCTATTACCAGCTAAGTCAAGCAATTTGGTTCCCTAAACATTTGCTGGAAAACCAACCCAACCCAACCCTAGACTAGCATTCTCAAGTTCTTCACAGCATCTATTTGGAAAACGTATACAGAACCCAGAGCCATTTCTTAAATCAATATAAACTTAGAAGGATTCTAACGTTTTCTTAGGTGTTAATATCAGGCTGATGGAATGTTGAGCCACTGCGGTTCATTACAACAAATATTGAGAACAAAATCAGAAGTATGTCAAAGTGAATTTTAAGCTCACAGAAAAAACTGAAAAAAGAAAAAAATATATGAAAAATCAAATTAGATGCTTTCAAAGATAGTTTATATAAAAGGTGACCCAAAAGTAAAGACTGCAGCACGTGTTTCGAATTTAAAAACCACCATATTTTTGCAAGGCACTCATATAACCTTAATAAAACATTCCGGAATCTAAAATAACAGATTCGATGCAACAGAAAATGGCTTTCAACAAAAGCCACTGCTACGTTAAAATAATTAAATAATTTTCTTTCATTGTAATTCAACAAATACATTTTAAAAGCCAGTGAATATCACAAATGATGATGACTATCTTGAAATTTCCTATTATGTATTTATAGATATACTACAATTTTTGTATATAAAAATAACATAATGAAGAGGTACACACGAAATTCATAAATATACTCCTAACGCCATACAGCAAAGGTCAAATAAAATACATCACTCCCAAGACTGAAACCAATCTTTTTCTTAAATATGAAAATGTGCTATTACCTAGTGTTAAGTACTTTCCGAAATCTTACTGAAAGACGCCACAATCACGTTTTGCTTTTCTATCACACAATTGCTAATACCACTGTAAGTTGCTTGCTTTCCTAGACAGTTTGCATGTGTTTGCAAGTTTCAGAAACGCTCAAGTTTTAGGTTGAGACTTTCCACACTTAACTTGTCCTAGGCAGGCAGCCTTGAAAGAGCATCCTCAGTCTTCAGAGAAGGGTACACACATGAAAACTATTCTAAGCATCCACTAACACTAGCAGAGAAAATGCTTATAATTTCTCAAGAGAAACAGTACAAACATCCTCATGTAGCTTTTCGTACGTCTTTAAGGAGAATTAAAATAATTTAAAGACATCACTTCCAGAGAGGCACAAAGTAAGATTTTAGTAAAGCTTTGTCAAGCCACCAATCCCCAGAGAGCACCAAGCCTGTTAATGTGTGCACTCACGCATGGCTTTATTAATGTAAATAACCTCTGATTTCACTGAAATCATTCACCTAAGTGTACTATACACACGGACTGAAATTTATGAATAATTAAGACAAATTCCTCCCAAGGATTCAGCAATCTGAAGACAAAAAGACTATTCATTCCAGTTAAGAGATTTCTGAATCTATAAATCTGACCATACCTTCATTTTACAAACAAGGCAGGTCAGATCCTGGGCCAATGGGTGTAAGGAGATGAAAGCCGTTATTTTTAAAAGCTCTTTAGCTAAACAGAGATGCAAAGTTCACTTTTAAAGTAAAAAACTTCTACTATCTCAACCTATATTTTAAGATAAACTGTGGAAAATACAGTGCATATTCATATAAGACAGAAAAAGAAATCTTCATGTTACGTTATGGGTTGAGTATCTTTGCAGTGCTACAAGAAAGCTTCAAAACCTGCATTACAGTTTTGAAAGTTTCTATTGTTATTGACCTCAAATATCTAAATAATGAGCTAATGCTTTCTGATTCTGCTTCAATCAGCCTTCTAGACAACTGTCTTCTATGAAGCAGCTGCTAAATGGTTCTACAGAATGTATGTTAGAGAAATTTCAGCACGACCCTCAAGGCAGCCCAATGTTTTGGGACAATTTGAGGTGGAAGTCAGGACTAACAAGCAGACTGAAAACAGTGGAAATTGCTAATGAAGAAACCTCCCTTTTTCAGATGTCCTAACATATGATCATTAAGATACATTTAAGGTCCCTTCCAACCTAAACCATTCTGTGATACACATCTGGTAAAATACCTGTATGAACAGAAAAGCTGTTTTACTGGATCGCATCATTTAAAGTAATACACTCTGTCCAACAATAATCAGTGTTAGAAGTTTATGAAAGGATATAAGCATCAATCTTTCCCACAGTAATTTGCATAGAGGGACATCCTGCATTTTGTTGTGTAAGAAAATACTGCACATTAATTTATACAGTTATTCTTGACTTGCTTCTATTTCTTGCATCGAGTGGCAAAACTTTGTAGGACAGCACTATACAGCATGAAAAAACTATTCTTTTCATGAGTCATTGCTTGATCATTTTACCGAGTTCATAATCCTTGCTTTATGAGTCATATCATTATAATACCAATATTCAAATCAATATCAATAATAATTTCAATCTATCACTTTTTGCCCATTTCAGTCACCTGTCAACTCTTTTCCAAGTAAAAGAGATCTAGCATGTATTTAATGGCTTCCCTGTGTTGAAGCTATTCCATACCTCTCATCATTCCTTTCACCTACCCTGGACTACACCTTTTTGAGACACAGGGTAACCAAAACTGCTTTCAGTGAACACATGTAAGACCGATGCAAACTCCAGCAAAGACAGTCTTATCCTGAAAGGATATCCTGAGAGTCATCCTTTCCTCAAAACTGCTAAATATTCAATTTGCTTTTTTTGACAGCTGTCAAGCAATAGACAAATGCTTCTGAGAACTTGGCCTGACGTTTCCAAGAAAGGCTTTTGAGCAATGATAGTCATGCACTCCCTCCTCGAGAACAGATTTCCATCTATTATGAAATACTGAAAGTGAATTTTATTCTGTCACCTAATCCTTCAGCTTTACACACTTTCCCAGTCAGTCTTAGATTTTTCTGTTCTGAATAACCCTGTCTCAACAGAAATTTATGTCATTATTTTGTCCCTTTTGCACACTGAATAGCACAGATTCACATGCACTTCTACCTATAAACCCCTCTCACTGCAAAAATTCACCATTTATTCATACCAGTGAAATACTAGTGGATCTGCCTTCCTTACACTTTAGCTTCCTGGTTCACTAGACGTGCATTTAACATTTCTCTCTCGCTTCTCGTCTCTGTGATGAGAGGAAGACCCTAATCTCTAGGCTCTGCTACCGAAGTGTGTGTAGGCTTACTGCTCGCTTCTGGTTGTGGCTACATTTCCCCACTGACCTCCTTATCTTTACAACGAACCCAACTCCTCTTTTCTCAGTATAACCTATATTTGCTATCTGCACTACACAAACCTTTTATCAGCAACTATTTCATCTGCCACTAACCCAATACTGCGAAATCTTTCTGCAATTCCATGTGATTTCTCCTGAATAACGGTGTCATCAGCAAATATTTTTTTTACCTTCCAGTTCAACCTTTTTCCAGGTCTTCCACTGACACTTCACTTCAAGCAGTTTATTCCCCCATAAAGAATAGATCTTTGTATGAGAATCTTCCTGACTTCACTGCAGAGAACATTAGTCCATAGGAAGAGGCTTATTTTCAGGTGGCCTTTCTGTATTTTTTAGGACTCCTTTCCATCCTACATTAGAAGCCATGGGAGGGTTCTGCTCTTTTTCTCTCTCTTCCTTCAACACCAAGCCCAGAAAGTACACAACGGACAACATCTCTACCTGGAATAAAGCATGAATCCATGCAGGATTTTCATTCCCAGACCTGAGGGAAGCAGAAGAAACATCCCATGAAGTGGAGAAGCGGGACAGAACAGAAAGAAGAGGGAGGGGAACGAGTCAGGGGCAGACTGTTACTGAAACCTCCACACTGGGTGGAGACAAAACCAGTATGTGTGATAAATCCACCACCTTCACAAACCACTTTGGACAATAATAAAGGTCTCCCAAGAAAGTACGGGGCAGTCCTTGGGCATCATGGAAGAGCATTAGTTAGGGGGCTGTTTACAAGGGCCTTAATTTGGGGCCAATAGCCCCAAGGAAACAATTTATTGACATCGGGTGGACGCACTGGACACAACCACAGCCAATTTAAATATAGGCCATTTTCTTTAAGAACACGAATCATGAAAGTCTCGTATCATATTACATTGCAGCAGATTTTAGGGACAACCAGAACATGATACAAATATCCCTAAAACTACAAAGAATCATTATATTTCACTTAATCATACATCAGATGGTAGAAAATCTTTTTAGCACTTCAACAAGTGAACTTTAGAGCTGCTTTGTAAGTACTCTCTTAAGAATTTTACTGCTGTCTCCCTTTGTCACACGATAAAGCACAAATAAAACCCTAGCTGTAATAATATTCATCAAGTTATGCAAATGCAGTTTTTCCATGGTAGTTAAACATCAAGTATAAAAGAACAATTTTTTTCCCCACAACCTATTAAATAAGCAAGGGTCTATTGTTCTAAGCACACCTGTAGGTTGTAAATCTATATCCTCTTAACCACATTCCTTAAATTAACATTCCCGAGTCAGTAATAAGAAATCTCATTGATATGCCATAAAATTGCTTCTGTAATATCTGTTTTAGTTTGTTTTATTAGTGTGTTCATCAGTAGCTAAGAGCTAGAATAAAATATTTCCAGATTAATATTATTTAAGCCCCACAATTCATGTATTCAGAATTTTTGCCTTGAATGACAAAGCCACCCCTATGAAACTGATTCTGCTCTGATACATTCAAGATCTTATCGTCCGAATATTCACAATGTTTTAGTAGTAAAACTGATCACCTATGAAAGGGTGCAGCAGTGCAGGTAAGAGAATATAGACCAGCCACAAATAGATGGGAGCAGCTATCACTTTGTCATTGCCCTTCTACCTTCAGATTTAATCCTGTGTAGATGTTGCTATTTGCAAGTGATTTTTGCATAATTATATTTCACATTTTGGCTGTTAGGAGTCACCTATGATGATTCTGCCTCCTGTAGGCATGATTTTCTTTATAGCTATCTGTTGTACTACTGGTGGCCAAGTTGCAGAAAAGCTCGTCAGACACAACAAGCCCCATTGCCTGTAGGATAAGATTTAGAAACAGAAAATACAAACATCTGGAAACCGTAACTCATGCTGAAATTTTCTTTTGGGTTTCAAGGAATCTGAGTGGCAAAACAATTGATTTGTACTTCAATATCCTAACCTGGCTTATACAAAAGACAGAAAACCACTTTAAATTATTTTGGCTCTGCAACTTTTATTACTTGTAGACTGTGCAGATCTAAAAATCAATAGCACACAACAACTTGGTCTTGATAAAAACATAATTTGTGAAGGATTTCAGATCAATCTTTTCTCAGTGTAGACCCAATATATATACACATTATTTTTTTTTAACTGGGTCATTTAGCTGTGCAAAATATCCCTCAAGATAAGAAAAAAAACAAACCACAAACCCTCAAACAAACAAAACCACCACTCCTTCGGTGTTTCTATTGCACCACTTTCTCTCTTTTCCATATGTGCTCATAAAACTCTGTTTCTCTGGAGTGCAGATGAAGGAAGCAGAACCTTCAGAGTGAAGAAGAAAAGCAGCAGTTTTAGAGTGTATTGGGTCTGGCTGGGATAGAGTTGATTTTCTCCATTGCAGCCCATATGCTGCTGTGTTTTGGATTTGTAACTAAAACATTGTAGATAACACACCAGTGTTACTGCTACTGTCAGACTATTGCTGTTTGCACAGCTTCAAGGGCTTCTTTTTTTTTTTGTTGTTTCTTTTTTTTTCTTGCTCTTTTTCCTCACTCTGCCTCCCCAGCCAGTGGACTGGGGGTGCAGAAGAAGTTGAGAGGGGACGCTGCCAGGACAGCTGGCACACACAACGCACAAAACGCACAAAAAGCCAAACCTTGTGTGTGGCAACACACAACGCACAAAAAGCCAAACCTTGTGGCAGTAGATCAACTATGAATGCATCATGTGCAGGGACAGAGTGACTCCCCATTGCACATAGGCCTGACTTACCAAGCATTTACTGCAAAACCCTGCGTGCACGCACTGCTGCAGGCTTACAGCTTTGCCCCGCTCTAAGACAGCCCCAGCTGAACTCGCCATGCTCAGGCAGCAACCGCATGGCAACACCCAGACTTCAACGCACAGCAGCAGTAATGCAGCAACACAGACACGAATCCTCCAGGAACCCTGGGCTGCTAACATACCCCAAAGCCCAGGATATCATCGATACAGTTAACAACGTTTGCTATACTGAACTATGCAAGCACCTGTAATGACTGTACCTTCACTTTGCATAATTAGCATTATCAGAAAAAGTTATAGAAGTCTGTAAGCTCTTCAAAGAAAAAGAAAAAAGGATCAAATGTATATCTTTATTAAAGAATGCTAACACCCTTGACATGACCCAGATCATCATGAGAACTGTTAAATTTCAATTAGCTTTGAGCTATGCTGATAGGACTTTACTAATAAATGCATGATTTTCTTCAGGAAAAATTTCAATTTTTTATGAGACAGGAGAGAGCATGAAATTCTAAGTTCTTTTTCACTTGTTAAATGTAAAAATCATTAACAACAAAAGGTATGGGATTAGAGGGAGAGCAGGAGGAAAGATGGCCAAGTAACGGAGGCAATGATTTGGGATTTGAGAACTACGAATTCCAATCCTAGCTCTGCTCTACTCCCTCTCCTGGCACATCAGCCAGGCTGTTCAATTTTCTGGTTTCTCCTTCTGTAATAAAGAGATAATGACACATACTAATCTCCCAGGAATTTTGGGACTTGATATCTCTTAAATGCCACAATGCTATGGAAATGAACTTGATCAAAAACATCTTAATGCTGTAATCTGGAGAATATCCAGAGCGCACACAGATGCCTATGGAAGAATTCTAAGCTAAGTGTTTACATGCACGTGAAAATGTTCATAATGCCTGAATAAGAAAGTGTCTGCAAGGTAATGTTTATGAAGGAAGTATCTCAGCAGTGTCAGAAAACAGGCTGCTACGTATGGTAAATTCAGGTCCTAAGGTTAATCCATATTCGACCCCTACAGCTTTTACTTGGTCAACTCAAAGCACCACTTACAAAGATGGAGGGTTTAGAAAGATCACAGAGGAATCCATCAGAAAGAAATACTGACTGCATTCTTAAAAGGAGAAAAGCAGTAATGATTAGATATTTCTTCACACGTACATTTGTATACAACCAAGAGCAAATAATTTCCTAACGGAGTAGTCACGGTTCACAATAATCTAGGGTAGTATTTCCAAAAACCCATGTGTGCTAGGAGTCTGTCTCTTGTTTTCAAAAAGTCAGTCTGATTCAATTTCAGTAAACCTCATCCTCTTTAATCTGCTTTGAGAAAGCAACTTCTAAATTCTTTAGATGCTTAAATACAAACATACATAATTATCTGCAGCAGTGATTAAGCACGTTGTACAAACATAAACCCCTGCCCTTTTACAATTTAGGTAATCATAAATTACAGCAGTGGTTTAACAGCGATTCATGCAAACCTGCTACCACATACATGCTCTTTTTGGCTAAGATCATTAGAGATTTTACTGATATAAACTTCAAATTTGTGACACCCAAAACCCAACATTTTCTTCCCCTATGGGAAATGAAAGAAGGTAAACCTTGGAACATGCAGACTATAAAAAAACCCTAAACTAAACAAAGGTAGTATATTTAGTTCCCTAGGCAGGAAGGAGTTAAAAATCGTATTTAAATATGTGTCTAACTAATGGAAAAGTAATGTTACCAATCAACCACCTAAAACTGAATTACCTTGCTCCAGCACTAGAAAAAATTCAAACACAGGTCAGACAGCCACCTTAGCTAAGCTTTTTAGGAAGAAAAAACATCCATGAGACTATTCTGCCGCTTATCATTAGGAGCGTGTAAATGCCTCGCTGCTTCTGGTCCTTAATGAATTCCTACAATAACTATTGAAGATATTTGAAGATATTGCAAAACAACAATGAATAATATGACAATGGAGGAGATACTAACAACTAAACAGTTCCCCATCCTAGCTCAGATGAAGTAATGGAGCAGAACTTACTGCTTCATTTACGTTATCTAACTACCATTCTTCAACCCTTTTTTATTGTAATTCACAGATATCAGTAATTCAAAGTGCCGCAATTTTAAAAATATTCAGCTCTCTATACTAATATTACCATTCAGACTACATCAGAATACAGAGAGATGAATAAATAAGAACGCAATCATTAAAATATTTTTTCCTTATACATTTATTAGAAAAAGGTTATAATACTGGTTTATTTCTAAGAGTATTATGATATTTTATAATAGGTCTCTTTCACAATTATTTTCTTCATGCCTCTCAGGTAGAAATCTCTAGATCATACTAAACTCCTCAGATTCCTCCTTGGCATGTTGTTTTGGAAAATAGATTTATTATATTAACAATTTTAAAAGATGTGTTTAATGAGGGGGGAAAAGGGACCCATAATCCCTGATAATAAAGTATTTTCAATGCCATAATAGCTATTTTTCTGTTACTTATTTCAACATGTTTACAGTTCAAAGGAAAACACAGCTCTAAAATTAAAGAGGAGGGTTTTTCAAATGCCTCTCTTTCAATGGCTTCGTAGGCCTTTACAGACCGTAGGAGAGGTGAAGACGAGACTGTTTTGAGACGGACAGCATATTGGCATACTTCCATTTTCATCTATCGGGGTTTAAAATGTGACTAATCACAGCAGATCTTCCAAAGGATGCAACTATCAAACGAACATGGAGCAGCACTACTGTCTCATTCTTTCTCTATTACCTTAAAAATTCCTAACCAAGGAAACGTGTTAGCAATAAAACAACAAGATCGCTTAACTACAGTACGTTTCTCAAGCTATGTAACAACTATATACAACCTGAAGATTAAGAAAAACCAATAGAATGGGCAAATATACAATATACTGATTTTTCTCTCAAAAAAGCAACTGTATGAACTTTCCGTAGATCATGGAAAAGATACCAGCTTTCTTCTACTTTTTTCTGAACTGTTTTCAGAGAACTTAAGTGGAATGCCAAAGAGAAGTGGCTTCTTTGCAAAGAATTATAGCTTTAGGCAAGGGAGTTGTGTAGGGCAGGGCTAAGCACAATAATTCATCTTTCCAAATAAGCTAGGCACAGAGAAATGCAACATAACCACTAACTGTCCAGCTTTCTGAACTGGGACACCAGTCAATGATCTTCCATTCTACTGGTGCAGATCACTGTCCTTATATACAAGATCAATCCCATTTCTTGCCTTTCAATTTTACCCAGCACACAAGAGCCAGAGCACAGAGATCACGGCACGTGCCCTGCCTAACGCCGCGCTCTGCAGCATTCCCACCTTAATGAATTCCACCTCGTGACAATGGAATGGGAAAAATCCTCCAGTTATGGGAATGAGTGAGGACTCTGCTCATCTAGATTTTACATCCATTTCTACTACAAACTTCTTGCCACTCTCTTTGTGCTTGGTTTCCCATTGTATATTTGGAACAATTCTATCTCCTTTGCCTGTCATGTTTATTTTTAGCTGTTGTTTTCTGCAACTGTCTTTTATTGCTTTGTTTACTGGTTTGCTCAATGCGCTGCAGCTTTGGTTGAGTACGGTAGACATCACCACACAAATAATAAAAGGTCAAATGCCAAATAAATCCATAGACTATCTGGTAGAATCAACTGACTACATTACAAAATTTAATTTTAAAATCCAGGATTTCTCTGTAATTAAACTGTTAAAACTATACTTACCTCAACATATTTATCTATCAAAATGAAACAGAAAAATAATTGCTGTAAAGCAACCGTAGCTAGAAATTATACTTAAATTCAACTGAAGCATAGCGAACACAAAATTTACTGTGATTATTACATGAGGATTTTCACACTCGGACAGAAATTTGTTTCATTACATACAATTCCAGAATCTTAACACGTCTGTGTTGGATTGGCATTGCTATTTTTAAATGCTTCTTCTAAATAAGGGAATGGGACAAACCATTTTATAATCAGTAATGTACTACATGTGTACACCATGTCACGGGTGAATAGGGCACAACGCCCAGCCATATGGTGTACTTAAGAGCCAACTCATCTACATAGACCGTTACCAGGCAACATCCTGGACTTCAGTCGCAGCTTGGTAAAAAAATGACCTCTCAGCCCTAGAAGTTGATTGATATTCATTGTGCTGGTTAGGTTATGATCACAAGGGAAAATAATAAAACCAATTATGAGCATTGAGATTTGGCAGCATTAAACCTTCCCCAAATTCCAAATGAGTATTTTCTTCCTCTTTCTTGTCATATATCCCAAATCTCTGGTTTAGCTTGTTGAAGGAAGATAGATATCTTTTCCTTCAACTACATTTACAGATACTGAAGCAATATATTCACAGTCAAATTAATGTCAGCTTCCTAAAAACATGCCAGTAATTATCTCAGGGACCACTGTCTCCCA
Organism: Chroicocephalus ridibundus; assembly: GCF_963924245.1. Lineage (NCBI taxonomy): Eukaryota > Metazoa > Chordata > Aves > Charadriiformes > Laridae > Chroicocephalus > Chroicocephalus ridibundus. The sequence goes on along the minus strand of NC_086291.1, from coordinate 42,572,488 downwards.
TGGGTTAGAAACCCCAACCTCATTCTTGCAATTTTTACCAGAATTTTGCTAACAAAAGCTGTCAATTGCATCAAATTCTGCTAAGAGCTGTAAGGTTATTCTGTGATAGAAAATACTGTTTGTGACAGAGGAAAAGCTAAAAGCAACAAGCATGCTGAGCACTACAGAATTGATTTAAATCTGTCCTTAAGATGAACAGGCTTTTTTTTTTTCTCCTGTAAGCCAGGCAGTCTTTTTGAAATAATGAAATCTTTTTTCAAAGACATTAAGAGGAAGATTGTGCTCAGTGTAGGAGAAAAAATATAAAACTCTTCTTATTTCTAACAAGGACCGTATGTCTGATTTTTTCAATGACATCAAACTTTGTGTGTTGGGGAAGAACTCAACTCAATACATTTGAACAAAAAAGTGAATCTAGTCTATTATTTTGCCAATACACATGTGCAACTCCTTTACTTTCTACACACAGAAAAAAGAAAAGCATAATTATAAATGTATAAAAACATAAATATATTCAGTCAGCCCAAACAGAACAAGCCATGCTTATTACCCAATACAGAGCGTTGCAAATTATTTTACAGAGGATTATTAAAGATTGTTTGAGAAGTACAAAATACACATCTACAAGAATCATACACTTAGTTTAGTTTTTCTGATACTTCTGTATTTATTATTACAAGTATTGAAAGTTATATCCCGATTAAAAAGTGCTTAATCAATATTGTTTCTAATCAAATGTTTAAAAGAAAAACTTTACAAGAAAAGATAAATTCCAAGTATGAACGAGCAACAAGTAGTTTGGATGCGAAAGCGTCTTCTCAGGAAGGAAAAAAGCAAAAAATGAATCAGCACAAATACTTTTTCACGTCCTATAAATTTTAGAGATGAATTCATGATATTCCCTATTCTGACATTATGGGTGCATTTAAAAAAGAAAGCGTGATTAATTATCCATGGCTGTTCTAAGGGATAAAAACTGTCTGTGACTAACCTGTATACAAAGTAATTTATTTCTGATGGAATCAGCCAAAGATAAAATAAATACAATAGTAACACAACCTTAGCACGTACAAGGGAAATAGAAGAAAAAAGCACTTTAACCTACAGCCAGAGACAGGGAAGATTATTTTCTAATCATGTCACTAGCAAGTTGTTGTTCACTGAAGACCAAAAGGTATCAGATCTTGTGTTTATGGCCTATTAGTCTTGCGATCCAGCAAGAGCGTGGCAAGTGGCAAAATCCAAAGTATGTCCTTATTCATTATGACAGCACAACAGAGATTTCAGTCAAATTCCAAGGAAAACAGAATAAACAACAACAAAATCAGCGCACTTACAGAAAGCAGGCTCTGATCATGAAAACAATAGGCACCACTTGCATGGGGCTTCTGTGTAGTTTCCTAAGAAAAGAAAAATACATTTGTACTGTAAATGAGAGATTCAAGGGGGATCGTCTTTGTGCCCCGCACCCATGGAAGGCTGAAGGCAGGCTTTAAGATTCAAAGTGTTGCAACAAAAAATGAAATTGATAATGCATTATTTGGGCTTTCACAAGAAGGTTTGCGTACACTATTGGGTCATAATTGCATTTTTGTTGTAGTACAAAGCCGAACAACATAATCTGCTTATTGAGTCATAAACAGCAACAAAGACTTTATTATGTATTTATTAATCACTCAATGGACAGTAAAAATTTCCAAGCAGTTCACAACTTATTAGAAACTTAAATCCCATGTTTGCATTATGAACTTACCTACTAAAACAGACATGCAATTACTATGCCATAGTTCACAATTTTCCCCAGTACAGGTTTCTGTTTCAATAGGAACACACAACTTTGATTTACTTTTTTTGTACTTTTCAAATGAAAAATTCAAGCAATTTTGCAAAAGAAAAATGATCATAAAATACATAAACAAAAGGGGCCATTCAAAATATATTATACACGCCTTAGCTGGGAATTAGAATAGGGTAACAGTCTATTCCATGCCACTTTTTCTTACTGATGAGCAGCTGGTGACATGTAATGTTTTACTGAATTATTCATTGAATTTTAGAAGTTACAGTAAGCTCAGCCATGTTTTTCGTAACAGATTGTACCTACCTGCATTTTTTATTTCCATGTGTAAATGGTCGTATAGATGCTCTGATACAAATACTCTTGAAAGTAGAAACGCTGTACATATTTGGAGTCTTCAAAGAAAATACACACCTAGGTCTATGTATTACAAAAGCATTCTGTAGACAAATTTAATATACTTTTTATCCACCTCAGTAAAATTCCAAACAGTAAATATACTGAATGGTATTTCACCAAACGTGTTATTCCTTATATATGATTTCATTTTAAACCAAGAAACAAACATAAAAAAAATAATAATCAGTAAATCAAAAAAACAGTAGTGGCTCTCTCTAATGCAGCTGAGGATAAATAAAAAGAGCAAGGAAGCAGTACCGGAAAGGGACATGTTCCATAAGCATGTCAGGTAATATTGCAACTATCGTACGTATTGATAAAAAACCCAACAACTTTGGAATCTGAAAAAGAGATAATCAGCAACAGAAAATATACTTGCACTTTGGTCTCCTCAGAGCAAGGACCATCACTAGGAGAGTATCTACCACAGTAAGATCCAACCTCACGACTGCAGCTCCTATCAGTAACTGCAACTCTCTTATCAAAAAAACCCTCACATTAATCAATTTCTGAGCTGAAGGTACAAGCCTATTTTTATTTATGAAATAAAATGAACCACACACATATAAAAATACAACAGAAAAGGCAGCTCACGTAAGAAGGCTGCATACGCCCATAAACTATACATTAAAACTACTGCATGTTATCCTTTCTGGGAAGTGTTTCTCTGTGTGAGATCAAAGATATCCCCAAGTATAACACAAGGTAAATTAACGGTATCGAGAGTTCCTTAAAAATCCCTGAGAAGCTGTGGGTTTTTTAAAGTAATTAGCCCACATTTTCAAAAATGACGTCTGATTTAGGACCATCTTGTAGTGCCACAGTGAAACTTAGTCATAGTCACCGAATAATTGAAAATTAAGGTTTTCTCTCAGGTTTTCTCCATCAGGGGTACTTGTCTTTCACAATTTGAAGTCACTGTGAGTTTTCAAATGCAACCTCTAATTTTTTACGACTTCGTACTGATTAAAATGCTACCTCACTGAGCTTATAGTAGATTAATTTTCCTTTTCTGAAATTCTTGTATCTGACAACTCAATCCTAGCAGACTTTCTATTTAGCATAATGTTCCCTATCATTAATTTTAGAAACTTTATACTCCCAACTGCTACTGCTAGTATTCCTTATTTATCCTGCATTTGCACACCCTAGTGACTGAGGAAACTCAGAATCCACAGAGAAATAAGATGTATAGAATTTTAAGAACATATGCAACTCCAGGAAAAAATAGGAATATAACGTTGTATGTAATTTACAAATTACTGCTGTATTAAATCAGAGCAAGTGTAAAAATAGTTACCTCTAAAGCAATTAACTTGGCTATAATATTTAATCAATGAGTAATTATTAATTTTGCCTGATTTTACACTACTGTATAACCCCTCTCTAATTTCCTCCACATAGAAATATTAAAGTTTCATGCTCTACTGACGGCAGACATTCTTTAAAATGTTTAATAATCTGAGTACGACATGCGAAGTCAGGATTTCCTCAAAACAAATGGTCTAAAAGCAGCTGCAAAAGGAGAGTGGAACTCCAGCCACAGCCCTGGGCTCCATACCACCACCGAAGGTACTTTATTACCATATTGTTGGACAAAATGAAGGGTGGCACATTTACAAACTTTACAAAGGTTTGTAAAGATTTCTCCATCCCCAGTCTGGATATGAGTTGGCCTGAACCAGTGCAGCCGTCCTACGTAACACAAGCCAGTTACGGAAGGCTCCTTGCCCAGCACACCCGGAGGCTCCTGCAAACCAGGCAGATGCAGTTCCATGCACTATTACAGAGAGCATTTCTGTATTTCCAGGTTTCATGAAGACCGCTTTGCATAAAGTGCATGTGTTACGAAATACACTTTATTTGTTATCTAGCTACTCAGGCAATATCTAAACAACAAGCAAGGTTTTTCAGTCACATTTACATGATTATACGAAGCAATTTTTAGTAGAAGGAAACAACAGCTGGAAAAAGCTAATACTTTTGTGGAAAAAACCAACACACCTACTTTCTGATAAAATCCTATTTACAAGTCTCACGATAACCTACTTGACTATGATGGACTTCAACGTTATATCTTATTATTCTTTGTACTGACACAAAATGTCATTAAGACTGTCCACACAGCTAAAAGCAGCCTTATGGAGAAATGTAAGGCGCATTTTCAACGTGATATTTTCTTTTCCACAGCTGTCGTATATCTTAGCAAAACAAGAAGTAGGCTCTTGTTCTGCACTCCTATCACACAGAAATAAATATACAATTAGCAACATTTTGCTTGCACCTGGCATTACAACACTTGTATGTGACAGGCATATACGAGAACAGCAAGACCTTCCATAGATGAACAGCAGAGTTACCAGCATTCTGCACTGCTCCAGACTTTCTGTCCTGAGAATGGGAAAACTTGAGTCAACTAGAAGTCCTGCTAAGTATCTATGTAAAAGTCTGGCAGAGAAGATGATGTTTTGAGATTCACTTAAAGCTGGGGAAGTTGTGCTGTCAGGTGAAAATTGCAGGTGTGTAGCAAGTCCTAAGAACGCCCCAGGGTCTCCTCTCCCCAGCCCATCGAGCAGAGCTCACGCTGCAGGGACGTCGAGAAGGAGAGCCCCAGGCCATTCTGGCTTCATAAATAGTCACCATACCCAAGCATTCCAAGAGTAACCCAGACTTTACAGTATTTTTGCACAGAAGTAGCTCCCTTCAGCATTATATTAAATAAAAAATAAAAAAATTCAAAAAACCCTAAAGCAATAATAAAAGTTACTACTAATACGTATACACGATTACTAAGCCTGACTTAACACCTTCGGCTTCACACCTTTATCAAAAGCCTACGTATAAATTAATCTAATCTGATATTTTTTATTTTAATTCTGTTCTCAAAATGCAATTAAACAATGTTATCTGTTGCTGCAAGTTAAAAGTCATTCCCTTTAGATAACAGCCAAATACAACAAGCAGTGAGTTTTACCATCATTAGACTTCTAACCATATTACTTCTATTTTGAGGCTTTTTTGTTTGGTCTCAGTTTAATTTCCTGTCAGCCTTACAAGAGATTTCTAATGTTTGGGCTGTAGGATATGCTCTGATTAAAAATAATCTTCCCAATTACTGCCTGGCATGAGTCTACTGCCACATGCACTCTGCCACTGGCTTCTGAATTTCTGTCAGCAGTAATTGTGTCTGTAGCTTCTAACTGTAAATGAAAACCCAGGGGGCATATTTGGGTTCCAGTTTCCTTTGCCTAGCCATATCTTTTAATTTGCACTGTCTGTCAAAAGGAGATGTTCGTAGGCACTAAAAGGAAATCCTTAGAACATCAGGTTAAAAAAAAGAGGAAAGGAAAAAAAAAAAAAGAAATGCAACTGGAATATGATACACTATATTTGATATTTATTCTAACATACTCTATGCAGACAGAGAATCTCACTGCATTTATTAGCCTTAGAAGAGGTAGACTGAAACCATTTACTGAGCATTTCTAGATGCACTTTACCATTAAATTTAATCATAAGTCTTAAGCATCACCTTATTATTGCTATTTTTTTTTTGGAATGTGATCATTCTAATGAATATTTGACAGAACAAGGTTTCTTACCACAATGGGAAAAAAAATAGTATTTCTCAGGCTCTGGATGCTGGCCTAAACTATACCATGGGGTTACCCATCTCCAGCTGGACCTCAGACATGGCTTGCAGGCAACCTGTCTCCAGGGTTGACCCCCTGGACCTACATTGCATCTTCTCTCCAGTCTCCCTTTCAGTCCTGTTTCCTGTGCGGACTTTAGATCCACTTTTTCTGTCCTCTCTCTGTCCCACTGAACTGCTGTCCTGACTGGACTCCCCAGAAGGATCCTGGGCCTGGTTCACCACCTGGCTTGGGGCCGTCAATGGACGGATCCTGTTTCGAATACTTGGCTCTGTCCCCTGTGTTCAGAACCAGAGGGGCTGCAACCCATGGGGGAGGGCATGGACTGCTCCAACACAGCTCCTGGCTTCCTTCTCTCCAGCACCAGCCAGCTGCCACCAGGCCCCAGGACATCTCCATTTGAAACCACAGTGCTTAAACCTGGCCATCAATGCAATCACAGTCACCAGCCTCACGATACATTTGTGTTAAGATTCTCATTGATTCATTTTCCCTCTTAGGAGTGCTGCTGCTGGGAGTCCTGTGATGGAAAGGTGGCCCGATGTCACCAGGGCATGTTGCCTGTGTGACAAGGGAAGGATGGAAGCAAGGTGCCCTGGGTCAATTTTCTAAAGGACAAGAATCTTAGGAAGAATGAAACACTAAGCACAGACTGTACTCTGTGGATACAGAAGCAGCACAAGGAGTAGGAAAACATTTAATACAATGTCAAGAGTGGAACTTCATGTAGAAGGGAAAAGTACAACCAACTACACCAAATGTACAGTCAAGAATGAATACATAGGATATACAGTGTTCACTGCAAAGGATAATTTTCTGGAAATATTCACTATAAAATGAAGAATACTTTAAAGTCCTGTGAAAATAATTTTCTATGAGGTTTCAATGTTTATCTGTCAAAATTAAGTAAATTTTTGTCCCAAAAGTAACATGGCATCCAGCACATTTGGAATCCAAGGAGTACAGAGAGCATATTTTTGCATGCAGGAATCATGGAAGTTTTCTTTGTGAGGACAAATACTGAGACTTGGTGAGTGTGAGTAGGGATCTGTCCAAATGCCATTTGAAACTGAATAGCTGTTCTTGGCATAAGAACTTATTTGAAGTATTAAGGCCAAATGTTAGCACTCTGCATTTTATCTGTTGGTTGATACTCTATTCTGTATGCTTCTGTCTGTAAATATTGTTTGGTGTCAAATATTAGTTGGCACCTACTACAGGCCACCCTAGTACTGCTACTACTAGGCTCAAGGGGAGCCTATTGATGCAGCTCCAGGGGGCTCTCGTCCCACTGGAGGACTTCAACCACCCCAACATCTGCTGGAAAAGACTTCTGGAGTGCAAGGAGGATAATGTCTTAAGTCAGGTAACAGACAGCCCTACCAGAGGCAATGCGATACCAGACCTGCTGATCACCAGTGCAAATGAACTTAGTAATATCAGGATTGGAGGCAGCCTGGGCTGCGGTGATCAGGCACCAGTGGAGTTCGCAGTCCTGAGGTATATGTGTCAGGCAAAGAGTGAAGTCAGGACCCTGAATTTTAGGAAAACAAACTTCCAGCTCTTCCAGGGAATTAGTCAATAGGACCCCCTGGGACACTGCCCTCAGGAACAAGGGAGCAGAACAGAGCTGGCAGATCTTTAAGGACACTTTCTACAGAGTCCAGGAGCTCTTGATCACCAGGTGCAAGAAATCAGGAAAGGAAGGTGAGAGACTGGCATGGCTGAGTCGAGACCTGCTGGTCAAACTAAAGGGCAAGAAGGAAATGCACAGGAAGTGGAAGCAGGGACAGGCATCCTGGAAGAGTACAGGGACACTGCTCAGTTGTGTAGGAATGGGGTCAGGAAGATCAAGGCGTAGCTGCAGCTGAACTTGGCAAGGGGGACAAAAAATAACAAGATTGGCTTCTACAGTTATTGCAGCCAGAATAGGAAGGTCAAAGAAAGCGCACCCCAGCAGCGAGCAAGACTGGCAAACTGGTAACAACAGACGAGAAGGCTGAGGTACTCAACAACTTTTTTGCCTCAGTCTTCACTGGCAACCTCTCTCCCCACACCTCTCGAGTGGATGGACTGCAAGGCAGGGACTGGGGGAGCAAAGTCCCTCCCACTGTAAGAGAAGATCAGGTTTGTGACCATCTGAGGAACTTGAATATACAGAAGTCTCCAGGACCCGATGAGATGCACCCCAGAGTCCTGAGGGAACTGGCTGATGTAGTTCCAAGCCACTGTCTGTGATATTTGAAAAGTTGTGGCAGTCAGGTGAAGTCCCCAGTGACTGGAAAAAGGGAAACATTACACCCATTTTTAAAAAGGTAGAAAGGAGCACCCTGGGAACTACTAAGCTGTCACATCCAGAGGGTAGTAGTCAATGGCTTAATGTCCAGATGGAGACTGGTGACAAGTGGTGTCCCTCAGGGGTCCGTACTGGGACCAGTACTATTCAATATCTTCATCAATGGCATAGTAGGATCAAGTGCAACCTCAGCAAGTTTGCAGGAGACACCAAGCTGAGTGGTGCGGTTAACACGCCTGAGGGATGGGATGCCATCCAGAGGGACCTGGACAGGCTCAAGAAGTGGACCCATCTGAACCTCATGAGGTTCAACAAGGCCAAGTGCAGAGTCCTGCACCTCGGTCGGGGCAAATCCCGGCATCAATACAGGCTGGGGGATGAAGGGATTGAGAGTAGCCCTGCCGAGAAAGACCTGGGGGTACTGGTGTATGAAAAGCTAGACATGAGCCAGCAATGTGTGCCCACAGCCCAGAAGGCCACATCCTGGGCTCCATCACAAGAAGCATGGCCAGCAGGTAGAGGGAGGTGATTCTCCCCCTCTACTCCACTCTCTTGAGACCCAACCTGGAGTACTGCATCCAGCTCTGGACAACCCAGCTCAGCAAAGACATGGACCTGTTGGAGCAGGCCCAGAGGAGGCCACAAAAATGATTAGAGGGACAGAACATCTCTCATATGAGGACAGGCTGAGAGAGTTGGGGGGTAGCCTGGAGAAGACGAAACTCTGGTCAGACCTTATTGCAGCCTTGCAGTACCTAAAGGGGGCTTTTAAGAAAGACGGGGACAAACCTTTTAGCAGGTAAAAGCATTATCACCAAGGTATATACCCCTGCCCTGAGAGGATGACTGAAATTGCCAGAACATTTAAATAAATGCCTACTTCTTTAAATCTAAGGTAAGACACTGAGTTCAAAATGGTTGTTCCTGTGACTGAAGCCATGCAGAAGTTTAAATATTTTCAGCATAAAAACCGTAGTATCAAGCATAACAGCAAACACGTTATGAAACCGAAAGAAATATTGGGAAAGGACAAATGGAGTCACAGTAAGGTAGGAAATCAGGATGTAGACATGGCTGATATAACAAATGGCATCAGTACCTCACTACTGACTTCTTCACTGTTTCACTTCAGATCCATTTTTCAAAAATACGTAGCATTCCACTACCATTATCAAGATTAATGTCCTAAAAATACATGAAGACATCAACTGGACTGTGGGAGAGAAAGTAAGGGGGTGGGGGAAGCACTGTGATGTACTTTACTGGTTATATTCTTAACAATATTTTAGTTTCATAACTCAACACTTCCTCAATAAAGAAACAAAAATTTCAATTGTTTTCTACAACATACTAAATAGACCTTTAGCAACAACCTCAGCCTCTCACAAAATTATTAAAAAAAGCCCAAATCAATAATCAAAATCTATTACTGCCTAAATGGTTGTGATGCTAAGAATATGATCGGCATTTTCTACAGATTGCACAGAAGTCATGCTAAATGGTCACTGGCTGTCCTCCATAGGCAGCCCCTTTCTGCACGGGAACAAAAGTCAATTCTCTTTCACACAAATTACTAATGAAATTCTAAAAAAAGAAATGCAATTTTAGAGGGTTTAACCTGAAAAATTTGTGATCTTTTCATGTGATTCCCCTCCTTTCCAAGCCTACATACAACAGACGTTCATTCCTGCCTTAGTGGGTTTTAGCGATGTTTTTACTTCTTTATTTCAATTTAATGTTTAAAGAGTTCTGAAAAGAACCCTAGTCAAATTATATTTTTACACTGCTAAGCACCAAAAATGCCTTACATCAATTATTGTGATTTTGTGCATACTCAGTCGATGAGCAAAGTCTTCAGTGCTTTCAAGCTTTCGAGAGAAGTCATCAAACTGTCAGCACTTCGCCGGACTACCAAGCCTCTCCTCATATTAGAGTAGTACTACTGTAATCGCAAACATCACTAATTGCCGTCAAAATACTTCTTTTTCATAATGACCATGGGTTTTATCGTGACCTAATATCACTTATCTCTGTTGCTTTCTTGCAACACCTCTTACTCTCATTTCATGCCACTACAAACAATGTTAAAATGCGTATCTTTGCCTGCAATAACACTGATCAAACTGCCCAAAGTACAAAGACTGATCAATATGATAAATGTACTACATTATTGCACACATCAGACTTCCAGAACTCACAGCTCAAAAAGGGTAAAATAATCTGTAGTACTGGCAGTGACATTCAAAGATCCTTTCAATGACTTTATTTTTTTTTTTTAAACCAGTCGTAGTCTGCACAGACAATGGGGGGAGACGGGTACAGTAAACACAGAATGATGACAATTATGTTTATTTGACTACCTAAAAGCACTCTTATTAACATAAGGCTGCTGCACCAAAAATACAGTCGCATGTTTATTCCTGATGCGTAAAACATACAGAAGTAAAAGCTATCTCTGTATGAAAGAACAACAAAAAATAAACTTTGGAAATTATTCAAGGTTAATGAAAAATGTTACTTATACTGAAAAAGTAATAAAAAAATGGTTTGTTTCTTTGAAAATCTTTTCAAAAGCAGTTCCAAAAAAACTCCAACCAAACAAAAGAAACCCAAACCCAACCCAACCCTCTATTTTATATATTGACTGTTTTATTAGCGTAAGTTCTTGAACAGCTTTTTAAAGGTCCCTTAAAAAAAAAAAAATAAAAAATCTTCAAAACTTTGGCTGCAAAGCCAGCTGGCTATAAAATGCACAAGTACCACCCTGGGAAAATCATCTCCCAGCCAGTGCAGGGAAGTGGCAAAGTCCCAGGCACCAAGTTTCTCCAGTACTATAGTCATTATACCTGCTACTTTACAAATAACACTTTTACAACTTTTCTTCAAAATTTTTTCTTTCCTCCTCACTCTTCTGCAATAGAGACTGTTCTACCAAAGGTCTTGAGCGGGTAGAACAATTCCACAAACATCAGTAAGATGACTCATACGCTTAACCATGGTAATACACTCATATGCCCGCTAGACTAAAAGATCATTTATCACAAATTCAAGTGAACAAGGCATTCAAAGGAGATGCAGAAATAACCAAGTAATTTGAAAAAGGCTTAACCGTTATCAACTCCAACTGAAGAGAACTTCTTCTATCAATTCCAATGGTGAGCTTTTAGCACTGAATACCCCGATACTGACAAAGACTAAAAAGCAGGAACATTATACTTTCAGAAAAGGCTTTTTAAGGTTTGCATTTTTAAACTAATGGTTCTCTTATCTATCACAGGTCAAGAAATGAATCATGCCTGTATAAGCTATACAGTTTTGAAAGAAATTTCACGTGTAGAGAAAAGAATGGTAAATTTGCCCATTTTTTTTTCTTCTTTATAATGAAAATTTTGACATTGCTTAAGAGTTTTAAATGTTAATAAATACCATCTGAAATTAATGACCAGAACAAGGGAAAGTAAAGTTGACAAAAGGAAAAGAAAAAAAAAAAAAAAGCAGTTTATTCAATAGCTTTGTAATTTATGACGTGATTATTCTTACAGAAACAGCTGAACTCTAGGTTGCATCTCCTGCCGTGATGAGGAAAGTGTAGCACATTGGGAGCAATGCAGTAGCACATGGGAGTTAGGAGCCCTAAGAGAAGAACTATAGTTAAAGGGTACAGCGCATTCCACTCACTGAAGCACGTTTCTTGTGGACAAAAATCTAGTTTGGGTAGACACTCCGCATTTTCTGGTCCACAGAAATTTTTATCAGCAGGGAAAAACACAAGCATCCTTTGACAGATTGGGCAGAGAGGGGGTGGGATGGGTTAGCTGACTGTTACCTATCTTCAGGAAAATTGGCTTTTGTAAAGTTATCAGCTCCTGAAAGGGCCAAGCCTTCCCACCAGATGTCACATACACCATCATGCTGGATCCCAAACACGGTTCACGGGACGTACCACCCAGTAGATTTTCCCGAAGAGCAACACACCCTACAAAACCTTTCTGCCTATGCTAATCAAATTTTGATTTTCATGGGAGGAAGAGCGACCATAAAGCACAAATATAAATGATGCAACCTATAACCCAGGCACACAGAATACATCTCTGCTGAACCATTTCTCTCAGATTTGCTAACTGTAAAGAAAAAAAAAGGGGCTTCTAACTACAGTTCTTTCTAGATGTGCCATATCCAAGTAGAAAAAGAAGTGGATTTGTAAGCATCACACGTTTTCCTCCACATTTCTGAATGACCAGTTCCACACATCTTTTTCTTCACCTGTAACCTCTCCTAGTGTAGTACGAAAATCACAAACTACAGGTAATGGTAACTTTTCCATCACTCACAGCATCAGGAGCTTCACACCAGTACGCTGACACATGTGAAATAAGACCACTTATCAATGAAGAGAGAGGTCAAAGGCTTCTAGGGCTGGAACAGGAACCTGCTGGCTGCTGCAAATCTCTCACCAGCGCATTTGAGCCTGACACTTAATATTCAAACTGAATTGCAAGCTATGTACTCAAGGATAAAGCTCAGTAATAATAAAGATTCACAGTCTGACATGCTCAGCATACAAATCTTCAGTGCAGAGCTCATTTTTGATATTTTTTTAATCTAAAAAGGAATCTGGATTTTTTTCCTGTTTTAAATAAACAATAATACTTCCCATTTAGTGAGGGAAACAATGAAATGAGGAAAATAAAATTTTATTCTGTACTTAGATACAGATAAAGAATTCACATATTTTATTACAATATAGGTACACTCTGTATGCAGTCTTCGCCGTGCTAATCAGGCACAGGAATACATCAAATAAGGTATCTACTTTGTTTTCATAGGGCCAAATCCTTTGAGCCAGAAATCCACTACTTTAAACCATTTAACAGTTTGCCAAAATTTCAGATAATTTATGGCATGTATTTAGCATGTCAGCTGTGAAAGCTAAAATCATTGCAAAGTATCTAAGGCCTTGGTAGGTATTACTGAAACATTGTATATAACCAATGGTCTCACTAGTCCAATATTAGGTCACCAACAAGTGACAATGGTTATTATCCTTTCATACACTCCATTATTTTAATTTTCTGCCCATCATATAGAAGAAGGTTCTAGGTATTTACACTTTAATTTTTTTTATCTCTCAGTCGTATTCATCTTTTATTTTATCCAACATTGTTTAGTTCACAGTAAAATATTCACTGTTTATTTTAGAGTGACATTGTAAAGTCATGACCCATTTATTTTTTCCCTTTCGATGTTTATTTTACATTACAACAACCTTGCAATTTGTTGTCTTTCTTCTTTTTTTTTTTTATGTGATTGTTCATGTATGAATGAGGTGGTTTAAAATTAAATAAATTATAATTAAATACATAATAGTTTTTACACCGAAAATGTTGTTACTAAACAGTAGGTCCACTTAGAATTTTTTGCTTATTTTGTATTTTGCTAGGAACATCTACATTTCTATTACTAAATCTACCCTGTTCTTTTTGAAATCACACTGCATCCAGCTTAACTACATCTCACTAAATCACCTTGTTAGTCATACTTTGATTCATTCCATTTCATTGCCTTTCATATTTAAATTACTCCATTTCTTTCTCTACTCCCCCTATTACCTTTGAAAATGACAAGTCTCACTTTGTTCAATGATTCTTTATACTGCAACCTCACACAACTCCCGTTATTAACACTTTATCATTTTCCCTGTATATTTGCAAATTTTCCAGCAGAACTGCCTTCCAAAAGAATTCTAAATTTACACATTTAATCCCATCTCCTTGTTTCATTTACATTCCATATGCACCAAGACAACCAGCACCACGAGAAGTCAAATTATATTTGTTTCATCATAAAATAAGAGATAAACGTTTGAGCTCCAATCCTGCCATAAGCAACCTGCAACCCATCTGCTGCCGTACCTGCCCTGAACTGTCCGGGGATCTGGCTGGGAATCTGACTCCAGCCAACGTGCCCACGGAGTTCAGGATCAGAGGTTTTGCTGGACACAAGACACAAACGATCGTGGCATAGTGGAATTTGATTTATACAGTATCTAGTTACAATGAAAATATAACTATATTCAGTATGGGGAGGGAATAAGGATGCAGCCTGAATCTCAAGATCTGTGATACAAATATGATCATTACAGCATAAACTACCGTCCATTCTTATTCTCTCCTTGGCCAAAGCTACATTTCTCAGGAATTTCACTCAAAATCAGCATTCACTTCAAAAAATAAATACATAAATGAAGCAATAGCTCCCCTACTCCCATAAAAAATAAATTGTCTTCTTCACAGATTTCTTGATTGAGCCTTAGAAAAATATCATCTCCATTGCCAAGCAAGAGATCAATATCTCTCTTTAGTTAGTGCGGATATAAAAGTGCTGTAACATGAGCTCAAATTGGGGATGAAGTTGTTAAAACAAATCTAAAAATGCTTCTTAAAATTGCCCTCAGTGTTGCTTCAAAACAAGAGTACCTGAACAATCCTCATGGCCAAAATTATTGCTGTTTTAATGCGCTCTCCAGTATTACTAACTTTTAGAAGACAGAATCTTCTCAAAACTTATACCCCTAAAAAGCTGCCCTGCTGTTCTTTGGCTTTGGGACCAAGGAGCAATTAACCCAGCGGTGCTGGGAACATGCCCTTCCTCCACCTCCAGACCCTTTCCCATGGGCAGGGGAGAAGAAGAGCAGCCAGCAATGAATGACCAGGAGCTGCCATTCACTGTGTAGCTGTCACAACTGCCACCTGTGTTACCAAGTGCCCTACAGTATTTGCCAACTATGATCGTTAAATTGTTATCTCTAATTTACAACTCATCAAAAATTACGCTACCAAGAACTGATTCAAAATAGCCATCGTATTTGCTGAAAGCAGCAAATCCCAGCCTGAGTCACCTAATCCTCTGTGGAAAAACCAAATTCTGCCAGGATGCAGTATAGTACCTCTTCATCTTTTAGAGTAGTTAAGAGAAATTATTAGAAAAACTATGAGATAACTGCTTGCTTAAATGGAATTTTACCAAATCAAATTAAAAATGGCTCAATAACTTGTTACTGAAACCAATCGCCTTGAAAACATCAGATACTGGTTGTTGCTGGATAAGGGTTTGTCTAAAGGAATCATGGCAACATTTATATTCACCCTTTTATTTTTTTTTTAAATCTTACCTTGTAAAACATTTTGGAAATTCTTTTTTTTTTTATTTTATTTTAAAACAAGATAATGATCCATCCTACTAAACCGTAAGTATTTTCTTTTTTCAAAACTATAGAACAGTAGTTTGTAGCTTGAAAAAAATGTGTGCAGGAAGGAATGACTCAAATCCCATAGCCACTAAGAAATCTTTAAAAAAAAAAACCAACAAAATAAATCAAAACAACTTTAAGAGAATTGATAAAATGCCTTTGTGCTGTCTTTGTCCTGTTTGAATATCAAAGCTCTTCTGGGTATCACTTAGATCTACCCATCATAATTCAGATACTTCTGAATAATTCAAGATGTTATGCTTTAACTCCTATCAGCAATTCCCTTGAAGAGAAGCTGTAAGTAAGCATTTATTATAAGCTATAGCATGAATCCATATAATTAATAGTTTGATGTACTTTACCTGTTTGCTCTTGTGATATTAAGCTAGCATTAAATAAATAACACACTCAGATAACTTGTTGTCCTACTTTTCAAAAAGATGCTTCAATTTATGTAATTACTTTATTTGATTTATTGTTGCATCCTTACTCAAGTTACGTATTCTGTTAATGTGCTATCAATGTAATTACCTATTTCTTTGTAGGAAACACTTTTTAAATCAAGCTAGCATTTTTATTGCAAAAGGAATGCACCGCTTGTACTTCCTTGGAATCAAAATATCCTTTTAATGGTATGACAGCAATGTACTCCATCCTTGCACATCTTACTTGGCACACTGAAGCAAAACAGAGATGATGTGCTATTATTCAAGCATAAGAAAAATAGTAGCGCTCCACAAACAAGTGTCAGAGGTGAATAAAGGCATACGAAATGATATGAAAACAACTAAAATACACCCTCGTTTTTCAAAGAAGAGTTCAGAAGACCTGCGCCCAAATGATCGTAAGCTATATATTAAGATTACAAGATTTTGAAATGAAAACAAGCAATACTGAAGAAAAATTGATCTCAGATTTTCTTATTTGCTACTAGCGAAGAGTTAAAAAAAAGGCATACTTCTTCATGAAGTGAATATACATCTTGGGTTAGAAACGTGCGTTTGGTTAAAAACATGAAGGATCTACACATCAGCCTTTATTCTGCAGATAAACTTAATTTCTGCTGAGTACAGGATAGCGTACTGATGCCACCTGAAAGAGTTCTGCATGTCTACTCTCCAGACTCATAAAAGAAAACCCTTCAGGGCTGGAGATAGAAGAAGAAAAAGCAAGTCAAATTTCTGAATACTGAGAGAGAATTAACTTGTTTATACTGCCTTCCCTCAATAATTTTCATTCATGAAGGGTATTAATTTTGACTATTAATTAGAGCGGCATCTGTTTCTCCCCCACTGGCAGGCTACCAGCGAACATTAGCGGCATTAGCTGTTGGTACAGGTGTGCAATCATTGAAAACTGATTTCTGAACTACTCCCCTACCATACTGATAGAGGAGCAACAATTTCACAGAATTAGCTGTCTCAAATACAACGCCACTAAGAACATACTAAATGAGGTTTTCAATGGATAGAGGAATTCTGAAAATATTTTCAAAACTTAACTTCATTTGGCAGAACAGATTAGCAAAGGTCTAAGACCATAAATGCTGTACACGAGGCAAAACCTCAAACCCAAGAAATCTAACACGCATTTTAAAAGGTATTATTACATTTTTTCCATTACTCAATTGGCTTTAGGAAACTGTGCATTTACTACATTGTCTAAGAGAAAACTACTATCATTATATTTAAAAACTGTTGTCTATCTGAAGTTTGGAACACACAGTAACAAATTCCACTGTATTGCTCTTCTCGAGTGTTTTTGTCCACAAAGTAAAACTGGTAAGAGTGTTTGCAAATCAAGACTACTATTCAATACCAACATGAAAATATTTTTCCCATTAAATTTTGAAAAATAAAAAAAAAATAAGATATGCAAACTGCGCAAGTAAATTAGAACTATTTGGAAAGAAAACCATTACTCAATACCAAGAGATAAACCAGTAACACATTCAGTGTATATTATGTATTTGTAAGTAAGAGTGGTAAAACTCTGAATTTTGTTTTCTTCTATCTGCATTTGATTTTATAATTTCTCCTTTGTATAAGAAACGTGAAAGAAAACAAGTTATCAGGAGTTGTTTTACATTTATCGAAAGACACCTACATGGACACTGCTGAGCGCTCTGGAAGTAACCCCTGTGGTCCCAGCGTGGCAGGAGGTAGAGAAGACTAGACATGACCAAACTGAAACTTGGAACGTTTCAGTCCAGGGCATCAGCGGCAGCTTATTCCGAAATGCTTGGTTTTTCAAATAATCCAGCAATTTTAAAAATCTAGCTAGGTAGGAGACATCGCTAAGTCTCATTTATAATTGCTTAGAGACACGGCATTATAAGAGACAGCATTTAGTTACACAATGTAAATATGCCTTATTTAATATACCTGGAAAGAAAGGCACGGCAGAAGCACACTGCAAACAGCCTGAAGCTACGGAGACAGAATTTTTAAGTAGAATCTGAACACTGGTGGGAGCAGAGAGATGGCAAGTTAGACAGGATCTCTGCTCCAGAAATAAGTAACACTGATTTCTTTGAGCTTAAAGGTATCTCTAATTCATGCCTCTGGGAAACAAAAAAAATCATCTAAATGTAAGTTCGCTATCTGATCTTTAAAGAAATAGATATTTTTTTTTTTCCCCCTCCACTATTACTGAATGACAAGCATCTTGATTCAGGCCTTCAGAAATATTTCATCATCATCCTCACTTTCGCAAATAACAGCTAAAGCTTGCAGAAAAATACACATGGCTGTTTTCAGACTCTACAGAACTTACACAGTGAGTACTTCCAACGAAACCAAAATCTGCCACTTGTGTAATAAATCCCCATTAAATTAGAGTATGGTAGATAGAATCAGGTCATCTGACATCACGCTGCTAAAGAAACTCAAAATAAACTACTTCAACTCGATAAAAAGTTGTAATTTTCTGTAAACAAAGCCCAAGACAAAAAATTTAAGGAAATGCCTGCAATGTTCTATTTATCATAGTCTCAGACACATTTAAGCTTACAAATTCAGTTTAATAGCTCCAAAGTATTGTAAATAGCTACGAAATCAAAAGGTTACAGTAAAAATCTTTAAAATCTTCATTGCTAAACTGCATGTAGCACGGCAACAACAAAAGCAGCTAGACAGCATCTACAGAAAAACAGTGAAATACGGTCCTACATACGCTGGGGGAGGTTACTGAAATTTTTAAGACATGTAACTTAAAAGTGAACTGTATAATATGTCTTAGGATTTGATTTCTCAGTAGTTTTTGTCTGTTCTAGGTTGTCCTTTTATTTCATGGCAAAATACTTTGCCACGTTAGCATGCATATTCAATTAGTAGTTATTATAACTATACATGCACTGCAAGAAACACTTCTAATATCAGATTTCTTGGGGATTTCCGTAATGGCTGGTAACTTTGCCTAATAGCTTGAAAACAGAAGCAAAATGCCCACCGAACTGGAGTGTTTATGAATTCTTGCATGATTCTGAATGCTTTTTTGACTTCCAATATATTTGTCAAACTGCTATTCATACAAATTTTACATGTAATGTTACAGCATTGTTTCAAAGTCTTGGGATTTCTCACTCTGTGTATCAGTTCTTATCCAGAGTCAGACAAAAAAGTTCTATTTATGGCTATAATGAGAATAAAGCAGACATTTCCTTACCAACGTGCCAAATACTAGATGGATAACAATATAATCTCAACATAATTCTCTAATGCCTGAAAGCCATTCAAATACCTCAATATATCAAGTTTTAAACCTTTTATAATACCTATAAACACTCTGAGAGTCTAACGAGGCTAATACTACTGAGTGCAACAAGTGAAAGGTGGTGTAAAAATCAATTTTCTGTCACCTCATATGATTTATATTCTTTCCTGAACAAATTAATTTCACACTAAGAAACTGGTTAATAAAACTTCAGAGCAGTCCGATATTACAAAGCTTTGTTCTTAATCCAGGCAGAGATAACATGAAAATAGTATTAAATAACAGTCCGGGATTACTCTTCCATTTGCAAAGGCTGGTCTGCATTACTTCACTTCTTTTCCTCACCAGGTTTTATTTCTGAACTTCTGAAAATGAATTAAAAAAACCCCACAATACAGGTTTGCAGTCTAGAAATACCAATATTGTTTAGAATATTAACAATAAAACATAAAAATAAAAATAAACCAAGCAAGTACGAAAATAAACCAAGTTTGGTATGAAAACCAACATTAGTTTCCAAACTCCGAATCAACTTATGTGCTTAATTCTAAACATAACTGAAATGCTAATATTCGTATTACTAGATAATAAAATCAAAAGGATTGCTGATGTACTTCATACAAAGCACATAATTAGATATTTCACTGCAGCACAGCTGGAATATTTAGCATTTCTGTCCTATCTTATCTGCAAAACTGTTGCTACTGTAGCTGCAATTGCATTTTGCATCCTTTATGACCACAAGAAATTCCTGCACATAACATGGCTCCTCCTCCCTTTCCCTATCCCAAGTACTAGCAATACATTTTTTCTGGGTAACGAAGAACAACACAGATAAAAACTGAATTTCCAAACAAAGTCAATTGTCTGTTCACAGACTGAAACAAGTATGGTGACAAATAATACATATTAAAACCTCTGTGTCCCTTAACTTCCAGGTCTTCTAAAGCGAGCTGAATATGACTGCATCTTCTTACAGCAAGTGATTCTAGATTCTCTTTTTTCTTAGGTAACCGAAACTTCAACACAGGAGATACAAGTCACCAACTTAAAAAATAAAGTAAGTGTAATGCAACACTCTCACAGAGCTGCACAAAAACAGTGGCTCAAGCTGACCAAAACAAAAGGAAATGTTCTGAAAACTAAGATCAGCTGAGGTTTTTGCATTGTTATATCTCTGTTGACTGCATTTATGATGGAAGGTAATACTAGAGGAGTACAGGCAACTTTTCTCACACCTCGCTTTTACATTTCACTTGCAGGGTATTACCAAATGTAAAAATGTTCATAAGCAGATGCACAACAAAAATAGCAACTGAGAATATAATGCAGAATGTGTGTAATAAATATCTACAACACAATTTGAATAATTTCAGAAATATTAATACATCTCTGGAGTGTCTGTTGAAATATTAATAATGTTTTTAAAACTCATTTCAGTTTTTAAAAATAGACTGTATTGTAATTGTGCCAAGAATTTTTAGCCTGTGCTGATATTTAATATGCTTGCCACTGATTGAAAAACATACGAATGCCACCAATTCCATTTTTCTGCCAGGACAATGAGCTTCTCCTAAATAAACTGGGAGAGATTTGGACATCTCCAAGATTTGGTGGCCAAGAATAAGTATTGGCATTTTGTGGTCTCATGGAATATGCTTGTTGATACAGCAAAAGTCCAGACTTCATCAGTCAGATGGGGAACCTTCTGCTTCAGTGTCATTTTGAGAACAAAAAATCAGTAACCAATTCCCATAGTACAATTTGGCTTAATATTTGTCAACTTTGAAATGGCTTTCTAAACAACGTGCTCCTCAAGAACTTTCCATAATCCACTTGTAACTTGTAACTCCCTGCTGGTTTCCAACATCAGTAGAACAAGCTATGGACCCGATCACAGACTGTATTGGAAACTACTTCACACCTTCTAAAGGCATCTTCATCAACCTCCCAAGTAAGGTCAAAAGTAATTTTGTCAAACTGTACTGTATCAGACTCCCTCTGATTCTAACTGTTGTCTTCAGTATACAAATCAGTGCTCACCGTATCGGATTCTTTCTCTACTTGATAATAATGATTTCCATTTTTCTTTCATTCTACTGCTACTTCTGCCAATCTTTTTTCCTTCTAGGCATACCTACAAAACTCCTCTATCAGAATTAAGTTCATTTCCTAATCACGCTGTGTTTTTGCTGAGATGTCAGCGAATTTGCAAACGAAAATAGAAGTCTCAAAATAGTCAAGCCAGATGGTCTGATGGGGAAGCCATCTCTAAAGAATGCAGACTTTAACAGAAGCTCTTTGCCAACCAAACAGAATAAGATATTCTACTGCTTTTTGTTGATTTAAGGTCTATGACACACTGCAGCTGTCACAATGAAGGATAGACAGAAAAGGCAGTCTAATGACTACAGAAATGCATTAAACCATACAAGTTTTATAAGGTATTCACTTGGCATCTGTCTTCTGTAACATGTCTCCATATTATACAAGGTATTTCTCTCCCTCCTTGCTCTTTAGAGAGATATGAAGTTTAATGTACTGACTGGTACTTAACAATCAGATTTTGTCAGCTTTTGTGCTGAATGGCATCTTCCTTCTCCCATTGACTTTCACGGCACTGTTCCCAGTGTAAATTATTGCCTCGTTGTCAGTGAAGGTGACAGCTCCGTGTACTACCTCAGACACTGAACTCGGGAACTACGTGCTGTCAGGCAAATCACCCTGATGCCACATAAATCCTCACTACTGTCACAAGGGACACTTCCACTTTCTGCCTGCCTCCCTTCCGCTGCTGCTTGTACTTACATACTCCCACCCACCCTGAGGCTGGAAGGGATTATTTGCCAGCTGGGTCTTGTGGAGGGGAAGGGGCAGAAGGGCTGTACTTTCACAGCTCCTCGACCCGTTTTCCCAAGGGAGGCTTTAGGAATGAGCTGCCCAGGCTGGCTGGTTTCGGCACCAATCCAAGCATCACATGCCAGAGTAAAGGTATTGGTTAACCACTGGCCTACTCAGCAAAAGAGAACAAACAGAAGTAAACAATGAATATATATTAACCTCTGCAACAATGGTAATTTTATAACCATTATCCAGGTGTATTGCTGTATATTCAGATGTGCAGCTGAGTGGATGCTCCCTGTTACAAAAGAAGCTGGATCAGCACCAAAATCAATAGATTTCCAATTTCAAATGAGAATGGATGGAGCACAGAGAAGAACAGAATACGTTTGCTATTGAATAGGACTACTGAACAGGACACGACTTACAGTGGGATTGCTGCTGATTTAATTCGGGTTTGTACAAAAGGATAAGTTTCTTCCTTCAGATATCACTTTTCATTTGTCTTGAACTTTACATTCACTGTTCCATTTTTATCTTCACGCAATTTATACTAACATTTCTCATCATCCTAGCAAAAGTAAAAAAGAGTTAGGAAAACAGTTCCAAAAGAAAAGCTTGAACCTCTCAGTAGTCTGACATATACATGACCTGTGTGTATATATACACACTTACGTATATCTGCATGGCCTAACCATTTTGCAGCACTGACCACTGAAAGTGCACTGATTTATGTTCTACTTGTAGTCTCACTGTTATAGAATGAAAATAATTTTGTATTTTAGCTACTCTTTGTAATCCAAGCAGTCCTTAACTCAATTTCCAGTGTTAGTCCGATCTGATATGCATTTTCTCTCTACAAGACAGGCCAACAATACTGAAAGGCCTAAACAAAAGCCTACACTCTTTATAGGCATATAGGCAACATATGCCTGTGTACTGTCCAAAACAAACAAATGAACAAAAACTTCAACCCATTCCAAAATTATCCATCCTGCCCACTTGCCAAGTACATAGAGCTCTGCTCTTCTGCAGGGAAACCACTATCAAAAGCTGAGGTTGCTAGTTTAACTGGCTGACGCTACAGTGACTCACGCTAAAACATATCCAGAACACTGAAAATCAAATTACCAAGGTACAGTCTTGTAAAAATTAACTGATTCTCAAACAAATCTTTTCCCCTAGACCAACAAGAGATTTTAACACATTCGTAGAAGATACAAGATTGTAACTTCTAACTTAAATTGCACTGAGTTAAGTTCATCTGAATGTAATCTCTCTGTTAATGGGAGCTATACAAGAAACTAATTTGGTTCAGCATACCATGTTATTCAGCATGGACCCAATTAATTTGCCTAAGAAGTTCAATAGTTTTAACAAAATTCCAAAACAACTTCTGGTGGAAAAACTTTGTTTTCTCTACTCTGCTATTTAAAAGGCATTCAGGTCAGGTGTTCGAGATCTGAATCAGGCAGCCAATTAACGGAAGCCAGTAGCTGAAGAAGCCTTTCCATCAAGAAAGGAATAAGCGTGTCAGAGGAATAGGTTGGAATAGCTACGAACAAAATTCACCTCCATCTTGCAGTGAGAAGAAAAGCCACGTTCAACTCGAAACAGCAGCAATACGCCAGTTTTTGCAACACACCGAACGCAAGGCACCATAAGACACTAGTTTAAATAAAAAGTTCTGAATCACTTTGTTTACGTCTAAATCATCCGAGAGCATGCACCAATATTTCAGACCTCTTATCATCACTGGGGAAAAATTCTAGGAAATACAGTTGCATTCTTCATTCAAATGTGAGGAAATAAAGTAAAATGGCATTGTCACTAAAGAGAAAGATTTTAAAATTGGCTGAAATATTTGAGTTTCAAATCTAGTAGCAAGCTCCTCTCCTAGAAATATTTAAAGATCAACTCCAGAATAATTTCAGTGCTAAATCACCCTGTTCCTTCCTTTCTCTTCATCAGTTTCAGAGTTTATTTAGTCTATTTTTCCTGACACATTAATATATTACTGAAAACACAGTTTCAACTATTTTAAGAAAAGAACGGGGTTTTGTAAGTAATTTCATCTTATACAAGAAATCATTCAGAAATAATGTTACAGCTCAAGTAAATTTACAGTTCCTGCAACCAACATGAAAGTACATATTTTCCATTTTAATTTTAGTTGTGCATATAATGAATTTTGCAGACTTTGCTGATGCAAACACTACCCAGTCTGAAATTCCTAATCAGTAAGAGCAGCAGAGATGAAAATCTGTAAACAATGTTATGTGAAAATAAAGGAAGTCTATTAAGAATGGATTATTTGGCTTGTAAAAATCAACTAGAACAATCCTTTTAACTATAAAAAGAGAGGCAGAAGAAATATCACCATCCTAACTACACTACATAAGCACGTAATCTGGGCACTAATTAAGGATACTTACAGAAGTTGTACTTAAGTGCTTTGAAACACTGTTACTTGACAATTTGCCATCCTGTGTTGACCTGCGATATGCCTAGACGACTTAAGACCACGGTCTTAAAACTGAAAGGAGAGACAGAAGCCTTCCATCGAATTAAGGGAATGGTTGAAATACAGGTCCCTGAGTCTGCTGCAGTGGCTGCCAGAGGCAGGATGGCTCCGGTAATTGCAGGAAGGTGAGCTGCCCCACTCTGCAGCATGCCTTACGCCTGCCCCGGGAGCTTGGGAGTCAGCTAACGTAAAAGTCAGGACTTTGAAATGGATACGGGGATGCAAAACATGAGCAACTCATTTTTATTACCTTCTAGTGAATACCTACGAGATAAAAATTAGCATCTCTGTATCTCCCATACAGGTGACCCCTCAATGAGAACAAGAGAAATAAAAGCATGCTTTTGTTACAAAAGGCTTTTAATAAGCAAAAAAGAGCATCACCCTATACCCTACACCTCTTTGTTACAGAATCCCCTCAAGATTTGAATGATAGTCCAAAGGCACTTTCAACTTCTAACAATACAAATACCAAGCAATACTTGAAAAGTCCTAGTCACTATACAATAACTAGTCCAAAATTTAAAATACAAACACGCTACTTCCATTTGAGGAGAAAGAAGAGGAGGGGTAACAAAGATATCGTCAGTCGTGACAGCCTAATATTAAACTCTAACATAGATACCAACATAAAATAGATATACTGAGTACAGTTTATGCTTCCTACTACAGAAATACAACCAGCCTACAGAGCAACATTCTAAATTTGAACAGTTCATGCAACGTAAGTTACTGAAAACTAATCCACGGTATCTAACTTAAAATTTTTATCAGTTTTGAGAAACCCTTCTCTCAAAATCACTTCATAAGTAAAATTGTATTTGCAGTAACAGACAAAGGACAGACCAAACAAGCTTCTTGAATTAAAATTTTATAGCTAACAAAGCAGCTGAATGCCTTCATTTCTGCCATGGATAGCTGTCATTTGAGAACCAAACTTATGTTTTTTTCTCTCATAAATAACACCTTTACCTCCTGCAGTATTACATTTTTAGATGAAGTTGTCAATAGCTGCTACTCTACCAACATTATTAAATATATTTTGCTTACAGCCCTGTAACTCAGACAATGATTTTTGCTGTGTTCTTAGTCAGATGGGTGTCAAAATGGAATAGCTTTCTTCCTCTTAGTGCAGCGTACTATACGACCTGGTCAGGGTAGAGAATCTGACCTATAGATTTTTTTTCTCAGTATACAGAAATTGAAAAATACATTCCATAAGATGACAATATAAATTGTAAAGTTCACAAACAGAAAATTGCCCACAGATGGAAGATATGAATATAAGGGATTTAACCTATATGGGAAATTTAGGCACTGACAAAACCGATGAAATCAATCTTAATAGCTAAACTTAAGTTTTAAATCATCCCACAAAAACCTTCACAAATGCCAAAATCTAACCATCTTCAAAAAGTGTGTAGCCAACTAATAGCAGACTTTTACTACTAGAAGACACTTTGGCAGACAGAACTGGACAGCATGTTATAACTTGTTAAGTCCTTGAAATAGATGACAGGAATATAATCCTAAGGTTTCATCTCCTTATAGGTATTCCATTGCACAGGGAAACAAAGTGAAAAATTTGGCACATAAGTCCTTCGAATGAGATATTAATTCCATCTCTATTAAAACAAAAATCAAACACGTAAGTAAAGAGTTGACCTGTGCAGGCCACCAGGGTGTCACATTTAGGACATACAAATCCACTGCACAAGCTGGCATCCCAAACCAAGAAGTATAACACTAGATTACACAGAGAAAATTAAGAAAAGGTTTCTATAAGTGTATGAAATGACTAAACACAGACATTTAGAAAATTAACACCTAGTAAAATTAATTTTGTCAAAGGAGAAAGAGTGGGTCTATCCACAGCAGAATCAGAGTGCCAAGATATTATACACCAAAATTATGAATACTCTGTAATGTTCAAACACATCTGAAGTGAAAAACAAAGCCATTTTCTGCTGTTACTATTTCCAAATACCGATACTTCAAATTGTATATGTGCAACTGCACTTCTTGGAAACTTATTTGTTTTTTATAGAACATGAGATGCTTTTAGAAGGCAAGATGAGTGCATCAGAATAGAAATAAAGGCTCTTTACAAAAGGACTGCTATTGTGAAAAAGGCAGAAAATGGAAGTAGGTTAGATCTTGAATTCTCAAAACGAGATGGGGAGACTGGGAGATGAAAGACAGCTGAACTTCTAAAGACCTTTTCGTGTCTGTGCAGAGACACAAGAGCTGCTTCTACCTCCATGAAAGCATGGTAAGCTGTGGAACTCCTCAACTATGCTGATTCGTAAATACAAAGAGGACTGAGTTAAAAATTGGATAAACTTTATATCTCAATACTTTTTCTATATGTTTTGATTATGAAAATTAACTACAGGCTATAATTTGTCAGTAAATGGAGTAAGATGATGATAACCATTTCCCCAGTTGCTGGCCACAACATGAAGAACACTGTAGTCTCAGGAGCTGAACCTACCATCTTCTCAAATCTGAATGGCAACTCAGAGCCGTAAGTGTCTATCTAGATACAAACCAAGGACCATCATCTGTTTCAGGGTGTCCTGGCCCTACCAGGGAGGAACACCTCTGTTTCACCTTTGGAAACACTTCACTCTGCACTGGAAAGCAGAGAGGAGGCTCTAAAGACAGTGAAAGTGAACCACAGCAGCCTACACACAAACCCCCTTGTTCAGCTGTACAAGCGCCCCATTCCCAACTCCTAGGACGTGCCGAGTGAGGGACTGCATTTTTGTTATATGGAAATGGTGAATGACAACAAATACTGATTCAATGGGCTGTAAAAGCAGTAGGTATCAAGAAGAATAAGCATTCCCTCTTTGATTCATGTTGTGTTGAACCATTTTATAATCTACATACATCCACAAACACATCCTTAAATATCAACACTAAATCACTTATGACTGATATGAAGTAGTATTTCATCATCAGGGTAAGTACCATTCTCTGGCATGTAAAAGATGAGGCTTTATTTCCATACATCTAAATAACAGAGCAAATTATTTCAAACCAGTAAAAAACCTAAATAGTTAGAATGTTTAATGTGGCATTTTAATTTATATTACAAATTGTAACAAACTAATGAACCCAGCTTGGCCTCAGAAATGTATATAATGAACTAGATAGATAGGACATGTCCTATATCTGAGTATAAACCCACCAGGTTGTGCCGCTGGCTAACAGAGAGCTTACTTGCTTTTAAAAGGTCTTGTAAGCTTTTTACTTTGGAGTTGTTCTATGCCTGGCTGGTTCCTGAGAGCTTGATTTGACTTGTGCTGGCTGTTGGTGAGCCCACGGGAGACATTATGGCAGCTGCAGATAAATGAAGTGTATGAAATGGCCTTGAAAGCCTTCCTTTTTCCTTCTCCAGGTGAAAGTACAGAGATGGTGAAGGTGAGGCACAGCCTTCACCCACTTTGCACTACTTTTCTTGCAGTTAGTCAAGTTGATTTTAGGTCAGCTTTATACTGTGGTTACAGTCCTGATGCAGCAAAGCATACAAACCTAGCACTTAATTCCTCCTCTTTTTCACAGATACTGTGTATGTACTTGGGTTTGGCTCATTACACCTAGTAAAGTCTATGTATGAAATACTGGATTTTATATATATTTGCTTCAAGTTCCACCATGACTTCCTATTTATCACCTACACAGTTGTTGTCTGTAAAAATCAAAGATTAACAAGGTAACAACATATCCATTTGTATCCACTTGGTTAATCAGCTTTTCTCTCCTTCATCCCCATTTCTCCTTCAATGAGGTAAAACAACCAGCTCATTTGAAATAGCTGGTATAGCTGGGGTTGTGGGTTAAAAGCTAGCTGATTGTTGTTTTTTTTTCTTGGGAAATGCTTTCCTGGAAGCATAGGTAAGTTTGAGAGTCCTCACTAGTGAGAGTCATGGAAATAAGGAACTCTGGATTTCCTCCAGATTTACATCTTGTAGTCAATTGACTTTGGTGCCTAAAAAAATACAAAACTTTTCCTATCGTCTAAAACATAGGTAAAGACATCATGCTATTGAATTTTCTGGTGTTCTAATAAGGCCTAGTTAGTTTTCAGTGCAGCCTTTCTCTTAGGGCACTGGTAAGATGCTCGTCTTGCAAGTAGTCAGTTGCAACCCAACCACAATTTTAATTTGTAAGAACTCAATAACTTTTCCAACTTCAACAATGGCTTATAAAGTATTAGAAGAAAGGTGACCACAGATACAAAAATTCCATTCAATTTACACAACAAACCACATTAGAAGAGTCAAGAAATTAATAAATATGGCTGGACTGAAGGAAAAAAAACCAACAATGCAGGTTTCAGAGGTGGCAACGACAATTCACAGCATGGCTATTACCTTTAGAGCTACTGCCAGCTAGAACCTCAAGTTAACAGCAAATGCAGCCAGTCCACCGTTATCTTCCAGGCCAGCTCAACATGGTCCACCACCCACAT
The DNA here is from genome assembly GCF_963924245.1 of Chroicocephalus ridibundus. Classification (NCBI taxonomy): domain Eukaryota; kingdom Metazoa; phylum Chordata; class Aves; order Charadriiformes; family Laridae; genus Chroicocephalus; species Chroicocephalus ridibundus. The sequence goes on along the minus strand of NC_086291.1, from coordinate 42,543,534 downwards.
ACAAAACCACCAAGGTATGAAACTAAAATTTCCAAATTCAATCCTTTTAGGTGTCTTTTCTTTCTGTTACCATGCCACTCATCTGCTCTAAATACACAGAACAACCTTGGCACTGGCAGGTTTGGTAACCTCCTACGCATCGCACAAAATTTCAGTTCCTGAGATATTTTCTCTCCAGCCAACCTCATCAAGATCATTGATAAAACAAATGTTTAAAAAAGCAAAAAGAAAGAAAGAATTACCCTCCTTCCCCCAAACCTCAGATAACCATAACATTGTATACGAAGCCTATTATATATGGAAGTCAGTAATCCATACCAAACTAATTGTCCGCAGCAGTTTAGAAGATTACCTATTTTTGTAATACAAGAAAAACACAGGAAGCTGGAACTCAAATGAAAGAACAAGATAATGAGGTAACTTTTGGAAAAGTATGACATGCGTTTAAGAAACATGAAAAAGTAAGCCTCTAGGATTTGTCAGTAAGTGCCTGGCACTTTCAAAGGCTCTCATTAGGCTTTTACTACATCCATGGACACTTCACATAAAACTCAACAGTTCTGTTTAAGAACCGAAGGAGCAACATCCTGAGAAACAAGACAGAAAGTCTTTCCCTACTAGGCAAGCAATTTAAATTCAACCCAAGCAAACCATAACTCAAAAACTCAGCCTAAGAGAGTTGCAACTAGTCAGTGTTCACGGTATCATTCTAGTTTCAACTTTTACCATTTTCACTGGTACATATGTGGAGAGAACGTATTTTTAAAAGTTTCATACTATAATTGATAATGTCAAGAAAAAAGGCATATGGCAGCTGGAACATTTTCAATTCCCCTTGTTCATCTATAAAAAAAAATTAGTATTAGAATACTTGGGGGGTTGTTTGATATTGTTTCTTCAGTCCCTTGTAAAAGACACCAACCTGCAAACCTGCTAAATTTCCAGATAAATAGTTTTATTTAACATACCTAAATTATTTAACATTTTATGCTTAGAATGTTGTTTATACCAAGGTAACATGCATGTTGATATACTGCTCATGTCAGATTCTCTTCCATAAATAGTATTTTTATTAGCTGCTTGGATGCACAGGTGAATAATAACTGATGTGAAAGCCTCCTGGGGTATGTTTTCAACCTGTACCTTGTCCTGGGAAGCGTGTGCTCCTAGAGGTGAACACTTGCAGGCCTTTATTCTACACTAACTCACCTAATTGCTTCAAGCTGCTTTGCCGTTTGTTATTTCCTACCTTCTCACACATTTAGAAAGTAACCATTACCCTTTTTGCTGCCAAGCTAATCAGTATCACAACTTTATACATGCCAAAAATACCAGAATAGGAAAAAAAAAAGGAGGGGGGGGGAATAAAACATACTTGTTGACAAATTACATATTTTCATTGAATTTAAGCTCTCTTTCCTTCAGAGGAAAAGAATTTCTGGGGCTTACATGAATCAATAGGATGTACTGGGCTTATAATGATATAAAAACAGGTACTGTTTAATTTATTAAAGCTTATCAATATTCTTACAGGCACACAGACTCCTCTCACCTCCAACATATTACACAAACTGTGAGACAAACTGAACAAACAAAAACTCACCACAGTGAATTCAGAATTTCCTTGATTATTCAGAGGAAGTATTTTAAATAAGAGACTTGAGAAGCCACGCATTTTCCAAGGATTGAAGCTTAGCATCAGTTCCCATGATGTTACCGTTATCTTAGTTTCCAATTTACTAACTTCTAATGCAGATTTTTTTATCAATTAACGAAACGAATGAATAAAACAAAAGTGAAACTTTTTTTTTTTTAATTCAGTAGCTGATTTCTGTTCTGAGAGGCATATCCTTTCTCTTGTCCTGATTTTCAATATTTTCTTAGATTCAAGGAGTCGGGAGGAAAAGGAATCTTTTTAATATAGCTCCACCTGAATGCAAGCATTTCCCACTCTGGGACCACATACTCCTCCAAGATCTCTCTCTACACTCACAAAGGGGTTACCAGAGAAGGGGCAAGATTTTTTTATTTCAAGTATCGAAATTCCTCAGACATCACCATTTTTAACTCAGCCATTAGGAAATACAAAAGCATAAAAGCATGAGACACAAAAATGCATCTTCACAATCCCATTCAATAATAGGGTCGGCCAAGTAATTACAGCAATGCAATGAATGGGACAAACCTCCCACAGTTCTTCGCCTCACCCTTCCTTCCAAGAGAGTCAGAAAAAAAGGTCTTGGAAGGCACTCTATACACCATCAAGTTAAACAATACAATCTAAAATAAAGTGTATCTTCTGGACAAATCACTAACACGAATCCCATCTTATTGAAAGCAATTATTTATGTCTGTTTGTCTCAGATACAGGAGTACTGGACTGAGGCTCTGAGAAATTTTGCAATATTCATTTCACATTGATTTACCATGAGATACCACATTTGAAATGGATAGGCGTTCACAGAATCAGTAAAGTTTATGGACTGGTATAATGCCATATCCATACCTGTCTAGGACGTTATCATCTCTATCAGGATAAAACTAAAAATGAGCAACAGGCCATAGAAATAAAAAAACTTACCCCTTCTTCTCAGGATTATTTGCACAATTAATCATGCCAGTCATTACATTGTGGCAAGCAGCAAATATTTGCGACACAGGACACAGTATTAGTTTCAAAGCGATTAGTTTTTGGCTGCATCACTGAAATTAAAAGCTAACTTTGCTTTGCTGAAACACCTTTGAAAGATCACAATGAAAACCAACGTGAATTCTGATCATAGAATTCATAAAATTGAATTAACCAAAGTGAGTGAGCTATTGTTTTTTTAAGATGAACTTCTAATTCGGAAAGAATAAAAAGATTAACAAATACGAAGACACTTTAACCTAGTTTTCCTCTTACAATAACGTTTTCAACTTTGGGCTTGTCTCATCTGTTATGGGGCATTCCATCACGGGAGAACAACGGATGTGCTCCTCTTACAAAACAGAGGCACTTTTAATGACAGTTTCCAAAACATGGCCTTTTGTACTTCAATAGATTGACTATAAAAGCTCACTGTCAACCAACAGTAACATCAACACCAGTGCACAAAAGACTGATAGTCTCAATATGAGCAATTCTTCTTGCACTATTAACTGCTTATGGCCTGGCCTGGATTTTGCAGCAACATCATTTTAAAAGCAGTAAAAGAGCATTTGTTTTTTTTTAAGTGGAAGTATGCAACATTTAGGGGTGACATTAAAGGTACTCTCAGCATCTACAGTACTGGAAGTTGTGACTGACAGGTTCATCCTTTATTTATTTATTACAAATGACAGTTAAAAATTTGGGTCAATTTCAGTGAATACTTTTCTACTGGCCTCCAATTTGGGCTAACCAGAATTGCAGCCTGGAGAACTGAAGATCAGCTCTGCTCACAAACCAAAGTTATTATCTATCAGTTTTTATCACAAACTAGGAAGTACAATTTAAATCACAGCCAGTCCCCTGAACCCTTGATGTAAACAGTTTAATTAGAATCATAGAATAGACTCATGGAATACCTCAAGTCGGAAGGGACCCATCAGGATCATGGAGTCCAAGTCCCTGGTCCCCACAGACTACCTAAAACTAACTCATATGACTAAAAGCATCATCCATATGTTCCTGGAACTCTGGCAGGCTCAGTGCCGTGCTGCACTGACAACGGAACAACAGGTACAAAATAAGAACAAAATTTTTTTCAAGATTAGTTCAGTACTGCTCCATTGTTTTCTTCAAGATGTTGTTTAACTAAATACAATGAATTGCAAAACCCTTGACACCTGTCCTCACGCCTACACTAGGGCAACTTCATTAAGGTATCTTGCAGTTAGGGACAGACACAGCCAATTATAAGGGTTGTACCGATTTTATTTGATGCAATTTGTTTTTACTGTTGGACCAATAAAAAGGCCTCTCAGTAAACCTGCCCAGCCAAGACATTGGTAGGTACTTGTCAGCAGCTCAAGCACAAGATCTGTGCTTGCCTAATCCAGAAATAGCTGTACTGGATTTCTTCCTGATGGTTACTTATATCTTGCATGTTCTGAAAAGCCAGGCTGTACAGCTGCATGGTATAATTACACCTTGCAGCTATAATACACCCTTCAGTTATTCTGTTAATCTGAAGACAGTCCATCTTTTATAGTTACCATCAAAATGAATACATTTCCGTCCTCCTTATTCTGCCAACAGACAATGCAGACCGTCACCCGCTACTCACATCTTTGACAAGCAGCCTACAAAACTGAGATGGCTCTTTATTTTTTTCCACTTCTGCTGTTACCAATCAAGTTTGCTGCTGTGGAACTATCAAGAAGCGGGTCAATTGCACGTTTCTGATCCCACACAAAACTAGAGAAACCAGGAACAGAGCTGAATGATTCATGAGGCAAAACCATCAATCTATCCCCAAACTAAAGGGAAGAGTCAAATACTGAGGACCTCTGAATACTTTAATCAGCTACAGAAGCCTCACAGCTATTATTTTCCACTTCTAAAAAAAAAAAACCAACCAAAAACTAAGCATAAACTGAGAAGATACAAAAGGTATCTACTGATTCTTCAGCGATGGATTCTTGGGCAGCTTTCAAGCAGAAATGCAAGCGTGGCTCAAAAATGGCCCTATACGCATCGGCTCCCTTGGGCTTGCAAGTTTTCCAGTTTGGTCAGTAAGGAAACTAAACGCATCATAAATCTTGATGAAGTTGAAACAGTTGTGCAAACTGAAATAAACAGGAAAAAGCCACGGTGTACAAACATCTACCAAACAAGCTAAGACCAGCACCTTGCAAAGATACAGGCAAGTACTTATGATTTTGCACTATAAATACTCTGCAGAAACTATACCTTTTTGCATGCATATGAATGGTCTGTAGGCTCAGGACCTAAACTGATCCAGCTGCATTTTGGACTGTGAAGAACACTTTCATAAGCCCACAAGGGACTCCAGAATTAGAATCTCAGCATACAAAATGTAATTTCCTTTTGATTTCCATATTATATATTTACAATGTCAAAACAGATACTAGTTTCCCCCAAAATTATACTATCATTTTTTTCTACAAAAAAGTATTATCATTTTTTTCTTTTTCCTTTTTGATTTCTGCACTAGTGGGTTGCAACTGACTATGTACACGCATGTGCACACACATATATATATATGCAGGCACATATGTATACATACGTGTCCATACACACAAACACCCCTAAATAAATTTGTAAATGCAGACACTCAGACGGAGCTACCCCTACCTGAAGAAACTGTTGTCACAGCTTTCACAATAACCTTCTTCTTGATCATTCTTTAGAAAACCCTTCAGTATCAGGACAGGATTTATCATGGACTATTAATCGTTCTGCAAGCAATTTCTTTACTTAAAGCAAATAGACAAAAAACCCCAAACAAAAAAAAATCCAACAGAAAATGCAGAAGAAAATAAGGAGTAAGTCTGCATTAAATATATAACCTAAAAGTGATGTTACGCAAACAATAACTAGATTAAACATAAGAACATGTGCAGGTACATACCTTGATTGAAGTGTTCATTTAATATAATTTAAGTATCTGAAATACACCGCTTACTTGATTAGAGTAGATTGTTTGCATTCTGATTTATTGCTTCAAGATCAGTATTCATTAAGTCACTTAATATAATGGCACCCTTACAGCTGCCACCCTATGAAATGTAATCATTTTTTTCCCACTCCTGTTCGTAGCACAGTCTACTGTTACATTAAAAGCAGTCTGGAGTTGTTTATTAATTACAATCACGTTCTCCAAGTATAAGTATCTTCAGAAACAATTCATGATGGTTAGGCCTTATTTTATACAGGGGAATTATAAATTACATTTTGTCTCATAAATTCAAATTGCTTGTAGTCTCAGATACTATCAGGGATGCTCTGGGCTAACTATGCAGGTGGCTGATTTATGTTTAAAATCTTTGACCAAAAGTTTCAAAGTGACATTCCTAGCATGGTTTTAAGTCTGCATTTTTGGATCCTAAGTAAGAGTCTCAGTTTCAGAGCTTCTCTTAACCCTCAACATGTACAGAAAGCAATGCAATTGCTCTGTAACTTTAATAAAAATAAAACGTTTTAAAATTAGAATTGTAAACATAGCACTTCATCTTCCGGCATCTGAATGCCAAACCACTGGCCAAAGACTAAATACTTGGTTTAATACTTCTGGCCGATGCATTTTACATTTATCCTTTGCCCATTATCAAAAGGGAGAGAATAATCCTGTGATAATGACATGCTATTAACTTAATCACTGGCCAAAAGAGATTATAAAACTAGAAAAGCTACAGTATATGCTTATCCATTTTGATATATTTATTTACACTTTATCACCTCTGGAAGGCTACTAAGAAAGTATCATGATAGACAGAGAAAATACATAAGATACAATACATACAGATTTCAGTAAATGGCTCTGAACTCGTTTTGTGGCACGTGTCGCACACCATGTTAGCAATACTGACTCCATCAAAACACAGTAAACTCCACTGTTTGAAAAACTACGCAGGAAACATCTATTATCTTTTAGATACACTAAAAACAATTAGTAGCTGTTAATTCAATAGTACTTATTATCAGTTTTTCTAATATTAGTCAACACACAGGTAAATGGTGCTCATTTTCTGATGTAGAGAGCCAAGCTATAATTAACATTTGAGCCATCTTAAAATAAGATTTAGTTTTATTTTCGTAATTATGCAAGTTAGTCATAGTTGAGGAAAAACACTTTTTGTTATATTCTCTAACTGTATCAACAAACCAGTAATGCAAAAATATCCAATGGCATTTGTTAAATCCCAATTAAAAAAGCATTATCTGTCAAAATCCAGTACGATTTTCTCATAACAATCATTGTTTCATATTGCTGGATAATGCCAATTAATATACTGATACTCTGAGAATAAAAAAAAAAAAAAAAACAAGTTTGTCTACACTTCTTCACTGGTATAATGCAACACCATTTCAAATTTCTTCCATCAACTCAAATTTTATTGGGTCTGTTTGTAATAATACTATGGGCATTCAGAAAATTAACACTTTCACTATTAGATTGCATTGTGCTGTTCACTAAGAGATCATGCATTCTGTCACAACTCCTTTGCTACTGAAAATAAAGAATCTTTCATAACACTTATTAACATTCATTTATATGCTTAACTTTACATATGGTTACTCTTATTTCTTCTCTGTGGTTTCTATCCAAAATCATTACTATTAATGGGAAAATTTCCACGGCCTCCAAGGGATTTCACCCATTAATCTTTCTATTCTATCAAGAAATGCTGATGTTTAAAGGAATCATGTTCCTTGTTCGGTTTACCTTCATTAAAACTACTGTGGCACAAGTACTTCAAAGGCATAGGTTTTTAAAGCTCTGAAGATGCTTGAAAAGTTTTCCTAGAAAAATATTAAAAATATCTAGTTTTGGTATAATAATGCTTCAGGAAGGTAGTGACAAGGTAAAGAAGATAAGAGAATGGTGGTCAGAGAAGCACAGCTACAGAAAAACATCAACCAACGCATTTCAGGAGTGCAAGTCAGAAGCTCCAGTTCCCATTTTGCACTTTAAAGAGTAACCGAGTAGCAAATGCAGTATTCGATTAAGAACTAATTTAATTTAAAAAAAAATTATGATCGAAACAATAACAAATGTTCACCCTTGACCCACTGAAAGAAGACAAAATCATAGATAAGGTCACTTGTAGGTAAGTCATCTTTTAGACAAGATCAGTTTTTAACCTAGACTCAAACTGGAAAAATAAAGCCTACATTAAGGCCAGAGAGCAAAATAATTTCTTCTGTAACCTTTTTAATTTAGTACGTTTGCTGTAAGATTATGACATAACCTTTTGTTATTTGAACAACTACACAGTGACCAAAGCAAAGTGCACTCGGGGTAAATAATGGCAAGTAATATTTTTACTGCACCTAGAACAGCTCCCATCGTACTAGAATACTGCAAGCAACTTACAAAACCAAATGAAGAAATACAGACCACTTTGTTCTTCTTCAATGAGTACTTAATGTAAGATTAAAATGTTTAGAAAGGGAAGAAGAATTCCTACCCAACACCTACTAAGAAGGCGGTCAAACAGACGTAGGCTCTGTGCAGGCAGAGAGAGCCCGGCACCATAGTGACGGGGTGTGCAGGACACACACGTGCCCCAGAGCGCGCATCAAAACACCCCAGGAGAATGACATCGCAATGCCAAAATGAATAAGATGACTATGAGTATTGTCTTACAGGTTTTACCCATTGAAGTAAAACTGGTTGTCATTAAGGACTTTCATAGAAACCCTTTGGTCATTTTACTTCCATTTTGCTTAAAATCAACTCCCTCAGAGACTTTTTAAGTTAATTTGATAAGCAGTTATTAGCAAATATTTGTACGAAAAACATCCTCATTTATGCAAACCTCATTCCGCATACATTCTGTAAAATATGCAAAATATTCATTTTGTCTGGATTTTCTTCCAGCAATAATGGCAGCGGATGATACCAACCAGTCTCTGAGAGATTTAGGGACACAGCATGATCCTCTTCCTCTAATAAATTCCAGAACCCTAGCAGTTTTGGGATGGATGCCACTGACGCGCCATAACTGCCTGGCACATCTCGCAGAGATACCAACAGTGGAGCGGCAGTTCACTGACCCCCTTTATCCTTCCTACTTTTCTTTATTAAGGATAGCAAATCATCCGGGAAGAGGTTTGGGGGCACATAAAGAATGGAAAGCTCTGCATTCTTCACATATTTCAGTCCCACTGGTAGAGGGCAAATACAATGAATGGCTGCTAATTAGCCCAAGCACATCATCATCACCAAAGGGCCCCAGAACAGGTTTGAAGAACTTTCCTCAACTGTTGAAAAAGCAAAAATGGAATGAAATACAGCCATATCTAGGCATCTGCTGAGGCTGGACAAAAGAAAAATTAAAGCACCAGAAAGGTGTTGCAAAGGGAAATGCTACAGCCTGTTAAAATATGGGCAATAGATAGAATTAAGCATTCTCCATTTACATACATATCAGTTAACACCTTCTGTATATAAATTTAGTACTTTAGAAAAAAAATCCAAACCACATTCTCTATAGTGTACCTTGCTCAGAATTCCACACCATGCAAAACTAAACCACAAAAAAAAGGGTGGTTTACACATCCATTACAAAACTTTGCAAACTACCAGTTATAGTCTTTGAATATGTAATTAATACACAGATCCCACCTGAACATAGGTGTGTGAATGAAACTAACAAAAAGGTATAAAGAACTAAATTCACACATTAAAAACCTGTGTTTCTACTTGTCTAAAAGTTGTTAATGTATCAATTTTCAAATATACCATGTCTTTGGGACTGTGTAGAAGGCATGGAAATGTAAGTCAGACTTTTTTACTACTGCAGAAAACAATCTTTTGGTACTGAGCATTAGAAAAAATAAATTACATGATAACGCATTTTTCTCTTTATGCTAATTTTACCCCCACTCAATGCATAAACTGCATTTTTCTTCTTATTTACAAAAGAAGATTCATGTTCTATCCTTTAACAGCACTATTTTTTTCCTGAGCAAAACAGTAAAACTAGCTTTCCTAGATCCCAGGGACTATCCATAACAATCTGTACCTTTCTCACATAAATCATATAAATTCTTTCAAAGTGGGTACTTGAAACACACGTACACACACACGCACACACAGACATGGGCACTCTCTCTCTCTCCTTTTCCTACTTGGTATTTCACAAAGATAATACCAAGCATAAAGGCTCTTCCATCCCAAGAGAGCCGTGATCTGAGAACAATAGGCTGAAATATTCCACTCACATGTGGAGCCATTATTCAAAGGAAACGAGAAATGTCTTTTATAATCCAGAATAGGCACCAATTCTTCACTGAAACATTTTTCATATCTCAACTCTAATGCCACAAATAAGCCTTTTAAATCCGCCAGGTGACCTCATGGTCTGTCACAAGGCCTCCCCTGAGCAGCACTGGAAACAATCCACACAGCAATTCCACCTCCTGAAGAAATGAACAAAAAATTTGTTTGCAATTTTTTTCTTACTGTTTCAAATTATTCTGCTGTCAATGCGAAATGACCACATTGGTCCTCAGTAAATTAATTTTAAAGAAAAAAAAAAAAACAGCAGCTTTATTAACCTAGGATATGGAACACAGTGCTGAAAGTAATAAAATGGCATTGATATTATGAACTACATTATTTACAACCTCTATCCAGTATGAAAAGAGTGATAATGTCTTTTCTGTACATTTTTGGAGGGTAGTTGCTTGGTCAGTATGTAAGCTTTCATTTTTAGCACTTTCTTCACTATAGATTGCAGCTCTGCCTTCTCTTGCTTAAGCTTTGAATTCCCACAGTTATGGACTGAAGAAAAGAAGTCTCCCTCAAGTGATCAGAAATAGACTTCATTCCGTGTTCAGTATTTAGCTGTTCCTTTTATCCATCTCTTTCCTAAAGACAACGCCCACATACTTGATCACCATCTAGAATTCTTCTTTGATATTATTTGGGAATTAGCACAGCTATCGGAGCACTGGATAAAGTATGACACAATGAGGGGACTATAGCCATAGCAGCTGTGTCAAATTCAAGAAGCAATCAAGGCCTATATTCTTCCTTTGAATACAAAAAGACATCAGTGCCTTAAGTGTAATGAAAACAGATTACCTTTGTTCCAGTAGAGTCTATATTTGAAGTCCAGAATATCAGAACAGCTTCAGAGAAAGCTACCAAACGAGGTTCTGGATGTAAAATTTTATCCCAACGCTTTCAATGATGAATTTCAGCAACCTCCCATTTCTTCTCAGGTATCTACCAGGTACTGAGCACGAATAACTACTGCCGTTACTGGCATAATCTCAGTTAACCTCTGGAGTTCAGAACTCCTCAATTTCCTAGCACCCTGCACCCATAAAGACAAGCCAGCTATTTCTGCCATTATCCCTCTTCTCAGCTTGTAGTATTTCTAAAGACTCGATTTTCTCCATTTCAGTCTTTACAAACCTGAAAAATACTTTCCTTCATGACAAAAAAAAGAAAAAAAAAATCTTTAAAGTATCTATCACTGAACAACTATGAAAATGAGACATATTGCTATTTTATGGAAGTATTGGGAAATATACTAGATACGATCTCAAAAAAACCCCAACAAACCAAAGCCAAAACCAAACCTCAGAGCTCCTCCTCCTTTTAAAAAATTGTCAAGGCAAGTAGTACCAACATGCCACATACATAATCTGGTCTTAATATGAACCTGAAGACAGTTTTACTTTCAGTGCTGTGTTCTTGCTGGCTAGTTAATGAGGACTGGGCAATAGACTAAGAGAAAAAAAAAATCAGAACACTGAAGCTTATTACAAAACCAACATCGTTTCTATCATATATATTTTGTTTGTAGATCTGAGAGAACCCATAAGAACATAAAAGTACATCCTCAGCATTTTACCACTTTTCACAAAAGGCACGTGTATGTATCTCCCCAGCCCAGTAGACAGGCTAAATGAACAGTTCCAATTTTAATATTTAATAAATCTTTAAATAAACTCATCATCCTATTAAGCCATATTTAAAATTAACTTCCAACTAAGCCATTCCCATTAAACATGTCACTTTTACAGAGATTCTGAAATACAGAAAAAAAAATTGAACTATCAGACAAACAAGGAGTGTGGAAATATCCAGTAAAAATTATATTAAGGAAATTATTTTGAAAAACGGTTAATACTTCATTCTTTTGCCAGCGGCTGTGTGTGATTTCAGGCACAAAACAATTTCCCTGTGCTTCCGTGCCCTTTCTATTTTCCATTCTCAGATTGTTAGCACTTCAAGGTTGGAAGTTCACATATTCTTATAGCCTCTACCTGAAAGCCTGAACCTGGAAGATTTTGAACACCGTTTTGAAAGACAATTCACAACAGTCTATTGCTTAGGGCAAAAAAAAAACCCAAACAAATTAGGTCCACCAGTTTAGTCTCAGGCCAATCATTACACTGTCAAACAACCTTGGGCAAATCACTTATTATCTATATGCTTTTCTTTCCGCATATAAAATAGGAACAACAGAGACTCCTTTACATAACAGCAAAGTTGGGAGGCTCAGTTCATTAAAGTCTGTAAAGTGCCCAAAATTTCTGAGTTGTAGAAGCTACATGAAATGCAAACACAGATTAACTCCCCAAGAGACGTGCTAGTAAAAATGAGGATTATGTTCCACGTCAGCACTCCGAAAGGCTCTCCACTGGTTTACATTAAAATGACAAATCAAAAAGAACATCCAATGTCCTAAATCAAACAATTACTGTGAGAAATCAACAAAACGTGGACTACTCTCTAATCCAATCTGTCCAAAACTCACTCAGTTGATCAGCCCAAGCATCGCTGGCAAAGGAACAGAGACTCTCACAAAGAGCAAAGGTCTGAGGCCACGAGGCAGGGGAATTGTCAGTAGAAGGTACACTAAAAAGAGAAACCCCTCACATATCACGTCTGGGGAAAAAAAACAACAAAGGACTAAAAAGTCTTTATGATTTCCACCCCCGAGTGTACAGAGGCTAATCGAAAAGGGTGTGCATTTCCCACTCACATCTCCATACAGTCTTACCATTTCTAAATCAAGCCAAGTATTTCCTTTTTTTTTTTTTTTTTTGCCTGTCAAAAGTTTTGTTATCCTATGAGCGTGACCACAGCTCTTAAAGGAGCCCCTAACTCCCACAGCCAGGGTTAATTTATTATGGCAACAGAGGCAAGTTTGTGACAATGGGGCACAAACTTTTGTTCCCCAGATGTATCAGGACTGGCAATCTCCACATCGACATGCTGGGGTTTCAGCTATTTTTTTCAGACCTCCAAAACTCTCAGCCTCAGTTTTCTCTTCTCTTGTTTCCCCCTCTGTCAAGACACAAAACGGACATACTGTACAGGTTTGCCTGTTTCATTTGAGGAAAGCATCTATTAGTGGAATTCCAGCTCTGCTTCACAGTGGCAGGTGATCTTTCATCTGTGACCTTTCTGCATGCTAAGTGCACAGCAAGAATATTCCTAGAAAAAATTCACCAAACTTTTCATGTTAACTCACAGAATCATCTAGGCTGGAAGGGATCTTTAAGATCACCACTAAAACATATCAATCAGCACCTTGTCTTTTAAGTACCTCCAGGGATGGTGATTCCACCACTTCCCTGGGCAGTCTGTTCCAATGCTTGACAACCCTTTTGGTGAAGAAATTTTTCCTAATTTCCCTCCTAAACCTCCCCTGGCGCAACTTGGGGCCATTTCCTCTGGTCCTATCACCTGTTACTTGGGAGAAGAGGCCGACGCCCACCTTGCTACAACCTCCTTTCATGTCTGACCTGCAGGCAATTCAGTTCTTGGACAGATCGATCATGTAAAGTCAACATGGCTAAAAGTTAAATCCTTTCACAAACTGCATGATCAAAGACAACACGATAAGGAGTAAACGTATTTGCAAGTATCTTTTAACACATATCAGAAAAATAAAAACATAATAGAAAATATTTTTTTAAAAAATTAATCTTAATTTTATGCTCTTTTAATTAATTTATGCTCTTTTAATCTTTTAATTTTATGCTCTTTCAAATTTTATTCGAAGATGGAAAGAAGGAGTTTTTGGATAGACTGTGAAGAGCACCAGTAACTTGCATCCTGATGTCTCGGAAGACTGAAGCAACATCACTCCACTTCAACCATTAAGCTTTCCAAAGACTTTCTAGCATGTCTCTGCATCCAGAAAACACCACAGTGGTGCTCACCAGTTACCCATCGAGCACGTCCCAAAACATTCATACACTTATTACATAAAAAGTAGGTGTTTCTGGTTTTAGTTTTCAAGTTAAGCTACCCTACTTGTCCTAGAATCTGTAGTAGAGAAATAGTTTGTACATTTTAATTCTGGCAGACAACATTTTATTTATTTTAACATTTTTTCTTGTTAATTCAGTTGAATATGCTGCTGATAATTTTATAGGGTGCTGCTCAACAACAGGAATCCCGTGTTAGCAACTCCTTGCTACATTTAGGTGTCCACTCACGCACGGCTACAGACATAAAACTTTTATAAATAAATGTATTTTCAAGGTGACTTCCTTTAAACATTTCAGTTCAAAGTGCCTTCTGGCACTTACTCTAAGAAAAAACTCATTTTGCATAAGTCTGTTTAAAAGGCAAAAAGATGACACTACTGCCTTTAAAAAAATAATTGGGGAATAAGAGTAAAGGAAGTTACATATTTTCTAAATTCCTCTATAGATAGTGTCATGGGAATGTTGGTCTTTAACTTCAACTCAACAAAATCTTGACATCAGCCTTGGGCTCAGCTCAGCAAGGCCAAGTCATTCATGCAGAGACAAAGAATTTTTAAAGTTTTTTAAAGTTGTCATCTCTGTTCACTACTTTAATCTGCCTATGAATGTCTGCAGGAGGTTTCAGCTATGCAGAATACAAGAGTTCAGAGCACATATCACAGCGGCTACTACACAACTGCCAGCTTACCCTCTGACTTATGGGGACACCTCATCAGAGAGCTGGTAATAAACAGAGCTATAGTTTATTGTACCAGATATATATAAACCTTGGAAGCAAATATATTTCTGCAACTGGGCAGTGATATTGTAATCTTTTCATTAACAAAACAATGCTAATACAGGACTTACTCCTTTTAGATACATGCAGGAAAACTACAGCTTAGCCTTCTTAAATGCCTACAACATTAACAGAGGGGAAAAAATATAAACAAATTTCCAACAAGCCCAAAGATAATTTTGAAATAGGATGAAAGAAGACACTATGTTGAACTGCATTCTTCCTTTTCTTTACAAAAAGCCTAATATACAGAACACAATACACATACAATGACATAATATGAATTATATACATACTTATATTAATGGAGCTAATGCTAAAAATGGCAAAACACAGTTCAACTGAAAAGCTGGCATTAAAATTGATTTGTTAGCTTATGCATCTGCCGCAGAATTTGCTTTTTCAGTTATTTGTTTGAACGGAGATGCCACAAAAAGGAAAAAAGGTTTGTTTTCTTGAGGGTAGTGAACTTTTTCTCAACCTTTATGAATGTTGTTTGGAGAGCATATTAGCACTCCTGGTATGTTTACTGTTGCCTGAGTGCACAGCTTTCTTCTCTTTTCAGGAAGCGTTTCATAGATTCAGTAAGTGGATGTGTAGGTACTTTTGAAAATATCC
The DNA here is from genome assembly GCF_963924245.1 of Chroicocephalus ridibundus. NCBI lineage: Eukaryota > Metazoa > Chordata > Aves > Charadriiformes > Laridae > Chroicocephalus > Chroicocephalus ridibundus. The sequence goes on along the minus strand of NC_086291.1, from coordinate 42,528,244 downwards.
TCAAATATGAATGAGATTTCAAGAACTTCAAGCTTTTGAGGAAAATGTTGAACTACTGCACCAAGATAGATGAGATGGGAAAGGCACACAGCGACATCTACATTATACACACACATTTACATCATGTGTATATAAATGTGCAGGTATATCTGCATATATACATTTATTGCATATATATTCCAAGACATGTTAGTATTTATTCCGTTGTAAAGTATATATTGATGATAAATTGTGCTTGCCAGAAAAAGTATTGAATTAGAGACACAGACTGGGAATTGTTAAAAGTAACATTCACAGTTTTGTACCACGTAAATCACTGGTAACCATTATTGCCAAGGAAATAATGCCATAGAAAAGTTTACAAAAATGGTGCAGAGATTACATGTGGTAACAAGCAAAATTTAATTTTAAATTGAAAGACAACATTCTTACGTATGCGTGAACCACATTGTAGAGATCTCCCTAAAGCCAACAACTGCTTTCCCTTTCTGCTGCTACCCATGTTAAACATAGTTACAAATCCCCACACATTACTGAAAAACAGTTCTGCTCCAGACAAAACACTGATGTAACATTTTATATTTTAATTATGTAAATATTGTGAAGATACAAGTTTTGCTAGCAGTTCCTTTTCTTCCAGTTTCACAGTAGGCAGTGTTAAGAGCAAAGTTCTCTCTTCTCATCTAATGAAGTTCAATATTTTCTATTTAAAAGGCTAGGGAGACAACGGACTTTCAAGGAGTACATATCTAAACTGGAATTGTTTGCATCTATATTTGGCATCATACCTGCATTAAACATACACATACATTTTATATACAGTTGTTCCTGTCTGAATTAAACTTTAGAGGAAAAGTCCATGTGATCATTGTTCTGATCTGATTCAAAAAGACAGCACCAGAGAACGTAAAGAGAAGTGGCATTAATGAGAGAGATGAATCCATTAGAAATAACTATACAGGTCATCTTTTATTTTCAGTATATGTAGTCCTCTGACAACTATTCAGAGAATAGTACTTCTGGTAATCAGAGTACTGTCATAATCATGCCAAGAAATTAATTGCTAAGAAATAAATATACTGCTATAATCTAATTTTCATCTCCACTTTATGGATTTTTATTTTCTTTCTTTTTCCCCCCAAGAAATCAGTGTACTCACAGATTTTCATGAGAGTCAGTTTTTCATGAGAGTTCAGATCTCATTTTGGCACCCAAATGAAAGCCAGACTTTCGTAAGAGCTCTGTGCCTTGCTGAACAGGAACTGTCAGGAGTTGAGCTATTTTGAAAATCTAGCAGCTGCTGTGTAGGCTGAGAATATGAAATTCTGGTCCTGAGCTCTTTAAAAGCCCAGCCGTATCGAACTTTCTTAACAGCATTGTAAGAATCCTAAATCTAAGGAATTACCATTTCTTTTGCAGTGTCCTTTGCCCTGCTGAAAACTTACATTTTTACTGCATTTCAAGAACTTTGAATCACCATTATTACCCATGTGCAGACACATTGCCACTGAGCATCTCTCTGCCTCCAGGTACAGCTCTGACCTTTTAAACACACCATTCTTTGGGGCAAAGAGGTTATTTTTCTTTTCCTGATTTAACAGTAAAGTTGCCTCATTATTGGTACTATTAGAATTTTAAAGCAAAATAACACTTAGCATTTGACTCAGGTGACTCACAGTGTTATGCTAATGTAACCCACTGGTCACTGCAAGTCACCTGTCCCCCTCCGGGTACAATCTGAACAGCCTATAAAAAAGCGAGACATTATCTCTGAATACCCTTGGATCAATTAGAGCTCACTCTCACTCACTCTCTCAAACTATGACATGTTAGAATTTTAAAAACACATAATTACTAATAATTATTAATACAATATTACTTTTCTGAAAAGTAATAACCTCAGAGTAATCTCAGATGAAGAAAAGACAGTCCAGAAACGGAGCAGTTTGCTCAGTGCTTTGCAGATGCTCTCAGATTACAGCTTTAGTTGTTTTGATACAGTAGCACATTATTCATATGAAGTACAGTATGCAGACATTGTTCTTCTGAAATACTTAATTTTCAGATTTTCTTTATGATAGATGTTGCCATTCTCACTATACAAATTTTCATTGCGTTATCACTTTGGCTGCGGAATCAGCTCAAGTATTTTTTGAAAACTCACTTCCTTTTCGTGTATTTTTTGGGCAAAATGCTTACGTTCCAAACTTGTTTTTAATGGAGAATTACACTACCACAAATGATAGCAGAAACCTTTTGATACTTTGATGATTTTACCAAGTTCGCTTACAGTTTTCTATAGACTTCCCTTTTTTTTTTTTTTTTTGAGAGATGGAAGAGAAAAAATTATGGTTTGTGTAAAATAGTCCACTGATTTACACGGCCCGCAAAAGGCCTTAACAAATTTGTACTAATGGTTGGAAGAAGATGACTGTATTACGTAAGCTATCAAGAGGAGAGACAATCCTGATTCTTGTCACTGGAAGATGAACTATTTTAAAGACATGCTGGGCAGAGACCTCTAATGACATGTAATCAGTGCTCTAAATCTTTTTTGAAAGTTATAGTCAAAAGAAATTCAGATGAGGTTTTCAGTTATAGCCAACATTCCTAAATGTTTCATTTGGATTACACTGCCTTTACCAATCTTATTAGTTGGAGCATTAAACTTTATGCAATAGCAATGTGAAAAAAATAATTTTGAAGAGCTTTAAGATTTTCTTGTTTTAAACATAAAACTGAAAAGTCCCTAAACAAATTATATTAGCAAAATCATCACCACCACTAGACAACTACATTCCTCATGGTAATTTAAATATCTTTTAAATTTAATTCCAGTTGTCACATAAATTATTATGTGCATTTTGTAATCATGCATCTCTAATCAACTTTAGATCCCAAATTACATTAATCTGGAAGGTTTCAATCATTTAACTGTACACAGTCATGAACTAAACCCTTTGCAGAGGAACAGAAACATATTCAGTGCAATGTAACTGCTGAAATACAGGCTGCTGTGTAAAACGAATTTGGAAGCACTCCTCCTCCAAATGCTAACAAAACAGGAAATTAAAATTACTATAGAACATCAAGAAAAAGACTAAGTATACTAGTTAGAAAAAAAATATTATTTGAAATCTCATTAGTTTTTATTTTAATGATAATACTCATATATTTTTAAAGAAAATAAAAAAAACCAAACCAAAACAATTACAGCTAAAGAAAACAAAGTGGGCCACATGCTTTAGAACAGATACGTGAAGCCAAACAGAAGCTAACATTACCTAACCGGCTGGAAATCCAGGGCAGAAGTCGCACCAGTTTTTACAAAGAAACCCTTACAATCTGGTGCTTGACTCTATTGAAAGGAGGCAGACATCCCAGTATCATGTGTGTACTAAGCAAATCCCCATGCAGTTTCTCTGTTAGATAGAGTATTTCAACATCTTTGTGATGCCTCAAGTTTTGGAGCATGGAAGAGGTCATTCACGTGTGTTTGACCACAGCTCTATGACTATAGTCATCTACCAACCAAACGTCTGTAGATTTAAACACCAAGTACACTAGATGCCAAGAAACCAACATTCCCCTCTATCATCACAGTATTTGCTTTGGCTCTTTGTAGCAGTATATGGCTGCTTGCACAGTCAGTGAAAGAGTGGACTGCACTAAAGCTAACTTAAAGTCAGAAGCGTCATTTATTAATTTGTCACAACTTTTTTTTTTCCTTTTATCAGTTGACAATTAGCTTTGCTATATAACCTGAATTTTAATACCAAATTACAAGAGCACTATATAAGTGACATACTCTTAAACACAGACCTTCTCTTTTCTTTTAGGTAAAATTAAGCTAATCTGCTTTGACAGAAGAGGACTCTTTGGAACCAGCTAGTGAGTCTCCCAAATATGAAGCAGTAACCCAAATGTCAATTACTTTTCCAACAGTAGACAAATTGCTGGCACACTAATGCAATTTAAGGACAATAATTAGATAACAGGACTATAGAGTGTACCAGGTGACAGAGTTTCGGAGATAATAGAATCTAGTGTCCTACTTCTTAAATATTAACATCATTCCATCTCAGTCAATTGGTTTACGGTAATTTTAAAAGGGCAAAGTAAATTCTTTTTATTGCTAATAATATTGTGCTTCTCCAGCATTAGCTTTGAAGGTTAGCAATTTAAGGGGTCAAAACTTAATTATATTTTTTTCCGGTTTATTTACTTTTCTTTTTTAATCTCTCCTCTTTGAAGTCTTCTTTTATTATAGAAATATTAAGGCACTAATAAAAAAATGAATCTCTTGAAATCTGAGTTCGCTGTGCTCAATACAAGGGAGCCAGTTTCATTGCAACTCAAGTAATCTGCTTATTATAGCCACTTAGAAATTCCCAAACTTTTCCTACAATCACATTCAGTATGTGGATATCTGAACATATTATATTATTACATTATCCTGACATAATCATAGTATTTTATTCCCACAGGAAAATTCTTGTTCATTTTTACTGGCATTGAATATGGATTTTCAAAACTAGCAACACAAACGTACCGTTCTGCTGATTTGGGTATCAGAGTGGTCATCACTGACAAAGGGGCAATAATACATACAAGATCCCGAGCCGAAACAACCAAAGCCCTAAAAAAACCCCTTGTCATTATCTTATGGCCCTGTGATAGAGCCATGACTTCATCTGCCAGGGTCAAACTGAAATAAAGTCTCTTTGGAAATAATAAACTCCTTCATAAGTACGAGCTTAAAAGATACTGCTAGAACGTGTACAAAGTAATGCACCATATAATAGGCAGAAAAAAATCTAGACTGACTTTTTATTACTTTAATTACAATTAGAACTCACATTTGACTTCAAAAGGAGATTAAAACCATCGTGTCTTCAGCACAGGTGGCAAATAAGAAAGCTTGGGAGGTGAAATCTCAAGCTAGTTTTCATGCCTCTTCTTTGCTGCATCTATTTTCTGTTCATCATACAGTTCACTGGTACAATTCTTTGCTCACAAAACATTTTGAGGAAAACATATATTAAAGTAAATAAACAAACTTGGGCAATGCACCAGTATACTACACCTCTGCTAGCAACAAAAGCTATGCTACACGTACAGCACCTGCTCTAACTGCAGAAAAAGACACAGATCCAATCTTCAAATTCCCTCAAAAATGAACCAACACCTGAAAAATATACAGGTTTGCATGTCTAGAACTATGGTGAACTCTACAAACTATGAGCAAGTTTTGGCAAACACACATTTAAAAATTTTCACAACTGCATAGGCTGTCAAAATTCTCCCTACTTCCTGTGTCTATTTCGCCATTGGCAGAATAGAGTGAGCATTAAAAAAAGCTTCTAAATGAGACCAATGATCAATAACCATGCAAGACGGATAAAAAAGGTGAACGCAACCCTCACGGAAGACCATCACTGGAATTAGCCCACAATCCTCCCTCCCAAACTATTGGTTGTCTCAGGAGATAACAATCCTCTCAATACAGAGCTCCTTCCTTCATTCTGTCCTTTAAATTCCTACTTCTGTCTTCTCCTTGCAATGCTGTACACAAAATACACGTTTTTCTGGAAGGTTGAGCCCACCAGCTGTTATAATGACTGATAATGTTTCTTTAAAAGACTTTGTCTACTCTTTATTCACAAACACATATTCCACAACTCACCTCCCATTTGGAATTATTTTTTCTTAATTTTCACACCGTTACCAATTTATATCCCTGCACTGCCGTAAGAACGGCTAAGTAAAGCAGCTCAGAGTCAGAACTGGCACCGGCATATCTGAACCACTCAGTGCCTGGCAAATGCCTCCATCTTTCTCCCAGGACCTCAGCTGGGGGCCGGGCAAAGCTCTGCCCACCCCACTCTGGGTGTAAGCGCCCGCTCAGGGGTAGCTCAGGTGCCCCCTACGGCACTGCATTACACCACGGATGTGGATGTGGGAGCCTCTCAGGTCCCACAACACGCAAAACAGATCAGCCGCTACAGAAGGCAGGGAAAATAAAGTCTCTAAAAAAAAATTACAGAAGAGACTAGGAAAGAGGAGAATACATAGACTAGAGACAATAAACATTTATAGCCCAGTCCAACATAACTGAATCTACCGCTTTTACAACTGACAAAACAGAGGTGCAGGGACAGCAGGAAGGCAGACAAAAAAGTTACCAGCGCAGCAATTAGAAAAGGAATACTTATTATAAGGTAGAACAGTGAGCAACAGGTGTTAATTACACATTATACAATTTGACTTCTTTAAATCTATATAGTTCCTTTAAATAACTAGAGAAAAAACAGTAATCAATACCATTCCCTTATAAATCTTTCGAATAAGTAGACTGAACCCAACAGACAACCTTTCCATGAGCATTTTCAGTTCCATATGTATTAAGACTGATAAAACATTATTCAATCCTCTAAGTACAAGGGTCTTCTTGGTTCTTAGGGATAGAAGAAAATACTTTTTTGGACAATGAAAAATTATGTCTCTATTCTTTTCTTCTTCCCATTCATTTTCCCCCAACCCCTACTCTGTGGTCCAAGATAATAAGAATCAAATACAAGTGAAATGAAGGTACTTCCATCTACGTCTATAAAGAAAATAAGGCCTTTTTTTGTAATCCGAAAAATCTCATTTCAAAAAGAAAATAGCTTCAAGACTTCCTTGCTTTTAAAAACGTCTGATTCTATAACAGTAGTCTGAGAAATAAAATGACAATCCTGAAAATGAAAGTCCTTGATTTATGACGTTTTCAGTATTTTCACTACCTCACAATCTCTTTTGTTTCAATAATTTCATAAAAAACCTTTTTTTTTCATTAAATACTCCTGTGTTCTGTCTCTAAAATGGAGAATGTAACATTTTCTTCATTCTATATTTATAAAAGCATAAACAACTGTAGTCTAATTTTAGAGGTCTCTGTAGTCCTACATACTATAAATACTTGTAAGTCCTCCCTGGCTATTCAGTTCTGAAATCATAAAACCTCTTTGGAAATAAAAAATAACAGACGCCTTCATACGTAAGAGTTATGTCAAGGATTTCTGAACATATTCTTTCATTTTGGTCTTTCCCTTAAAATAATTTAAGCTATATTGCCAAAGCATATTCAAAACAGTCAGCATATAGCTAACAGAACAAATAAAGGTGTTAGAAATACTACTTGTTATTTGGCTTTATTCTAGAATAAAGCCTAATATGATGTATCCCACTGGGTGTTTCAGTTTCTCTGACATATTGGAGTTGGGATTTACATCTTCTGCGCTGAGGGACGTAGGTTAAATTGCTTCTACAATGACATTTGTTAGTTCGGCATGATATTTCTTTCAGTGAACGCAGAGTGTTTTCCATACTTATTTCTTTGTTCTCCATTATTGTTTCACTTGTACTTCACAGAATGGTTGAGGTTGGAAGGGGCCTCTGGAGATCATAGTCCACCTCCCTGCTCAGGGCAGGGTCAACTAGAGCAGTGCTTAACAAACCATGCGAGCTTCAGAGATAAAAGTCTCAAAAAAATAATTTCTGAGTATAAAAGACATCAAGTGAGAGAACACCATAGCTTAAGGTACCAGGATATTCATGGGAAAGATACTGAGGATATTGTAAGATACTGAGAAAGTTTGTGGGTGCAGGACTAAAATATCTCCTGTCTCTCTTTACAGGACCTGATTGCACAGAAATGCTGTTGCCTGTAGCTGACGGGAAACCCTGCAGCAATTTGAGGTGTTATTTAAAAACTAGCTGTCAGTGTCTCTTCTAGACAGGAAAGAGAAAAAGAAGGGGAAAAAAAATAGGTAGGCAGAGAAGCAAAAAATCAATCTAGTTTAGTAATTGACCAGAGAAAATAACAGCAGGACTGACAGGGCAAATGGAAATATTTCGGAAAAAGTTTTAATGAATTCCGTAATGTTGTTTTGAGAAACCATGTAGACATAGGCCGCTAGAAAAATACATCACAAGGGAAGATGGCAAAAGCAGTAGTTTCCCCATCGTAGCGGCAAAAAACTTACTTGGCTTTCAAGAACGCAGAATGACTGAAGAAAGGAACTGGAAAGAAAAAGGATAACAGGGTCCTGAAAATCTACGACAAAGAAAAGGAGTGAGACACAATAATGGATGGCTGTAAGAGGAGATGATAAAATGGTGAGTACAGAGGAGAACAAGACAACACAGTGGGAAGACAAGACAGGCATCAGGGTTTATAGATGAATCTGAGACCAGAATTTATGGAATTATTGTCATAAGATGAAAAAGGGGATGGCACACACAAATAAGGAGAAAAGCCAATGACTTCAAACATCAAAGAAGGTAACAGCTGTTCTCCTGTTTCACTAAGTTGGATCATTTACCACATCCATATTTCAAATAGTAATTAATTAAGTTGTGCTGGAGCCAACAACAGCAGGGACTCTTTATTAATGAATGCATAGATCAGATAAACAACTGTACTGAAGATTAATTTTACTAGCAAACTAGCATTACCATTTCCTATAAGAATAAAGATGCACAAAACAGTTTAAAAGGTATGAAAAGTAGGAACCAGACACTATTTCCATCAGTAATCAAAAGTGTTTATATGTGATCACATCTGAATGATTCAAAAGAACGATCAAGTTTTGCTGTATTTCTTGGATCCATGGGTAACACTTTTGCTTTGGAGGGGTGGGGGGAGAAGTCACAAAAAAACCAAACCACCCAAATGAAAACACCTCTCCCCCACAAAAGAAACAAACCAAAAGAAGATTTATTTTTCTCTACTGAGCTGTAGTAAATTGGAACCCTGAGTGCTTTTCTGACAATAATCATAACTCGCTGGCTGCTATTCAATATGCAAACAAGTCTGATCACTCTGTCTGGTTTGTACCAAAATGCCTAATTTCTGTCAGAGACAGATTTTGATATTTTACTGTAAGTAATGCTGGACTCTAGAATGTTGTGTGTACATGTTTACCTAATCCATTTCAAAGCTCCACCTAAATACAAGAAACTTACATGTAGACACACCTCTCAGGAGATGGGATATGCAACCTTCCATCAAAAGTGTCTTCTCAGCTTGAAACGACCCAGCCAGAGCCTTTGCATTGTGTCTGTGTTCAGTATATGTGGGCACTACTCACTTCTTTGGGCAATAGTTACTCCCTTCTTTTGGAATAAGGCTCTACTTTCTTGATCAGAAAACCAAGTTCACTGTTCATTCCTTTATTACACATCTTAAAATTTATTCATCATAAAGCAGGAATCTGGATACTGAACTGTTTCTATAGTTTCTCTCCAAGTTTTCCTGATTCTAGGTGCTAGCATTTAAGCCAGCCATAAAGCTCAAAGAAAAATTCATACTTTTAAACTTTTTTTTTTTTTTGAAAAGGAAAGGGAAAGAGAAACAGAGACAGAAAACCTAATAATTGCTTAGTCATCTAAACTCACTACCCAATTACCCAAGCAGAAGCAAGCAGCACAAGATAAAGAGAACCACATCTGTCTGTCTTTCTAAACAAATCTGTTTCAAATTTGGGAGGAAATAAAAAAATAAGCAAGAAAAACAAGGAAGTCACTTTGCAGGCCAAAGCAGGATGAAATGTGTGAAGCCATACAATCGTGAGACTGCGGTGAATCAGTTCATCTTTTCCATCCACTTCGGGGTCAAAAGGGTATAGTAGGGCAGAAACAAGAATTTCTACTTTGCCCTTAGCTTAGCACAAAAATAACCCAACAATCTGCACACACAGTTTCACAGAGCACAATTGTCTGTACTTTCTTTCATTTCTGTTCTGTGTAGCTTTAAATACAAGACTTGCTACTCTATTTTTCTGTAACAAACAGTTTCTCTGCATTATTCTTTCCTAGTATCAACCTGTATTTATTAATTGTCAATTTACTTTATACTGTCTGTGACAACATTTCTCAGTATAATCTGATCAGTAAGAAACCATTATCAGTGGCACGTCCCACATAACTTTTATCAAGAGTATTAGCATTTGTATTTTATCAAGCCCAAGATGCTCTAACCAAGATCAAAGTCACTGTGTCAGCGCATCAGTAATTAAGATAGTTCTGCCCTGACTGTAGAGGCAAAGCACCACTCTGATTCCTCTTTTACAGGTGGAGAATTGTGACACAGTAATGAAGTGATCCGCCTGAGGAAACCAGGGATGCTGTTAGAGAGATTAGATTGAAATCTATAATCCCTGACACCTAGTTAACTACTCATATGACAAGATTGTGGAGAATACTGGATCTCTTCACCTTTCTGTAAGAAAACTGAATATAATCTAAACAGATTTATACCATCTGTCTCCTGAAATGAAATGGATACGAATTTGTACTTTGCTAGGTTGTATCTACTATTGACTACTTATTATCATACTTCTAAAGCTGAACACAATGTGAAAACGCAATGCTCTATTTTTTATCAAGTACTGTGTAGTTAAAATATTTATTTTTATCCTTTGAGACTGCCCAGTAATACCCATCAGTATCAAACCCTCACTTAGTACTAACCACTATACAAAAATGGAAGTTCTAGGAGACTTGGTCTGGAGTATTTACAGCAAAAATTGTGAGAAGACTACTAACTGTACTAATCCTTGCCTTGACGTTTTGGAATATGGGATTAGAACTCTAATTACTTTCTTACAAGACATAACATTGGTCAGATGGCAGTAGAAAAGGCAAGTATGTGCATTCAACTGATAAGCAACCAAAATCTCATTCTTGTTACCTTCACCCATCTTTTCTTTTACTGTAGGTCATCTCCAAGTTCATTCAAGGCTCAGTAATGGAGATACATTCTCTAGCTAGCAAATTAGAAAGAAACTGGGTAAATATAACCACTGCTGACTTGCAGTGTGTCACGTTTATGAATACACAAGCCTCTTGTATATAGCAATATATGTTTTGTACACGAACACACACACGTGCACGCACACATTTATCTATGCATGGTAAAGAAAATGCATTCATCATCATCATCAGTTGGGGTTAGTGCACTTTTTTTTTTTTTATAATATAAATTGTCATGACAAAATCTGGCTAAAGAAGCACAATAATACTGTCCAGAATGGGACTCCATATGCCCTTTTCTTCATTATATTTTCTGAGTATATCCATGCTAGCTTTGTACCTCATGGCATCACAAGAAACATGGCACAAATTCAAAGACCTGTAGTTCTTAAAATCATCAGACCTAGTGCAAACCTTTCCTTAAAAAAAAATAACAAGGAAAACCAATGCAAACTACCTTGTCAAAGTGCTCTCAACATCCAGGAATAAGCTTCTTATGAGCACTTCATTACAAGACAAGAAGTTATAGCACAGTTTGGAGGGAAGATTATATATGGGCGTATGCGTGTATGTATATGTAAGTCTATAATATACACACACTCAAACCATCATGGGTTTGGAAACAGTTTTCCAGTTCAGTTCTGCACTCACTGAGTTTTGTATACGACTTAAAGACGTCATTTCTTTCACTTCCCCTGTAGTTGATGGTGCCCTTTATAAATCCAGTCTATAGGGTGGGTAGGCGCATCTGTCTTGAGCCACTGGGAGGAATGCTACCTTGTCTAACCATCCGACTTTATGGCCAACATTTAATGACCTCAGTTTTGCTCCCTGAGTTCACTCCACAGTGGAGAACTGGGTAACAACTTGTATTTTTTGTTTCTCTTAATTTCAGTAATATTTAATCGTACCTATTTAACTACTTCTCTGAAAAATCTCACTAAAATAAACCATACAAATATTAAAAATAATTTGAGGCCAATCCTTCAAAAATAGAACTTAAAGCTGCTTTGTTAATTCTATGAAAAGAATTATCTTGGACGAAAGACTAATCCCTAGAATTCTTTTCAGATTCAGATATGGTTAGGAAATTTATTTCACACATTGTCAATTACGATCTTGCAATAGAACTATAACAACACATGCCACTGAAATGAGATGCAGTATTGCCAGACTAACGTCACATTTTAAGGATACGCTGTAGAATAGAGAGTTCTGTCTTTTCCTCAGTGCAGACATCTTCAAGATCCAGCAGTCTTTCTGGAAAAATTGCAACTAACAGACCACATAGCAGAGTTTGAGGAAAACTGCACTGTAACTAAGAGCTATAATAAACAGAGTAATTTGCATTGGAATATATAGCTGTGGCCATTTGCAAGAAAGTAAAGCCAGATGGGGACGTTTAATTTACTTTGACTTAGCTTTGGCGTTCTCTGCAAAATTCTTGTACAAATCACCTCAACACTTACAGAATATTTTGCATAGGAAAGGACATGTTGCCATACAACACATTAATCTTCATATACCCGTTCCAATTGTGCAGTTACAATTATACACAATAAGCCCATAATGACAGAGGTTATAACTTCCAAGCTCGTAATTTATTTCTGGCAACAAAATAAGTCAAAACTACTGGCGAAAAGAGTTTGTGTCACTATGAATTATACTGTAAAGGTTTTCCTTCCTCCCAATCGCATTGTATCATAAAGGCCAAAAGAACTGGGGGGAAAAAAATAAAATTCTGCCAATCAAAATTCCCAGAGCCTAGACAGCAGGCATGGGGACATCTGAACAGGAATAGAAAAATAAATCAAGAATATAATCATAGCTACCCACAATGACACCCACAACATTTCAATTGAAAAGTTTTGGCCTCAACTTTTGTATCAACTTTCAAGATGTTACTTAACTTCCTGACAGTAATAAAATGTCTACTGTGACTAAACTGTATAAAGGCATTTTTTTAATGTCCATGCACATGTGAATACATTTGTTTATATAAACAAGTCAAATTAATTCAAAAGGCATAGTAACATTAAGCAAGTTAACTGTCAGCCTGCTGAACTGTGAGATCACACTGTAAACATCTAACGCCAAAATCAAGTTCACCCCATCATTTTTTTAAGAAAAGATGCTGTGAAATGTAAAGATTTTTAGACAGTCTCATGTATAACCTAATATAGAAGAAAGCTACGTTATAAACCAGAACATAATTCTATATCCTCTAATAGATCCAATATTTTCATTTTAAAATATAGGAGTTTTAAGAAATTCGTTTTGATGCTAAACATTTTTCTTTCTTGCCTAAATGCAATTTCAGATGATACTGTTAAATAAAACAGGGTTACAGTTAGTCTTCACTAATGTCAGCTGAAGAACGTCCACACATTTCTATGCAAGGTTGATTTCCAGTTAAAAAACTTTTGACATAAATTGTAAATTAATTTATTTTTTCCCTCTAAACTTTATCCCTTATCACTGGCTTAAAAGTAAATAGTCCTTAAAACAAGATAGCATGCTCTTTGTTAATACTTTATGCTCAGAAGATCAACCATGTGTAAAATAGGTGTATGTTCATGTAACTGGCTACAGTATTTTGCTACATGGTTAAATGCATGATTTCCTCTAATAGAATGCCAGTGTGGTCTACATCACATTTTCTACTTCATAAAGATCAAATGAGCTGTGACCAGAGTCTCCCTAACTTAATGGAAAGTTCACTCAGTGACTTCCGAGTTTAAATTGTGCTTTTCTACTATGAATCAATAGATTTAAAACACATTAACGGATCTCTTTACCAAAAAGTTTAATCCCGAGTGACTAAAAAGGTAGATCTAACTCAGATTTATCACTCTTGTAGCATGCTGGACTAAAGGTCTTCAATCTTTGTAATCTAACAATGAATTCGAATTAATGGAAAGACACCTACTTGATGCAAATCATGCATCTGCCTATGGATTCATGTACCTTTGCAGGTATGTGCCAGTAGCTTTCAATTTCTGCTTTGTGACATGCTGGAAGCAATCATGAAGCTATGAGATTTTCCCAAACAGTCTTTGGCTCAAAATTTATTTGCTCCCAACAAGCACACAAACGTCTAAAGGACAGAGTAAATCCACTTCCATGCATGTATATATAAAGAATGATGCAAAACACCTGCATGCAACTCTAGCTAAGGATTTCTACATCTTTGTAGCCAAAGAATTATGTGTCTTTATCTTAAGCAAATGCAAAAATTCAGAAGTACACCTAAATAAAGGAGATGGAATTGGCAGCCTACTTTTATATATTCAGTTATTTATTTTAAGACTACCTCAATCTACAGGAAAATTAGATTAACTACAGTCAAGACCTGTGTACCTACAGATTCTCACTGTGGTTACCAAGTCTTGAAATATTCTATATGGACCTGTAAGTCTTAATCAGAGTTTTGAATAACTTCACAAATCTTTAAAACTTGATCACAGGCTAAGAACAACAAAACATAAACCTAGACGCTACGTCTGAGTCATGAAAATAAGGAAAGAGATGTGGTGGGCCTGACAGATCAATAGACTGATTCCCAAGGCACCTCAAAAACATTTAACCACCAACTAATTAATAGATTCAAATAAATTTTGCTATGGATAAATTAAGAATGGACAGTTAAATTAGAGAACTTCAAAGAATCAAGCTAAAGGTTCTATATGCACATGAGTTCCTCTGCAATCAGCAGGTGCATGGAAACCTTTGATGGTTATCTCCAGAGCCTGAGACTTAGGCCATTTTGTCCCTATTATTGGGACAAAGTAGAAACAAGAAAGAAGAGAATTAAAACAGTAACCACCCAGGATGAGTATCACTTGAGGTCGAGACTAGTAGGTTTGTGTTCTGAATAAGAAGAAAACTATTAGTGCTCTTTAGGGAGCAAGCTTAAATTTAAAGCGATTAATTGGTTCCGAAAGAGACAAGCAATGTTTAAAAAAGGAATATGGCACTTGTAGACTCTCTTATGAAAGAGCATAATTTTATGAGAAATCGACGTATTTCAAAGCGCAGAACGTAAAACAGGAACTGAAAGCACTAGCCTAAATGCAAATGTGAACTAGAGAAAAAAATCAATGTTTCCAATTTGTAAAGAAAGGACAAATCAAATATTGTTAATATGATATATAAGCACAACATAAACTATTTATACTACACACATTAAGGATAAATTGCTTGAATAAATTCTATTATTCTGAAAAATGCTGCAAACAACATGCTGACATGTCAGAAAAGTGAAAATAATAATGTTGACATTATTAGTACTATATGCTGTTTCCTAGTGATTTCCCGGGATCATCTATTTTCACTCCAAGCAGCTGTTTAAATCCCATTTTTGCCTTAGCAAATCTAGTTTTGTTCTACATTCATTATCTAACTCAGGCCTGCACCGTACTACTTATTACACTGTTACTATAACGTGCACTTCATTGCAAACAAGAAAAAGAGACAATGCTTTTCCATTTTGAATTTAAGCAGGTTTTGATGGTTTCAGCAGGTAACTGCCAGTTTTGGATATGAAAATACTGATGATTTTCTGAATTCTTCTCTCCTCTCAAAGAGAGTAATGCAACCCTTTGAAAAAAACTAAGGGATCCCTGATATTGCAAAACAGAAAAGGAATGCGTTACCACACAAAACAAAGGTCAAATCCAATACCAATGTTTTAAAGGATGAGAGAACAGAGACCTTGTGACTAACCGGTTCTATTGGTAGAAGAATCCAATCTGTTACCAACACTGTTTTTCACCCTGGGCTTTCACACACTCCAGATCATCACCTGTACTAACAGACTGATAAATCCAAGCCACTGTCTTCTTTCTGCTTGTCTTCAAAATTAATCTGCGTAAAAAAATCCTAAGCATTATTTTGGTAATAAAATTCCAGATTAATGTAAAAAGAGGTTTTTTGTTCGATCACTCACTAATCAATCCAAATAAGACACACCTAATGCCTCCGCCTAACAGCTGAAAGACATTTCACTTTAATAGCTTTGGAGGGCATATACAGAATGAACTATAACTGAGGGCACTGCATAAATATCTACACCATGGAAATTATCACTGCAAATGTATTTTTCTCACAATCTTAAAATAGTAAATAGATGGGCATGGTTTTGCTGAAAAATAATTTTTTTTTCCCCTGGGGACTGTTTCTCCCCAAAGGGTCCGAAGAGTTAGAACAACATGGAAAATAGAATGCAGAAGCTTGAGCAGCTGCTGTCCATATTATTTTTTGACTAAAAAATGAACAGGAAATATATTTGTTTATGATTGTTTCTAAAGAAAATGCCCCTCTATTTTTTCCTTCCATGATTAATCACTTCAGGGCTACATTCTTAATATGACACTACTTAAAAAACCTACTTCAGGATATTAATACTACTTACCAAAATTGCCTCATCTACTCAAATACTTTTTGTTTTATTCTGTGCAATCATTAAAAATGCATTGCAAATGGCAAAGTAAATAATCCAGCTGCCACTGAAACACACTCAGTTTAGAGCTTCATACTGAATGTGAAGGAAGTAACAAGGATAAACACTTTAATATTAAAACTGGCTCACACAGTGCTTACATCACGATGATCTTTCATTGCTTCTCCTACAACTTTTAGGGAGTGAATATGCCCTCAACAGCTCAGCTTCCCTACTAAAATAAATACACAGATCCATACGCGTATTTTAAACCCTACCAGCACAAACAGAACTGCAGAATAATTGAGGCCAGAAGGATAGGTCTCTGGAGGTCAATTAGCCTTACCTCTTACCTCTCAAATCAGAACTACCTTCAAAATGAGATAAGGTTTCTCATGGTCTGGTCTGGTCATATTTTCAATATGTTCAAATACCGAAGGCCCACAATTTCTCTGAGAAACTTGTTCCAGCAGCATACCACTCTCATTGTGAAGGTATTCCCCCTTCTCCCTCCCCCGTTTCCAATGAGCATTTCCCTCGGTGCTGCGTGCAACCACTGCTTCTTGTTCTTTTGCTGTGCACCTCTGAGAAGACCTGGCTCCTATTGCCTCTCTCTAATCCCTTTAGGTAGCAGCAGACAGCGGTGCTCACCAATTATCTGCTAGTACATTACATGCTCCAGCCCCAGCTCAATATTTTTCTTTTTCTGGGAAGGCCGAAACTGGACTTCATGCTCCAGACACGGCTTCAAGAGTGTCCAAAAACGGCAATCGTATTAATTAAGCCTCCCTTAAGTTCTACAAAAGAAGCAGTATTTAAGTGTTAACATCAGCAAAATGGGAGCACATGGAGACAAGCTTTCAATGGTACTCGGCAACATGGGGATCTTGACTGAGAAAGAACACGAAGAGTAATACAACTAACTAAACAACTAACTAAAATAACACCTACGTGCTCCCGTCTCAAAAGGCAGTGTGAAAATTAAGGAAAATTGTTATTCTTAATTGTCAAATGTGTTCATTAGATAAGAATTAGGATGATTACTGCTCACAAAATTCGCAGTTTGAAAAACTGAACCTTTTCAATGAATGCAACAGTGTCATCATCCATTTTCTCTCCTGTTGATGCAGCATGTACCAAACCGTTGACACTGGTGCCATTTCTGCATACATTGGAGAGGGCAGGGGAAGGAAGGAAGATTTATCAGAGTATACCATTTGCCTCAAATCAACTTCAATCACTTTATATGTCCCAGAACCACTGAAAATTATTATGAAGCTTTTGCTTGTTTGCGTATTATTAATAGAAATTATTTACAATACAGAATATTGTACAGGTACTGCCCCTGGATTTCAGCTTCAGCCACGTTTCAACTGTTCTAGAGATTTGCTGAAAAGAAGCACTGAAAGATTCTCCCTATTGATTCTATTATCAGGCAGTTTCCCTACCTTTAGCCTTATGGATAAGAACATGTTTAATGGTCCCGTCCTAATTACCAGAACTGGCTAGGGAGGGCGAGTGGCTAAAGGACAAAGCAGCGACTGTGAAGGACGTTTCTAATCTTATCAGAGGTTTCTTTGGAAAAAGAAATACTACTTCTATCTCCACCCCAGTCATTAGTCAGATATAAACAGCTATTTGACTTGACATGGTTATAAGCCGTATTATCACAGTCTACGCTCTCGCTTTATGCAGTTTATCGGAAGATGGATGATGGCCCGCTACCAATTCCAGTTAATGGGGTTAGACATATTTCCAAACAATACGTGCATGGTAAAGGTATCTACATGTGAACAGGGAATGATTCACTGCACTAGCCTTGTGTATGAGAAATGAATGTTAAAAGAGGAACTTTTTTAACATGGAAAATAAATTCAGTTGTCCTTATTCAACTTATCCTTTTCTAAGGACCCACAGAAGTAAAGCTTTTTTTCTTCTTGATTTTTTTGCCCCTTCTTTTCAAATAAGTAAAAGCCACATAGATCATTATTTCCAATTATAATGCATTAGTTAAGTTTTTCACTTAAGCCTCATTTTGAGGGTAAGGGGTTTTCTTGTTCTACTCCTTTTGTTTTTCAGTTTTACAAAATATTATAAAATATTATAAAATATTATAAAATATTATAAAATATAAATTATAAAATATAATAACTACTTCACTTACAGCAATTTCATAGATCATTTTTAGTTATTATTCACAATTATTGTTACTTACAATTATTTAGTAGTAATTGTAATATTTAACACAAACTCAAGAACTTAATTTCCCATGTTTATTGCTAAGAACTTGTATATTTGTATTTTAAGCATTCAAATTGAACCTTATGCTGAAGATCCATTTTTCTATTAAACACAATTTTCTGCATTGATCTGTATTTTATGTTTATTTAAGCTATTACCTTTTTGCCCTAAAATATCAACAACCCACAAATAATTATTTTTTCCAAACTGTAACTTCAATATTCCCAAGTCTCAACCACTTGAAATTCCTCAAAACTTCCTTTACTTCTACAGCAAAGGAAAGGGCAAGCGTCTAAAAAAATCACATAATTTAAAATTGTTAAAATCTCATCAGTTTCAATGAGGTATCATAATAACTGAGTTACCTAAAATGTACTGATTACTTGCAAAGGATTCATAATTAGAACTTCAGCAGAGAACACATACACTAATAAAATACTGAGTCAAGAGAAAGTATCTTTTAGTTATCATGCTCATATTGTTCTTTTCAGTACTTGCTTGCAAACTACTACTATTAACAAAAATAATTTTAAAATCCCAGAATATTTCCCTCCCTGCTTCATTCTCTTTGACTTCAATTCTCTTGCAGGAAAACTACAGATTCCAACCTTCTTCCTCATTTGCTTACACCAGATCCATCCCATTTCCCGTAATTTGCCTACCATACCCCTCAACACGGGACAGTTGTGCTCATGTGCTCAGACCCCAGCAACGTCCCCCTTCAGCGTGCCCACAGAGTTACGTGTCTCAGAGGAGCTTTCCTGCGAGAACTGACGATCTGTAAAGTCAATTAGCCCAACAGAAATATGAGACAACTATAGACTCCCACCCTTTTTGCAGGCCTTTGAGAATTTGTGAAGAATCATTAAGTGGGAACTAATTAATTCCATGTCCCTTCAATGTTTTCTGTCACTTTCCAACAGTCTACACAAAAGCCTTGTCTTGCTCATTCTACTGTCCCATTACAAGCAATTAAATCTGAGATTAAAGATAACGACAAAGAAAATGAAAGGGAGTCAGGTGACTAATATTCTTACACCTAATAGAAAATTCCACCTTTAGTCATCAGCATATAATGTGCTCCAAGTATGCAGTATGTTACTGCTAACTGACTGTTCTATTGCTACAAAGCAAAATCAAAAATTCTATTGAAACAAGCATTACCCTGACAAAGCTAAAAGTCCAACTGGAACAAGAGAGACCAGTAAGACAAACAACAAAATGGAAATCATATGCTGAATGCAAGCAGGATACACAGGCAACTCTGTTGGGGGCTCAGGGTGTGTTTGCACTGATGTAGCTGAGATGAAAAGGACTTACATTCAGGCTTTTATACCAGTGTTTCCAGTCTTCAGGACCTACCAAATCAAAGTCCTGCTCAGTTTCCATAATTTTTATTTTTTTTTTGTGTCGTGGCATGTATTATCTTTTCTTGTTTGTTTCAGACACATTTGCAGTGACCTTACTGCATATGTACTCTGTATTGCAAGAAAGCTGTGGTCAGCTCTCCAAACACAAATGCCTAGTGCCACGTCAGACCCTGGGGGACACTCAGCCTGGGCTCCATCAGCTCCTTCAGTGGCACAAGGCTCCCCTAAGCCCAAGGTCGTATCTACCAGACCCAAGCAGATACATCGAATTGCAGGCTTTAGGCATGTACGTAATTATCAAGGTAGTTGCCATGCATTGTTTGCAAGCAACAAAGACAGAATTACATATTTCCAGATTTTGGGCTGTCGTGTTACTGAAGACACAAATCCTTAGTAAGCTTTATCTAATGGCAAAGGAAGTGACTAACTTCTCATATGACATTAAAGATGACGCAAAGTAGAAAATATTTTAAATACAAAGCTATGTGGATAATTTCCAGCTGTTATTTTCTTTCTCTGTTTAGATTTATTTGAACATTTGCATTGATTTTAATTATTTCAAATATTAACTCTGCTGATTTTTTAGCTATGAAACAGCAAGCAGCTATCAGCAAGTTTGTTTGCTTCTTTTAAATGAAAAAAGCATACCAAGCTTTTTTTCTGTCAAGTCATTAAGTCTTTTGCATAAAAATTTGAGTAATGTCCTGTTGAAATAAAGAAAACCGAGACACTGGTAACTTTATTTACTGATACTCTACCAGTACCTTTTCCATACTGCTTACAGAAATACCTTTTGCTTACTAAGAACTGTTGAGGACACAGGCTTGCAAGATACATAATTTGTACCTTGGCACATAATTACCATTATATTCCTTACACAAAGCTCATCATTACCTCCTGGTTTTTGCATGATAGGACAACCATGGCATCATAATTAGCTTTCTAATAAACACTTCTCTTCTATCAAAGTCCAGAGTCACACATATCTATCTGAGGACTTAACAAAAAGCATGAATATGCCGTAAAAAGAAGCTAGCACAGTCTAAATAAATATACTTGAATATATTTACAATGTGTGGCAAAGCTGCTACTCAAAAAAAACTGTGAAATTACACCCCTCCATTCAAGAACTTTAAATAAAATATGAATTTCTAAGTGCTTATAAAAACATAACACTCAAGAAGTGAAAAATACTATCTAAAATGTTCAGTGTGATTTGCATTCTGAAACTGCTTCATGTTTTAACTAAACATTCAACAAATATTTTTACTGGTATTATTACATAAATTTTTAATGTAACAAAACCTGAAAAATCTAGTTGCACACAGTGAGCAAGTTTATCAGTTCTCTTTAGAAACCCCAAGTCAGGAGTAACTTCACTTACTGTATGCTGCTAAAACACAAATTATGGAAAAGATAATAGGAGTCCATAACAGTTGGGCTCCTGGCCATAACACTATAATACTTTTCTGAGGGGAGGGGGAAAAACCCAAACAAAACCAAACAAAAACACCAACAAAATTAAAAAAAAACATCTAAGCAAAGTAAAGAAGGTGCCAGATAAAAATTTTAACAGGCATCAATGTATAATCATTTGGGTTTAGTTTAAAAATATTTAATAAGAAAACTCAAAATGAGAAGATTATTTTGATGCAAAAAAACCCCAATCAATGCATCTAATTTCATGACTACAGTATGTTTCAGAAACGTTAAGCCATCAAATCAAAACAGTAAACAAAACCCAAAAACAACCCCCCAAAAAAGCCCCTTAAGTTTAACAGGGATGAACTTCTAGAAGACACAAAATTGTGCTGAAAAGTAAAGTTGCAATTGTCTAATAAACCTTGAATTATGATCCATATCCATTATGATCCATTATAAATTTTAGTAGTTACCACGGAATGCTTTATCACTATTTAGTACTGGGACTAGAACTACATGATGATTTTCCTTTGATACAAACTTTCTTTCACAAATAGTATTTCATATTTAACAGCCACAAAAATACATATTTTTGACATTTCCCTTTTGTTTGGTTGGAGATTATATAAGAAATCTAGTTAACTACATTTAAATAATTCTCAGTAAATTCAAGTTACTAAACTTTAATTCCTGATGGCACTAAAAGTACCAAAAGTAGTACTTTTGTCAACAAGTTACATAGCAATTTTTCCATCTCATTGTCATATAAATTATAAAGCAGGCTGCCAAGAAATGGCTCAGAACAGACACTTTGGAACTGCTTTTTTTTTTTTTATACATCTCTGCAAAACTAAGACACTGCTGAAATAACTGTGATTCAGAGAATATGCTATAATGGAGATTTCCCACAGCGTGGCAACAAATACACAAGGGTAATTTAAGCAGTACTGCAAGAGCATGCCTTTTAAACTTCTAAATAAAGATATTCAGAAGCTCATGTAATTGCCTGGAATCTCTGGAGTCACTTCAGAAAACAAATTCTGTCAAAGGGGTTCCTCTCAATGAAGGGTCACCTTAAAGACTAACAGGGGAAGACAGCAAGTCCATTAGATCAAGTGACCAAATCCGCAATCAGCTTGACATTTAGATGTGAGAGAAGAAAGGTGTCAGAAAATTAACCAGCCTTTAACTGGGCAAAGACTAAGAACTAAAAGTGGAAAGAAGTGTAATGGAATTGGATATCAATCTATTAGTGGCAACCCTGAATTGGCTTGTAACACCAACTAAAAAAGGATAGATGGAGCAAGTAAAATACAAGCTCAAGTAACCTGTCTAGTAGTCACTGAAAAAAAGAAAGCCCTGTAATGCCAGTAAGCCTCAAGAGACAAGTTCATTAAGCTTCTAATCCACGGAAGGAGTGGCTGGACATTGGAACGCTAGTTTCTTGTTGAAATTGGACTATCTTATCAAGCATTCAGGTTTTATAATGGCAAGTACATGTATGCACCTAAATATACAGTGTAAATTCACATACGCTGTAGTGCCAACTTTCCTATCCTAAGATTATTTTGCATGATACCTCTTACTCCCAGCCCCCTGAAATATCAAATCCTTGAACTTCCAAATAAAAGCAAGGAGTGCAATGCAGGTAGCACTTGGGAAGAAGCCAGAGTAAGTTCTGGCCTACGAGACAGGGCATCCCTTTAAAATGACAAAATAAGACCATAAAGGGATACTAGAAGACAGGCACTTAATTCAGACTCAGGGTAATATTCTCCACCGGGAGTATTAGCACTTAATTGGGAACAAACTGACTGACTGACTTAATTCTGATATATTGCACCATCTGTAGAGTACAGGTTATAATTGATAGGCCAGCTGGATGTGAAATAAGGTACAATATATGAAATGTTGTACTATGTTTCTTACTTATTATTACTTTGCAAGTGATTCCTATTAAAAGTTTAAATTGTCTTTTCCATTAAATGGACATTGTTTTGTACTTATTCCTTATTAATTATCACGTATAAAATAGGTCACAGCTTTCAGCGCATGACAAGACCATCACTTTGAAAATCTCATACTTATCTCTCTCCATTATAAAATTACCTTAACAGTGCACATGAAAAGAGGTCATGAGTTGCTCACGACCACGAACCTGTGCAAACACGTGACTTGAGTTAAAGGAATTTCACAATTCTTATACTAGTTCTGACAAACTGCAAAACACACTTCCATTAATTTTTCAGCCTAGCTACACTTAATACAGGACCTGAAATTTGGGAACAGTGAGATGAAAACTGTTGGGTTTGAGATTAGTGAGGTCTATAGCACTTCATTGTCTTCATGCTACTGCTGAGGTAATTTGATCTGAGAATTATCATCTTGCAGTTGGTTTATTACAATTTTGTGCAACTTTGCAAGCCTCTTAAACATATAATACATTTCAAGGGTTGGTCAAGAGTCCCTGGATCTTGGAACAGGCCTCCTCCTATTTAGTATAAAAAAACCACAAAGGGCATAATCTGAAAATCCCGATAGCAACAGCAGACATGGAATAGGACGCATTTTGTGTATCTTACTTTCACTGGCATGCAAGTAGTCTCACCAAGGAATTTACCTAATTTGCCTAACTGTCAGACAAAGGAAAATATTTTTAATATGACCCTACATAAATCCCTACTACCTTAGTATGAAATTAAGTTGTGATAATAATAGAGTTTATTGATGGATTCAGTGATTTACTTTTATATGTATTTACATGAATGTAGTAGGGCAAAGAGCACAGTGAACAGAAAAACTATGAAATTCTGACTCACTGATTGTGAGTACAAAAATTGTAAAAAACTAGTTAATTGTAAGGAGATGTCTTCTCTGATCGTAACCTAGGATCTAACAGGTCCATTCACATTTTTATTTTCATTTTAAGACTAGTTGAACTGACAGTTAGTATGTGCCCCAAGGCCTCGGGGGTCCCAAATACAGTGAATTCAATCCTTCTCTGAGAGGTTGTGTATGTACCTTCAAACATACAATGTATATAAGGAGCTGTTGTCATTCCTCAAGCTTATACCGCTAAACCAAACAGTATGACACAAGTTAATTGAAAGAAATAAATATAGCACAATTGTTAAAAAAAGCCCCCAATAATTAAGATTTGTCATTCAACAAAAAAGCCAACAGCTCACTTTATGTGTTGCCTTTTGCTGTTTCCTAACTGTCGTAACTAAGTTTACATTTATATGCATTAAGAAAAGAGCCCTAGGCTTGGATTTTAATTTACACCCTTTATCAAATAATTTCTAAAATGTTATTGAAAGATACACTTCATTATATTGTTTCTGTCATCCACTATGTTGTACCATAACGGCCTCTAAAAGATCAGAATTATATTTGAATTAATAATGGTTTTTTGCAGAAAACCAGAAACATTATTTTGAGAACAGAGGTTTTCAACAGAAACTCAGAAACAAGCTTAACTATCTCATAAATGCTTCTCTGATGTTTCAAACATTTTCTAGGGGAAACAAAAATAACTTGAAGCTTCTTGTCTCCTGAACCGTACTGCAAAAGGTCACTGCAGATAAATCAGTGCCAGAACAGCAGTCGTTATTAAGTTCCAAATGGCCTGAATTCTTCCATTTTCCAGAGGCAAATTTTTGTTCAACATCAATTAAATCTATTATTCAAGTCATTGCTTTATGTCCTGCACATATCAAGAAGCCTGCACACATCAACACAAACAGAAAAATACCAGGTCTGTAGAATCTACACTTAAATACATGCTCTTATTTAAAAATTGTTTTCTCATGTATCTTCCCTGAAGGAGGAAAAGGCAAGAGAATTATCACAAACAGTTAACAATTATTTTTCCTTGATTTCTATGGATTACCTACCATTCACTACAAGAAAGTTAATAGGTAAACAGAAGCCACATTGGTAAGGGGCCACAGTACTATATGTTACACTCTTACATCATACAGTAGATCCAAACTTACTCCAAGATAAAAGGCTCCGTGAGCATGACATAATATGTGCAATTTATGGTTTTATTTCTAAGGTATTGATCTGCTGAACACCTTGCAATAAATGCCATAAGCAATATGCCACATATACAACTTTTAGCTACAGGGTATACAATCTACTTCTTCCTATAAATAATTAAATGTATCTACATAGAAACAGAAAAACTGAGAGTATTTAGAAATGCTACTTGTGTTATCTCTTAAATTTTTATCAAGTGTGTTGTCACAATGCCAGGGCAGCAGGAATTCAGGCTGCTTTGCATGTCAGGCACACAGCAGCATAAATAGAGATAACCTGAAATTAAAATCATAAAACCAATTGATAAGCAGGAACATAGTTTAAAAGATGAAATATGACAAAACACCATATGCAAATCGAATTTTTACCCTAATGTAATGTAATATATACACACGCTTTAATTGCCTACTTCTGTAAAAGCAAAACGAGGCAAAGAACATAAACATATCAGACAGAATTTACTCTGTTGCTTACATTTTCAGACTTAATTAGAAATATTTTAGGGCACGTACCTAACATTTGCTACAAATTTTAACAACATACAATACATTATGATAAATCTTTACAAAGCCGAAAACAAAACCTTTCATACTTTTAAAAAGGTATCTGAAATGAGTACAAATGTATGACATTCCAACTAACCTTGCCTTATTAAAAAGCAAGCATTAGGAAAGATTATGACACAAAGTGGAAGAAAAGGGCAGACTTCTAGCCAAGGCTAAGAGATACATATCCAGGAGCCTTAAAAGTTGAAGGAACAGCAGGCTGCAATTCTGGCTACCATTAAGGCCATTACTTCACTCACTGCAATTTCTATTAACAGTAGATTTAAAGATAGGCAGTTACATACTAAAAATCAGGTATCAATGTAAATCTTCATTTAAATGTCTAACTTCTCAAAATAGTTACAACATCCCCATTTACTGACAGTTAAAACTGTATCAGTGGTTCAGTATTCTGTATATTTCAGGAATTTGTTTCCTGTCTCACCAGTTTCAAGTATTAATAATTCGTGGTTAAAAAAAATAATAAAAAATTACAATCCCTAAAGAGAAAAAATATTTCTGATTAAGAAGTACCCAAACCTGTTCTCCAAACGCATAAAAATACCATATTAACTATACATAACAGCAAAAGTTCCTTAACAACAGTGATGTTTCTAAGACAACTTTAACACCGAAATTAAGCACACGCAACCACTACCACAAACAAAGTTCAGTGACTGGGATACTCAAGTAGAAATCCTACGGAAAACTTAATTTTTTTGGAAATGTTTGCCTCACTAATTCCATTTAATATCTCAGTGCTGTTTCATATCTTTGAGTATATTAGGATAGGTATTTACATCAAAGGCTGTGGCTGATGAATCAAAGGGACAATGACAAGACTACAGAGAGCAGTTTTCCTAAAACTGCATTCCAAGCTCAGTAATGTCTATTACCCTCTGCCCCAAGGAGAACCGAAGGATGCGATTTCAAGCTCAGCTTCTTTTTCACAGAACCAACGTATCTCCAACAAGCTGAACATAAGTAACTATTTCCGCAAGACAAAAGAGCTCCAGTAATGCACAAAATTCAGTGAGCATGAATCTACGGGCAGCTTTTCATTACATCTCACATCTCTGTGACACAGCTACATTTCTTCATTGTGCCTTAAGGAACTCACAAGACATCAAATTTCTACAGCTTTTCAGACTACATCTGTTTCCGCCCACTTCCCCAGCCTGTCTCTGGGTGTACAAATATAGCAGGGTCCAGCAGTGCATGCGTGGTTCAGTATTCCTCAGAAAAATCGGTTTGAAGGAACATATACTACACCAAACACGCATTTCAATCAGTTCCTGGCCAGTCTGTCCCCACAAGCTACAGACCGCCAGAAAAAAGCACATCTTTACAGGACAGCTCTATACAGAGATTGTGATTTACAGCACTGCCCAAGATAAGGCAGTAGCCATGCCTTCCCTACTTAATTTAATATAAGGCCTTTTCTTTTCTTTTTTTTTTTTTCTTTTTTTTCAAAAAAGATGATCAAGAAAGCGAGATGGGCAAGGAGGTGCATTTTTCAGGTCTGATCAAATTGGGTGCTTGTAGACGCCTGTTCTGGACTGACTAAGGGAGAAAGAGGAAAAGAATGACAGAAAGGCTCAGGGGAAAAAGAAAATAAAGGACAATTTGGGGGGGGAAGGTGAGCAATAGGACAAAACAGAGAACAGAACAGGCCCGGCTGAGAGTAACATTTTTTATTTTAAGAGACCCTTGGTTATGTCTTGGCTCAGTTATATCTGCAGGATATATCACTTCTCACAAATTTTCCTGCAGTAGCCTTTTGATGAGGTGGCACAGTAATAAATGGGGAGATAATTTGATGTGCTGAACTTTTATTGCTAGTGAGGAATAAAAGGATTTTCAGCTCCCAGGCTGAGTCTGCAGTACCGACAGCTGGAGGGGGAGGGAGAACTCCCCCAGATTAAACCACTAGCAAAAGAAGAATAGATATGGATTTCTCATAAAAATAACTCCGGCAATAAAACCGAGCAGCACAGAGTACAAGTAAGAATTAAACCACAATTACCAATGGAGTTCATTAAGTTGGCCCGCCATTCTCAAAACAATTTAAAAAGCGGGGATGGACACACGCACACACACACAGAGTTTTCACAAGTACCAGGAATTCACGAGTGCTCAAAATCGAGCCCAAAAGGTGTAACCCATCCATAGAAATCAACAGTGCTCCCCCAAACTGCCACTTGCTTTGTCGAATAATTTTCACCTGTTTGTGAAGACTGACCACCGTTCATTTGCACTCCTTCACTTTCATTTTTATATGTTCGTATGTAATAACTACAGAGAATCTGAAAAATAAAGAATTTTAGTGGTTTTAGAGAACAAAGAATTGAAGAAAACTACCTAGTTTTACTGTACATCACTTTACGGGGTGTCGGTGCCGAGGCGCTGGCAGGGGCTGTGGGGCTCTGTGAGGGGAGGCCGGGGCTGCCCCGCCCGCACACAGCCGGTTCCAGCCGGTTCCGGCTGCCCCAGCGCAGGGCAGAGCTGAGCCCCTCAGTGAGGCCGGGGACTCCAGGGGGAAAACACGTTTCAGAAAGGGCAAAACCCACCGTATGGAGAGAGGAGGAGGAACAGAGAGCGTGCGAAGGAGGGGAGGGGAGCCGGGTGGGAGGTAGCGGAGCCCCAGGCCCCGGCGCAGACACCCGCACTGCGGCCTGGGGCAGGGAGCAGCTCGGTGGGACTTGGGCCCGTTCTGCCAAGGCCAACCTGCCACCGTCACCTCTGCCACTGCCATCCAGTAGGTGCATTTTAAACTTCTACTTCCTTTTGCCATAGTAACCCCACTATAAAAACCACGTAAATCCCATCATTTTAACTGGTTGAGTTTGTGAGGGTTTTCTTAAAGTATTTTTTATTTCACTGATACGTTGGAAGCTTTTGATAAAGGAAAGCTATATACGTGGTTATTTCAACCATTTAAAAATACAGCAATAGAAATTGTTGCTATTTTTCTATATGCTTTTTCTATCAGGCTTTAAGACAACTCTCCATTTCAGGAAAAGTAAACAGAAAGATTTTGTTAAAATTGAGACCATTTACAACAACACACCAGTAAATATATGATTGCTCTGAAGATGAAGTGTCCTTTAGTAACCTGCAATCCACAGCAGCGTGCCTTGAGTACAGCTGCATTTCCTCTGCCCACTTCTTTGCTACCTGCACTAATGCCTTCCTCATCACTACCAAGATTCTCTTCATCTACAGAAGGTTATGCTGAGTGGCGGGCCACAGTTAAGAGCAGATGCATGGTGTCACACGAAACTTACACTCTGTTTAGAAGCACTGCTCTGGGCAAATTACATGAGTAAAAACAATAATAATAAATAAAATCTTGTCATGTTATGAAAGGACACATGCAGTGACCATTACCTTGCACTTGAGGATGGGATGATGCTGGTCTACAACGGTGTTACAGGACATCTCTTTTGCGAAACCTGCCCAAAATCATTGTGGTTTTTCTATGCCGCAGTTAGTGAGCAATCGTTACCAAGCTTTTTCACAGACGTACATCCTTGTGAGCTGCCTCTTGCAGCAAATGTTACTACATTTAAAGAACCTTGTGCAAATAAACTATACTAAGAGGTCTTCCCCTCCCCCCCTCCCCCCCCCCCCCCCCCCCCCCCGCCAAAAAAAGGACCAAAATACCCACTTGGACACAGAGTACCTAAATGATGTGGAAGCAGTGAATGATGACTGTGGAATAGCTGTAAATGTAGTGAAGAGACCTGACAGACCAACTGGCATGATCACACAATACATGATTTCTCAGATTTTTTCCATGTGTTTAGAAAATCTTAAACTAACTTAGCAAAAACAGAAACTAGAAATAAAAAAAAAAAAAAAAAGTGGTAATTTACTTCACCCAAGAGTAAATACTTAAACTTGAATGCCTCTATAGAGAAAGTGCTATATTCTGTGCTTTTCCAAAGAAAAAGAGACTAAAGAAAACAGGCTAAAACTGAAACCCTAGTGGCTTTATCCTTAGCCTGAGTTGTTCTAAATCTTAGGTGTGGTATTTCTTCATCACTCATAAGTAACATTAAGTATCTTCATTTTTATTGTATCATATCTCCAGAATAGAAACATTGACACAATAGCATATACTTTTTCAATGATTAAGTAAAGCCAATATAAGAAAATCCAGGAAAAACATGACAAAAAATGTACAATATATTACAAAAGATACAACTGCCATGGTGCTCAGCTAACAAAACTAGCCAAATTTATTTCCACAAAAGTAAAATCAGCTTGGACATTATCTGATTGTTATTTGCTCTACATTTCCTACTAAAATTTTAGCCTTCTAAGCAATTTGCACCGTTAAAATTTGGTTTAAAAAAACCAAACCACACATTTAATGACCTCCCTCCTCCCAATGACATGCAAATTGCTGATTAAAGGCACAAGAAAATCAATATGACCCTTTCAATACATGTGTTTTTTGGAAGATATCCTAATACTATAAAGGACCATAGTATTTGATTTTGAATTAAAATTAATCAGGTTTAATTAACTAATCTCTTTCCTATGTCATGATACTTCAGTTCCTCCTCTTTAAGTATTTTTTTCTCAAAAAAAAGAAAAAAAGGAAAAAAAAGAAAAAAAAAGAAAAAAGAAAAAAAAAGAAAAAAAGAAAAAAAGAAAAAAAGAAAAAAAGAAAAAAAGAAAAAAAGAAAAAAAGAAAAAAAGAAAAAAAGAAAAAAAGAAAAAAAGAAAAAAAGAAAAAAAGAAAAAAAGAAAAAAGAAAAAAAGAAAAAAAGAAAAAAAGAAAAAAAGAAAAAAGAAAAAAAGAAAAAAAGAAAAGAAAAAAGAAAAAAAGAAAAAAAAAGAAAAAAGAAAAAAAGAAAAAAAAAAGAAAAAAAAAGAAAAAAAAAGAAAAAAAAAGAAAAAAAAAAAAAAGAAAAAAAAAGAAAACCAAACAAACCACCACTCAGGAGGACAGCTAGTTAAAAACTAGGTCCAGCAGAGGGCACAATTGTTGTTCTTATGCACTTTCCAAAACCGCAAATAGGGTTTGTATAATTTGAAAGGTTGCACCAGCCCTTATAAAAGTGTCTGATCCCAAAACGAGATTCCAGTAATTTCAAAATGCCATTTTTCATTTTTAGAAAGGAATTAAAAAAATAGTTTTCCTCCTTTTTAATGTTAGTTTTAATTGACCAAACAACTTGATAAACACAACTACTTAACATGATACAGTTCAACAGCATGCACAAAAATTATTTTAAGCTCTGATAGGTTTTGAACCTATGTGATTATTTGCCACTTGCTAATGCCTGGAGAATACAGTCTCATCAGATTTCTCATGAGCGAAACAGGGCAGTTTAACCTACAGAACCTGCAGATCCCGCTGCCTCGGGAATGGCAGACTACAGAATTGCTCTTCATAGTAAAGCAAAACACACCACTGTAAATTTCACAACTGGATCGTTTAACAGAGCATTTCACAATGGAAGGAGGTGTGAACTGCAGCCCAACACTCTTAGTTCATGAAAGCCAAATCCCAGCATTTTTACAAAACACGCTATGACCTTCAGCATCCACAACTGTCTGGCATCCTTACCCTGCAACACAGCTGCTCTGCAACGAAAATATTTCCCAAGAGCATAGCTCCAGCAGTACCGCAACAGCAAGGCTTGCTGTGTCCATGCTACTCTAAATACCAGTTCCATTTAAGCATCTTCCAGAATTTTCAAATAAAGCCTTTCATGTTTTATTTTAAGGCACACAGACAGAAAGAGTCAAAATCAGGAGGCAATAAACACAACTTAGAGACACTTCAGAGACTTACTTCCTTCTGAGGAACACAGGAAATGTTACTATTACTGTATGACTTAAAATACCTTCTCACTTTTTCATTGTTCGCTGAAGGATAATTAGGAGTTACAACAACTCTGGAGAGGTTTTACATGAAAGAACCAAGGCAAGTCAATAGGTTCCAATAAAGAAAATCCCAAATACTTAAAAACTACAGCTGTCATTAAATTTGAACGTTTACCTTCAGTCTTAATGCTTGTTAGCCCTCTTTCCACAATCCTGTCTAAGCTTGTGGTTAGACATGTACACGGGCTTCACCGCTCTAACCTTTCAAACTGCCATGCTCCTTTGTGCTAATAAATACTTTCTCAGTCAGTATGTCACCTACACAACATACACAGACACTCACTCATTCCCTCTATCCTAGAACTCCAGTAAAATTGTAACAGCCTGATTCCACTGTAACAAAGGCAAAGGAGCAGGTTGAAGACAGTCAACAGAAAGCAGCCCACCTCACACAGATAAAAGCTACAGCTACCCATTTCTCCTGCAGCACAGGAAGTAGAGATTCATTTTCAGAAAGATTCAAAATTCCTCATCTATGGAAATGGTCTCTTTTCCTCTGGTTATAACCTCCTTCCTCCGAGGAGGAGACGACTCGCACTCCTACACATTAAATCTCCAATTTTGAATCTCATACTTTCATATGCTTTAAATGCTGTATTGAGCAACTGAGGAACTATAAAAAGGATCGCTAAGAGGTTGCTGTGCTGGATGGCTATGATGCCAGTAAACATCAGAGGTCAGAACTAAGACCTGAAAAGTCAGCAGAGGTCTAAACAAGATGCCAGATAAAAGAGTGAATGCATTATGAAAAATAAGCTATTGCTCAACATTTACTTCTCCTATTAGTTTCTTAAAACCAGAATTCTCCCCCTATTTCCTAAGAAAGGCTTTGTTTTCTTTCAATTGTAGGATTCGAAACTATCTATGTAAAAACTAACTGCTATGTACAGTGCCTCTTTCAGATAGATACTCTGAAGGAGAAGTTTTCTGGGATGTACTTTCTGTAATAAAAATATGATCTCGTTAGTTATGGGTGCTTAAGACTACATGGATTTTGTTGTTCATCTGGTAGACACAATTTAAAAGAAAAAGCCATTAACGGCACACGTAAAGCTCCTGTAGTAATGTTTCTGAGGTAATCAGATTCATGACCTGCCACAGGGAAGAATTTCTTCCACCAAGTTATCTGGGCAATAGACACAAGCATGACCACTCCAGAAAGGCCTCCAAAATCTGACCTAAACTTGAGCTGACCTGACCTTCATCTTACACCAGAAGCTGTCTCCAGAATTATGGCAGCATTCCTGAACCACCTTGAAGCAAACACTCCTCCAGGAATTTCCGTGGCCACTCAATACTTCTCTAGGTACATTCTGATGAAGAAAACTACAGCCATTACGATTTTAAAAATCGGCTTTCAGATTATTTTTCCTACAAATTAATTATCAAATACGCTACTAATTAATTTATTCCATTAGCTTATCTTAGAGAATATTATACTACATTATGATTCTTGCTTTTAATATGGCACATGATTTTATTAGTGTATTCTATCAGTTTTGATGGAGGTTGAAGCCTTCCGGGTGGAATCTTTTCTCCTCTATCTAATAAAGGTTATTAAGAATTTAAATAAGACTTGAAAGTGAGGATAATTTAGACAGCAAAGTAATGGCTATACATATTTCACAACAGCAGTTCATTAGTGGGCTGATATTCAGTCAACTAGATTAAAGCTTCCCATTCGTTTCACTAAATAGCTTTCCATCTTTTCCTAAAACCCCAAACCAAAAATTTAAGCCCGTATTTAAACTGCAGGATCCAAAGTAGGAAAGAAGCGTAAGACTCTCTACTTTGCCCAGTATCTATGTGGTTGCAAACATCAGCTGTAGTCAGAAATAAAATGAAAGACCAGAGAATCTGCAAACATACCCTCATACTACAGCTCTTTAACAATTCTAATTAATTAGACCAAATATGCCTATGCACCTGCAGCAGCACTGCCAAGGCTTTGCAGCATATTCCATAGCAGCAATCAGACAGATGCTTGACTAGCCTCCCTCTCTCTCAGACTGGGACTTTTGTCCACCCCTGTGGACTGTAATATGCCATACTGATATTACCAAAACTAGAGAGCATGCAAAATTTATTATATGCATGCTATAGCAGTCCAAAATGCTTAATTTATGCAAGCTTACTATTACTGCACACTGCCTCAAATTCATGACGGAGTGATGGGACCTGAAACTAGCGTAGCATCATCTTAAAGAATTATGTCCCGTGCACCATCTAAATATTTGTTCCTGTTTTACTAATTTCTAAAACAATAAATGATACAAAAATCCAGTGGCCCATTTAAACAATCTACGTAGTAAAATTATGGCCAGCAGCCAATTTGAAGTGAACTGATTATGCTGAAGAGGTATCTGGGGTCCTTTATATTCTCTGCTTGGTGACCCTTGGAGTGGTTTAATGAAAAAATTTCATGGCATGTGAATCACTGAGCAGGAAAAAAATTACTAAAAGCTGATTACGTTATCAAACTCTAGAACTGTACCAAAATATTTATAAAAAATATATACATATTTAAACTCTACAATGCCACGGAACATGTATCAACGTTTCAGTTAGCAGTAACTAGTACCTTCCTTTTTCATACATTGAAAAAAGGAGTCCCAAGGAATGTGTAACACAAGGCAAAACAACTGAAGAAGTAAAAAGCCATTTCATTTCTGGATCAGTTGTTTTCAGTAAGGTTAGATAAAGCATGGCTCAATGTTAATAAATAAAAACTCCATATGCTATGTAAACAAAGGATTGAAGCTTTTTTTAAGCAGCACTGCAGTTTTGACCTAAGAATGCTAGCCAAGGAGACAGTTTGTCATCACTCAGCATGCTTTCTCTGATCCCCAACTTGCACAACCACTGTACTGTCTGATTGAGGTGGGAACCATCTATCAACCACCTCCCCTCTGTTTATTTCCTCTCCCCTGTTCCTTGCCCTGGCATCACTTGCCACCTCTCCTGCTGCCCACACGGTCTTCACATTTAAATCAGCCGTTGTGCTTATTCAAGTGCAAACCAGATCAGCAGGAAATGAAAAATCACCTCAATCCAGACCACAGCCATCAGTAACAGAGCAAGCACCCTTGGAAACACAACAGACATAAAAGTGTACAGAGTTTGTGGCTTATCTAACTTTTCATTTGACAAAACATACTGGGTAGGTAGTGGGAGGTCAAGTTCGGTTGCTACTGTGCCCATTTCACTGTGGCGGGAACTTCTGGCACCGAGCACATGGAGGGAGAGTGTTGGGACTCCTCACCAAATTATTTTTGAACACCTACAGAGCCCCGGGGCTGTGCCATGTACCACCTGCGGGGCCTGGCTGGCAGGGCAGCAGTCTCAGCACTGGAGCCAAAAGCTCCGCGTCAAGTGTCGCACTGTCAAAGTCTACATGGGATCTTCAAAGACCAAATACTGCAGGTGTGTCTAGTCATAGCTTTACAGTCCTAGGCACTTTTACCAACGACACCTAATTGTTTTAAAACCGAAACTGAAGCCCAATGAATTCTTAACCTGCAACAACATTTTTCCTCATACTTTGGAGTACTGGCTTACCAAAATATTAAATGTATTAATTTAATTATACCTCCATACTGAGGTTGAAAACAAAGAACTACAAATTCCTTTGTATTTTATTTTTAAATTTAAAATCTGCTCATTGCAAATGTCATTCAAGAAACACGCATGCCCTATTGACATCGAATCTGATTAAGATGAGCATTGTTTCACCAAGAATCAGCTGAAGCAGCTAATAATTTTACTAGCTAGTGAGATCTACACACATTGACATTATAAATGTCTTTACTTCAATTTCTGCTTTCCTTTCTGCAACTTGATGACAGCTTCAATTTTTTATATTATCTAGAAAATTTTAAAAATACAAGTTTTTTCCCAAGGATTTTTTTTTAAACATATCTAATAATTACCTGAACACATATCTTTTGCTTTATCCTTGTATGGAAAAAATAGGCACAATTCTGCAAAATGACCCTGACTCACGACGATCTATATCAGTGTGTTTCAGAGGTTACAAGAGAACAACTGTGGTAAAAATGAACATTCCTCAAATCACGACATGTTTCAGCGTGCCTTGCAAAATTCACAATGTGACTTCTAAACTTGTTCTGTGTTCCTTTCTATACTATGCTTTAGAGTCTAAAAACAATTCAGATGCATCACAATGTTTTTAGACCTGATTTCTAGAACCCTGTAATTGTATAATGCACGCAATATATTGCAAATTTTAAAACTAGTAATTTTAAAAAGAATAAAAATATGAAATTACATGCAATTACATGCAACCTGTCTAGTTCAGAAGTTACATTCATTCTCCCATATAGAAAAAGTAAACCATTATTACAGAAGCATTTTGCTCACAAGAAAATACTCTAAAATAGAGCTTTCCCAGAAGAAAGGCATCAGAAAAAAATTCTTCTAGTTCTTATCATAAAAAAAAAAAGCTCATGACTAATTCTGTTGGTGAATGATTGAGTGAATTGTATAGCTAACTAAAAATTAAACCCTTTTTTCAGGAAATACAAAATTAATGCTCTTTAGCTGTATGAATAGGTCTAACAGAAACCAGACATTCTAACCCATCCTACTATGAGAATTCTCTCAAGTATAGGTGAGAAAACAAATTCTGACCAGACAGTACTGCAATAGACTTGTATTTTTAATCAATACTTTGGAGAAGAATAACTAAGATAAGGCTTTTTCCTCAAGCAGCAAGAGTGCTTGAGGAGAGTGAGATTTGACGTGTTTCTAAGGGTCACATAAAAATTCCTTTCTTTTTTCTCTTCTCCTCTGAATAGATTTGCTTTTTCACAATGATAAATAATACCTAATTTAAGTACAAAAAAAGCATTTTCTGTAAATTTTACTAGCCAGACCTTAGCTGAGAAAATGGCAGCATTGCTTGCTTTTCTGTTTAACAGATGAAATTATTTTCTCACAGTAAATATATCCCATATAAGCTATGTACACAACAACAAACTGTACCACACATGAATTATATCACACACGGAGGCAACTCAACTGTCTATCAAAATCAAAAGTAATCTATTAATCTTATTAGTTATAAAACTGAGCCTACTAATCTTCATATCGTTCTTAAGAGGGGGATGACTAGGACAAAATGGGGAGACAACATGAGCAAGGAAAATGAATGACTTAAGACCATTCTCAGTAACTTCCGAAGCGGCACATTAAAGCTGGTAGATGGCAATGGAGATAGGCTATAGGAGCATCCCGCGTGGAACAGGCCCAGTAGAGAATAAACAGCAAGAGCAGCAGGACACGTTCAGGCTCTATGAAAATTGTTCATACTCTGACAAGTAAATATTTGCAGAAGTTATTTTTTTCAGTCATTCAGAACAGTCTTAACTAACCAAATCAGACGGAATCTACTAAAGATTGTTTTAATTAAGGCTGCTCTCTTTGACCAGTCTCTAAACACGTAACTCTAAAGTTATTACAGGTTTACAAAAAAGAAAGGGAATGATTTTTCTTCTTTTTTTTTCCTCCCCAACTACTGAAATCAATATAGTTGCTTCCATCCAAGAACGCAACTGCAAGAGCAGAGAAAAATCAGCTTCAAGCAATTATCCATGTTCATAAATCTTTGTTCACACTCACATTAACCTTCCCTCGGCTTTTTGTAATAGGCAAAGTGCGTTGCAGGAGAGTAACAGAGATCAACAGGAAGACTTCTTTTTATTTACTTCAGATAAACTGCATTGTATGTAATCGCTTTTTCAAGCATTTACTAAACTGCACTTGGTTTGTATTTTCACTGAATCACTCGTTTGTATTTATCTCAAATGCAGATCAGCATTTCTTACCACATTATTATAAGGATATTATCGTAGTCTACTGTTGCGCTATTCATCAAAATAATTCAAGGAAGCAAGCTACACAATGCTAGCTTAAAAGTATGTATGTTTTTGCTTTAACTAATAACCACTAGCTCTTTGTAGTTTGTCATGGGAAATACCTAATGGATATCCAGA
This sequence comes from Chroicocephalus ridibundus, assembly GCF_963924245.1. Classification (NCBI taxonomy): domain Eukaryota; kingdom Metazoa; phylum Chordata; class Aves; order Charadriiformes; family Laridae; genus Chroicocephalus; species Chroicocephalus ridibundus. The sequence continues at coordinate 42,490,467 of NC_086291.1, read as the reverse complement.
ATTCATTTGCTAATGTCAAACTAAATTTTTAATAGGTCTATCAGGCTTACTTTTTATTGTTGGATTTTCTACAAAGAAAAAAAAAAACATCTTAAAGTGCTAAAAAAAAATATCTGGAAAGTAATTATTTTCTCCACTCCTCTCCCACCTAAAAACAACGATTCTTTCCATAACGTAACTAGCAATGGGAAAGCATGCAGGAGTTACACTAGCTCTTCCCAAGACAGAAGGTGACATTACACCTCCCAGTCTAGTGCTGATGTGCGTAAAAACAGTACAATGAGCCTTGACATTTGTCATTGTACTTAGCTACAAATGCATTACAAGAAATTACAAGGAATGCTATCAGAAAATTGCAAAACCATTGAGTGTTTCGCTTAGTTACTGTAATTCTTCAATGCTATTCCAATCTTGTGCAAATTAGAAGCCACTTACAGCTCTGAAAACTGACGGGAAACTGACTGAGGTTTTCATTATGCTTTTAATAGTCTTACTGGGTTACTTCCCATTAAAAGATTCCTGAGGAGGAACTATATAGCCAAGCTCTCTATTCATGCCAGGTACAAGCACTAACCAAGATAGTTCACTACACTTCTGGAAAAAAAACCCTAACCAAATTCCTTCCACAAAAGGTAAGTCGCAGTACCAAGAGAAGAGTCCTTAAGAAGCCAGGAAGGAGATTTGATTTACAGTGCTTCAATATCATGAATGCTTTCTTCATGACTAAAGGAACGTAAATGTTTTAATCAAATTTTGCATTTATAAATCACTTTCTGTGACAGATTTATGAATACTAAAGAAGCTTTCTAGTAACGCCTATAATGTACACTTCATTAATACTGATTCAAAACCTCCTTTACTAGACTGCCTCCAGTATAGCACAGAGAACACTCATGCCACTAAAATCACCTGAGGTTTAAGGTAACGTAAACTTTAAGGACGTGAGAAGTCTTGTACAAGGAAGGCTGGGACACTTACTTAACATTATCCCATAAAACTAACAAGAGATGTTGCTATGGACACCTACATAATAAGAAAACAAGAAGCATGACTAAGAGAACATGCCTGCGTTTCCACTGTGTTTTGTGGATTTCAGTTGCATTATCCTTCCACCTGAACTCCAGCTCTGTTGATAAAGTCGCCAAGGCAAACGGCTGACATACACAGTGTTGAATTTAAGTAGTAGCCTGGAACCTTCTATAAACACTGGGGAGTAGGTTTTGTCCTGTGGTGCTCTCGTGCACCAAGTACCTAACTTTCTCTCGCTCTGTATATGCTGAGCTTGTCATTTGGTAGAGATGCTCACTAAGTCTGTTGGGCTCCGTCCCTGTTGTGTCCTGCCAGCACCATCCTCCCATGCCCTGCACGTGGCCAGAGAACACACAGGGCAAGGAACATGCAGAAACCTATTGGGAAAAGGCTGCACCTGGTTTGGTTCACAACCAGGGTCTCGCATCTTCAGACACCCTTTTACAGTGACAACAGCACGTAAGCCTTCCAACTGTCACAAGGAGCAGCACCTTAGTTCCTTCTATGGGATAACATTTTAAGGCAATATACTGCTTATTAAAGCTATGTAGAGATCCGTTTTGGGGGGGGAAGGGCCAAGAAAGATAGATTGAACTCTGGGAGTGTTTAAATTTATCGAGGAAATGCAAACAGATAGGACACGCCAAAATAAGGAGATGAAGCTCACTGAGCAGGAAAGTAATTTCTTGATAACAAAGCATCTCAGGAAATCAGTTAATACCATGATCATTCACTAATAGCAGCAATATGTTTCTGTGAATTTTAAGAATATTCTGCCTTACAAACGGGAACATGTCAATCTACAAGTTTCTGTTTTTATTAAAGTGAAGTGAGCAAATTTGTTTCCTACCATTCTTTTTCATTTGGTTCCAGGATTTAAATAATAGGACATGTGAATCAGCATGTCCTCAACATGTACCTTCTCTGTATTAGCTATCTAAAAATACAACACTGAGCAGCCATCACCATTTAAACAGAGAGGGAGTTCAGGCTATTTCTTGCATGCTTAAAACCAAATTATACCAAAAACCATTACCATGGTTAGCTACTGAAGCTTTTTAAGAAGCCAACATATTTACACAGTGTCCAAGTATCTTCTCCACACGTATGTACATGTGTTTGTATGTATGTGAACTAAGAACACCTACAGAGTTATGAGCTATATAATTTTAAGGTTTAAACCCTACATTCTTCTGCACTAGGCCCATCTAAAGCAACTGGCATCCAAGTGACAGAAAGGCATGCCTTCAATTAAAAAAGTTGAGATCTGGCATATAAATCAATCCGTCTCTCATAATTCACCAGCCTGTCTTCTCAATTCATGCTTGGCATATGTTCCCTTAGGTACCATAACCTAATGCTGTAAATTACTCATCTGCTGCTGCCTTGGATTATGTGAAAGTTTGGATAGAGCTGAAAGGTCTTTAGAGGCTGAGGAACAGCAAATAATTCCTTCCTACAACCTCTCCTATCCCCTGCATCTTTCCCATTAGGAACTGGCTTTGGGTAAAGAAAAAAATTAGTGCATAAAAATCCTAGCTGAGATTTTCCCTTCAGACAACAGTGATCAGCTACTGTTTCTCTACACTATATATCCAGGATTATTTACATTTCACTAATTCATGATCATGCTGCCATTTACAGATATGCCTTTGATCCTTTTTTTGCTGTTGTTTAAACATGTGGTTATCCTGAATAGACCAAAAGGCACTTAAATGAATTTCAGATGCTGCAAATTGTTGCTGAATAGTTTTCTATTAAATTAACCTGTACTATTTTAAGTAAGTAAATTAGGAATAGCATCACCATCCATCCTCGGTTACACCAGCCATTTCTTTAGGAAACTGGTCTATGATCCGAGACAGAAAAGGCACAGCCTATGTTGAGCAAAAAAACCTCAGACTAAATACAGTAAGTGAAAATCCAAATTTGTTTCTTAGTGAATAAGCTCTCTCTGAGGGCTTAGTCCTGCATCCCAGCAGGCAAGGGGAATACTACCAACAGTTCCAGACTGTACACATTTTACAGGCAATTCAAGCATATTTAACCCTTGTTTCCGCATTTACATTCAACCAAACAGTTTGCATGACCCAATAACCTGGGGTTTTAGCTCTGTGCAGCTCGTGAGAGCAGAAATTGAGACCTCCTAGCTTAAATTCTTAATTAGGAGTAAAATTCACCATTTAAGATAGCAGTAAAATAAAATTTATGAACAATGTTTGCAGTGTGATGAAATAGACGCTTTGATATTTATTGTTATGGATAACGAGAGCTCAACAGTGCTCTCACATCAAAAATATCGAACAAAGCCCTTGCCAATGCTTTTATAGGAGACTGTGACCGTAAGTTTCTACACTCAGTGAGGTGGCGGGACTTAATATTTCAGAGAACACAGGATATTTCTTCTATTTCTACTAAACTATCACTGCTGGCACTCACTACTTCTTGCCTGATCATTAACCACTGACATAATTAATATGCACTCACAGAAGCCCCAGCACAGTTAGAACATAATCACCTATTGATTTGATTCATGGAAGTGTCTTTTTGGAATAACTAAGATAGATTAGGTTCCTTAAAGTGTCTTGGATACAGAAGCAACAAAAAGCAAGTTGGGAGTTACCAACTGTGGAGGGGTACTAATTAACAACTCAATTAAAAAAGGCAAATTAAAACTTTATGGTTCGTTATCCTTCATTGCTTAATAAATTGTTTTGCTAAGCAAATGATGAAGAATTATTATTATAGAAAACTGAACTAGTATCTGTTTTTTCATGTTTTTTAAGAATTTATAAAATAAAACCAGTTTCTTTTCGAAATATCCAAACTATACTGACTGCACAACTTTATGCCAACTCAAAGATCAGCAGCAGCAATGTGCTATAAAATATTTTTTTCTATTTATAGTAACTTTCTTTTTCCTCTCCTGTTTTTTTTTTATGTTGAAGAATATATTCTGCTCTTGTGATGGAGGAAATGATTTCTTTCTACATAGTTTTTATTTGGTTTGGGTTTTTTAAATGTATTGCCAGTTTTGTGGCTCATCAAAATGACTTACATTCCTCTTAACACCATATTTTTCTTGACATGTTCAGAACTTTTGGAATTGTCCTTTGATAGTTTAGGATACTGGTAGACAAATGTTACACGGTAACAAGTTTGTTCCTAGGGGATATTTTGACAAGCTTGGCAGTTTTAAACCCACTAGTACACATCAAAAAATTTTTGCCAGACAGTATCATCTTCGAGTCTGAAACAAAAACACCAGTTTTGAAAACTAAATACAACTTAAGAGTAAGGGGAAAAAAATACAGTATCTACAAGGAAGAGACCAGTTGAAGAGAAGACGATAGAAGAGGAGGAACGAGGGGTAAACCAGTCACCGGGGGGAGGTGGAAGGAAGGGACAGTCAGTATATATGAGAAACCATGTCCATCTATCACCCTTGTTTATGTCCCATCACACTACTGCTTTAGCACTTGCAAGGATATTACCTGTCTCATGACACTATAAAGCTGTCGGGGGTTTCCAAGCTGCCAACTAGGCCGTTTAGATCACCAAGTGCTGATGATCTCCAGTTGTGTTGTCTAGATCAGTTTTATGAATTGTGGCGTTTCAGGGCTCTGGTTTGCCTCGTTGATTACAATACTGTTGCTTAGAATTATGAGCCATACAATCATGGGGTGTTTCAATTTTCATGGCGAGGGGAGAAGGTACAGAAACATTTTTTTCCTGGCCTCAATATTTGCAAAGAAAATACAGGATATATTAACTGAATGCTCCATTTGTCACAATAAATGCATTTATGACTTCTAAGAGATACCCTTACTTGGGGATGGAGGCAAAGGGAGACGTCCTTCGCCTGTTACTCCTCAACAGCTGGTTGGGCTGCTTAAGGCTTTCCAGCCATTGCAGCTTCCAAGACAAAGGGTGATAACTTTGTCATAGTTATTCTACTCAGTCAATACAAAATAGCTTCTCATACTTTATACGAATGCAACAGACGTTGTTTCCCTTTCCCTCTGACAGCTTAATTTGTGAATAAATAGACAAAAATATTAAATTAACCATTACATGTATAACTTTCACAGTTAGCAATTAGCTTTTTCACATCCTAGCTGAAAGGGAAGAGTAGCCATAGAAATGCTTTAACTTTACACACAAAAAATAGATTACACTAAATCCGGAGATACCATTTATAGACAGAAATTTAATTTAATGAAATTTCCTTGAGTCAACTTAGTAAGCTCTCTGTACCAATTGAGCATTGGGGCTATTCAACAGAATCAATGTAATGAATACCCTTACAGAAACCACATTTTTTACATGCTTTCTTATGGAAGGATAATTAACAATCTATTGTCTTCAAAACATTACAGGCAGTATAGTAAGACAGTCAGTAAATAGTTTAAAAAGTTTCAACCCATACATAGATATATTCTAATCCATAACAGAAGTGGCTTACAAGAAAAAAAAGTAATACTAACAATGACTTGCAAACAATAATAGTTCACATTTCCTAATATATAAAATCATCTGTACAAAGCTTTGAAGCTCTCACATTTTTAAAACGTGAAAATATGGCAATTTGTTGAAATTTAATTATGTTTTTATAAGTTCAGGCAGAGCAACAGTTGGGACATTTCGTACTTGAAAGAATACACAAAGCTAAACTAAGATAATCCAAAAGTCTTGCTATTTCTAAGACAAAGGACAAGAATATTAAAATCCAAGAAAATAAAGCAATTTGAAGCACTCTATGCACACCACAAAGAAACAAAAATGCAACAAGTGTAACTGCTCCACATGCAGTGTGGTGGTTTTGGCCGAATTGGCCAGTCAGTTAGAAGCGGCCCAGCTAAAAAGTAAAATTACAAAACAGTAAATTGGTTCTGTTTTACCTCAAACCAGGACGTGCAGAGACAATGCTGTCTCTGATGGGAAAGCGCTACAGTATTGCCTTTGATTTTCCTTATTATTTCCAGTGGTTTCCTAATGTATTCAATGAACACTTTGGAGAACTCGGTGTGAATGAAAAAGCTAGCCAATATGTAAGCAGAACTAGTTAACTATAAAACCACTGACGCTGGGAATCCCTCTCAAAGATATCTCCTCAGGCAACTGGTTTGTAAAATGCATGACACTGGTCCAGTAAGTACTAATCCTGCATATTTTTAAGAGCAAAACACAGCAAATAAGGAAAGTTAAATAAGAACCCATGAGTTCCAGGTGCAACACGTGGTAATGAACGTATGGTTTCTGGTTTTACCCACTCACTATGTACAGGCAATTCCCACAAACACTATGCTTTTCATGAAATTACGAGTTCTTCCAAGTTGTATAAAAACCTCCAAGTATATCCTAAAGAGCACACCAAGACATGGGCAGAACTGTAAATATCACCTTAGTCCAAAACTTTGATTCCTAAAGAGCATTCACTCAGTGGCAGTGGCAAACCCCTCAAAACACGCACAGTGCTTTTCTTAGGATTTCTTAATAATAGCAATAATAATAATAAAACTAAGCAATAAAAAAAGAGAAAAAAACTATTGCATCTTTAAGAAGAGATAGATGAGACAATCTTATCCAACTGATGAAAGTTATTCCTAATGTTCTTCACGGTGTTGAGATCACACAAAGAATACTTGGAAGAACAGCAGTTCAAGATCTTCCAATCGCCAGCACCACCTTCACATGCAAAATTGATTAAACCCTTGCTGTGCAAAACCAACTGAGTTACAGGATGCATTATTAATAAAAGGAATTCCCAACAAATTTTCACTGATGAATTGACTCATGCTGCTGACATGCAAAATCAGCTGCTTTTATTTCATCAGTTAATAAAGGCCAGGTTGGACGGGGCTTTGAGCAGCCTGGCCTAGTGGGAGGTGTCCCTGCCCAGGGCAGCAGGGTGGAACTAGATGATCTTTAAGGTCCCTTCCAACCTAAACCAAACTATGATTCTATGACAGTTTGATTTCTAAAATGACTTTTTATGCACTTCAGCAATGCTATATGGAACAAGTTTTTCATTTTTCCAAAGCCTCATATATTTTAAGGAAATAACTTCAAATGAGAAGACTTCTTATTCTGGTGGTGTTGATCGCATCAGAGTTCTCAAACAGAGTAACAAAGACATATGAACATTCAAAAACAGGGTGTCATATAGGAATTGATTTCCCTGCAGTTGCACAAAAAGAAATACTGTAAAATTAATACCGATTGTGCAACATGAAATAACATACTCGTCTGATACACACGATGAATTCATTATTGCATGAGTAAAGGAAGATAAAATGAGAAATACTCGATGATGTAAACAGTTTCATTCCTCATCCAGTAAAAATACAGAATTATTGATTACCTTTTCAACTGAATACTCAAGTAAAATAAAATCTCACCCAAAGAAATTATCCATTTCAGTTGAATGCTTACAGATCTTAAATGAGAATTTAGTTAACCATGAATAAATATAAAGAATATGAAAATGCCACGATAAAACAAAAGTGCAAGGATCATTCGTACGCTAAACTTCAGACAGGATTTAAATGTTAATTTGAACAACAGCCCAAAGGTTACCTGGCCAGAAACACTGTGGTATTGAGTAGCACCAGCCATTGGTTAAAAAACCAAACTTCTCTGGTGGCAAAGCAGATTTTAAAAAGATGAAGCAAGATCTACAACAATTTGATAAACTAAAACTAAACAAGTAAGTTTTACATGAAGAAGGCTCACATAATTCCCTAATCATGACTTCATAAAGCAGATAATAAAGTTTTAGTTTATGATGACAAATATTCATTACAAGTAAGAATTTGTCTGGTGTGTTACGTCTGTTCCTCCCCACTCCCTTCCAAACAACAGATGAACTATTACTACTTTAAAAAAAGTAATTTATTTTAAACTCTACTAAATGAACATTTATTAAACTTTGATTATCTCATAAATTGCAAAATACAACTCTTTCCTATTTTTGGGGCCACAGACTTTGAAATTGTGAGGGTGTAATAAAGTTCATCCTCACATGCCCTCCCTTACGTATGCAATGACTATGATTTGCCATCCATCACAGATGAATTAAGAGAACTCACACAGACAGCAATAAATACAAACCAGTCTCTAAAATGTTTATGTGCACAAAAAGATGGCAAAGTTCAGTAAGCTTCGATGCCTTACTTATCGTTTTACTTGATCAAATCCTTGTCCTGGTAACTGCTTTTCTTTATACCCATGAACTGAACTGCATGGGAGCTCCCACGACTGTTCTATCCGATGGGAAGCACTGCACAATCCTCCAAACTCGCTGCGGAAGGGCTGAGGACTTTCCCTTTTAATATAAGAAAGCAGAGGTCTGAGACCCTACTGCCCAGTAACGGATGATCCTGCCAGCCCCTCACATGCCAAAGCCACGGGAGGTGAACCTGCTCATGTTAGTCAGTAACACAAATGTAAAATATCTGTAACGATAAGACAGGAGAATAGCAGACTTGAGGCAAATATGACTTAAATACAGCAAAATGGGTTTCAAAATGCAGGATGAAGCTCGTGTTTCCAAAACAAAAGGTCACTTGACTATTATTCATTAATTTGTATCAGTGATTTATATGAAGAGTATGCAGAAGATTTCTAGACAGGTTTCCAGACATCAGGTATCCTATAAGTTCCATTAACACGGCTTATTTAGTGCTGTTCATGTGCTTTCAGTGATTAACAGCAAAATCTCCTTGGTATACTATTTCACTCTTTCTGAAGGGACCAAAATAGCAATTCAACTGTGCTGCCCTGCCTAGGTAAGCAATTTTATGCCACCTTGAATGCAGAATGGTGGATTTTTTTCCTTGCCCAGGGAAAAGATAATTTTCAGACAGGTATTATTTATTATCTGTCTGATATTATAAATTATTAACATATTAACATTATTATATTTATTATTTCTGACAGCTATTTAAATGAACCAAGCTATTTGACTTTTTTTTTTTCCTTTTTCAGCTGTCACCTTCCAGTCAGGCTTTTATAAAAGACTTACTGTGAGATGCTAAAAATTGACAAAATATTACTACAGTATTACTATCAGCAAAAGAAAATATTTAAAAGTCTTCCTAAGCAAAGAAATAAGCCATTGGCCTCAATCAACACCATGTTGTATTGCAGAAAGTCTGTTCACTTTTCCAGTCTCTGTCTTCCCTACCCTACATGGAGGAGCATTAATATGCCGATGTATACACACATACCATGAAATACACATAAATACCCGCAATAGTAGGCACAAACAATAAATACCAACAGGCATAAAAGGAGAGAAGATGGACTTAATATCAAGAGCCCATGACAGCATGGCTGTCCTCTACATTCTACCTCCGTTGACTTTCAGACTTCCTCTGTTAGTACGGGCTGTGTTCCCAAACTAGGGTAAAGCCTGAAATCTATTGAATAATGAAAATCAGGATGAGAGGTGTCATGGGGCAAAACATTACAAAACAGGATGGAGTTTGTTTGTTTGTTTGGGGGGGGGGGGGGGGGGGGGGGAAGGTGCCCAAAGTTTAATCTGTTCCTTACCATGCATGCCACACACTGCAAACAATACAACCTCCAAATTTAGGAGTTAAATAAATAAATACATACATCGATCACGCTTATTTAAAACTTGCCAATCCGATAATAAAAGTATGTTCCTTATTTTTAGTCTCCTGGAGCTTTTTCAAAGCAGACTAAGTAATCTGCCTTCAAAAGCTGTGCAATTACACATGCATCAGAAATACTCCAACTTACTTAGCCCTTAGGCTCAGCTGCTCACTATCATAAACAAGTTCTGAAGTATCGAAGTTTTGTTGCCTTAATGATTTTATCAATTTAAACTCAACAGTTCCCAGTAAACTCTGCAATTTCCACATGACTTTTGCCACAATGCCGTCAAGACCCCAAAGCCTACAGCTACCACATTTCTTAATCACTAAAATGCTTATTTTGGTCTGTGGTATCACTGAATCCTTGGGAATTATCTACCCCTAAAAATCTGGGGGAAAGTCTTATTCTTTTTTTTATTATTATTATTACTATTGCTACTACTCATTACCTCCATCCACCATGGGGACTAAGAGATAACTCAAATATCACCTACTGCAAAGCACAATGAATGATGGCACTGGACTATACCAGGCAGGAAAAGTTTCTTGCCTATTTAAAATTATGGTTCAGTTTTCCACAGCTTTCTCTGCTGAGAAAAAGAGGTAGCGCTTCCTTTTTCCCCCCCTCAAGATTTTGTAAGATTGATGTGCTTTGTATCCCATAGCACTCCTTCCATATTTTTTTAAAAGCTTCTTATACCTGCATGAAAGAACACATAAGGGCAAGCAAAGGCTGTGCTTCCTTGTTTAGATCTATTGCCTTTCAGATGTATCTCATACATTTACATTGCAAATACATCTTTGAGATGAGAAAGTCATTTAAGCCTCACAAGCTCGAGTAATTTTGATGCTGTATCCCAGCACAGACTTCCTGCAAATAGCTACGCTCCCAAATCAAAAGCCACTCGCTGTTTTTCTAGGATAGTTATATTTCCTGTTTAATTGTGGTTTTATCTTAAAACAACCAAAACGCATTATGCAAATAAGTCCTTTCAAGAATTCACTTTGTGAAACTAAAATAAACTTGAAGGTTTATTGCCTTGCAAATTATTCATTGTAGCCCTTTAAATGACAGGATACAAACTGCACAAAGCAAGGCAGCGGGAGAAGAGAAGCAGAAAGTCAAAATTCTGACATCTATTTTTAAAATCATATTGGGTGTGATGTCATATTTCCAAAAGTCTGCCTCCATGTATCATTCCGAAGGAAGCTATGGGATAGCATCAGAGCTATGTAGCAGTAGTATATAGGTGCCACCACGAATAGGTCCTTCCGTCCTTCTCCTTAGGACTTTGTGACCTCCTTATTCTACTGTTTGGTTATTTCCGAAATCCCAATCCCAGAAGAAATGCTGGACAAAAATGGATTCAGCTACAAGATGACCATCCAGGTCTTTCATTGTGCCCTAACTTAGTGGCAACTGGCAATGACTTCACTGTCCACAATCTGAGGGGATGAGATCTGCTGATCTCCAAGCTGCACACACACTTCTAATTCATCAAACTGAAGAACATCACCTTTGTGTAATATGGTGTAACAATTAAGACTGAAACAGAGGTGTATACTGGAGTTCAGCTAAAACCAATTAATAACATCTTCCTCCATTCCTAGATAATTAGAAATCTGAGCGTGGAAGTAGTTTCTCTACAGTAGTTCAACAGTATCAACAGTTATTCATATACCAACATAACGAGTTTTCTCTCAAATTCTTGTCAAATTCCTCCATCCAAAAGGATTCCACGGGAATTTTCAATGCAGCATTTGATGCCATATTTATTATATTCTTCATATCAATTACTTGAAAAGCATGAAGTTTGCTACAGAATTAACTTGCTTAAAGCAAAAATGTTTTCTACACATTCTGTGTTCTAACAGTGAAAATAGATTATTTTTGGCTCATCCTCACCCTGTATCTCTTTTCTGTTCATTACGGAGAAGTGACCTCTGCTCTGACAACAGGCGATGTCAACTTCTGTCTCCTGCTGGGTACATGCTCAAAAGAAAACATTCACAAAAGACCGTGCACTTACCCCGTGCTGCCTACTAGGATACAGAAGATGGGTTTAAAGAATTGGAGAGTCACCTCCTCTGACCGCTTTCAAGTTGCACCAACTATACTACCTCCAGAACAAAACACTAAGGGAAAAAAAAAAAAAATCCCCCTCTTACTAGTCAAGGTTGTCAGTGTATTAATATTAGTGCTCAACACTTTATGCTTTCTGTCTCTCAACCATATCCACCACTGGGGTCTCATTTTGTAAGCTGCTTGAAAGCTTTTTCAAAAGGAAACATTTTTTAAATTATGCATTCATAACACACTTTCCAGAAACAGAAACAATAAATGCTAACTGAAAGCAAAGTGATGATATCTGCGATGAAAAACAATTCTGTGGCAAATGAGAAGTTTTTTAAATCAAAAATATACTTGGGTGTGGACTGCTAAGACAACTTCACAAATACAACAAAAATGTTAGAGAATGAGGACTGGTCATTTACAAACACAAGAGTCTAAAGTCCAAGTGTACCTGGAACTTAGGTCAGCACCCACTAGTCACTCTTCTTCGAACAGTATTCAGTAGTTCAAATGCAGGTTCTGAACCATTTTATAACTTAAATATTTACCATTTCACTAGCACTTCACAAAATAAATATCACTGTGGATGTCTTTGCAAATCACTGCTACTGTTTCAGTTCTTCCCATATTTTACCTATTCTGCACCAAAGTTTGGATATTTCCTTATATTTTTGAAGGAAACAAAACAGAGAACATCTATTCTTTCTTAACTAGAAAACACAGATTATGGAACTCAAATCCTTCACATACTTCAGTATTCCTCTCTAAACACCCAGTAGACCTATCATAAAGACAGATTAAAAACTATTTAACTGTTACGAAAAGCTGACTAATATGTACAGATTAGAAAGTTAATTCATTAACACGAAAGATTTTGTGCTCATTTATCTCAATTTTCTATTGTAGAGGAACTTTCCATAAAAATGATTGTTTCATTCCAACAGAAACACAGTCTTTTGTTTCTTATTCACCCTTAGCAATTGTCATTCTCTTCATCTTCAATTCCTATTGCTCTGAGAGATCAATTTTCAAAGCTATGGATCATAAAAACATGCACAGATTAAACTCTCAAAAGTAAAATAACTGTTTTTTCATCACTTAAAGTTGTTTTTATGAGTGCTTTTCTAACAAGATATGAACAGGAAGAAGAAGATAATAAGATACTGATCACCTTTAAAACACGAGAAATCATCCCAACTTCTTTGCCCACACCAAAGACATTTGGTTTTCACTGTGCACTAAGGAAACCGTTGGCTTCTCAAAACGATGACTACTGTGCATAACCCCATTGCATAAAAAAAAAAAAAGCAGGTACCACTGTGATTTTCTTCTACTTTGAGGGAGCTTTGCTTACCATTACATTTTCAGAAGACAGAAATCTGTCTCAGTCGTATGTTATTCTAATGTGGAGTGAAATCTCTTGCGCTCTTACTTGATCAACGACGAGTAAGAAAAGTAACGGTAATGCAAACAGCTTTAGAAAATACATACAGAAAGTAACACCAGGATGACTGCAAACTGAACTTGATTTTTTACAAGTCTGAGGCAGAAACAATGAAATACAGCAGGCTACCGTTAATTAAACAGACTACTTCAGCATAGCAAAAACATCCTTCTGGCAAAACCGCAAACTGCAACAAAGAAATTAATCCTGATCTCAGCAGCCAGTATTTCATGGTATGAAATGCTAAAAGTAAATTATTTTGTGCTGCCAGAAAACACTGCGTATCATGAAATACATAGAACACGTCGTAACCCTTCAAAACAATTTACCATCTTCATCCCCTATAATTTCTACTATTGTGCAACTACCATTTGGTCTTGTTTCCTACATTGAAAATTATACTCAAGGGCTCAGATCCTGCTACCAACAGGACATATACAATGTCCTGTACCTCTCAAGGGTACAGTTCAGTGGGTACTGCAAAAGTGCTGGAATAGCCTGGAGCTGCTTGTTAGTCTACAAATGTAGCTGCCAAGAAAGCGTTAAAAAGATTAAATACCAGGAGAAATAAACCATGCTTTTTATTAAATTGCATTTCAGTGTAATGGTACAAAACGTATTAAAACTCTCCAGAGCAGGGTTAAAACTAGATTTTATGGAAGTGGTTAATTAAGAGGTCAGTGATATCCTAGTATATTTACATTTGGTTTACGAACAGATTTTGTTTAAGGGATCTATAACCTCGTTACTGGTAAACTCGTAAAAATCCAAGACAGACGTTTTTCAAAAAAACCTTTGCTGGATTTTGCTTTGCTGTGCTGTGCTAGCTGACATCAGTGGATCCCTGCGTTTCTTGCATACATCAAGAGCCTTCTTCCAACATTTCTGACAAAGTTACCAAGCTCATAAATCCTGAAATCATAATGGTAAAACTGTACACTTGAAGAACAAATTTCACATCCAAAAAAAGCTCTGAATCTCTTTAAAATCACTATCTAGGTTGTTGCTGGCTGGGAGGGAGTTCACTTTCTGCATAGCAGCCCATATGCCTCTGGGGTTTGGATTTGTGGCTAAACCACAGTTGCTAAAACATGGGTGTTTTGGCAATTGCGGAGCAGAGCCTGCACCGCAGCAAGGCCTTCTGCTTCTCTCGCTGCCCCTCTGCAAATAGGCTGAGGGTGGGCAAGAGCCTGGGAGGGGACACAGCCAGGAGACCTGACCTGCACCGAACAAAGGGCTATTCCATGCCATAAAGCGTCATGCTCAGCAGTAAGAGCTGGGCCAGAGGAAGAACGCGGGTGGGACATTGCTCGGACACTGGCTGCGTATCGGTCTGCTGGTGGGATAGGGTGCATCACTTCTCGGTTTTTTGCCTTTTTTCTCTATCCTTCTGTTATTAAACTGTCTAATTTCAACTCACAAGTTTTCTTGCCGTTTTCTAGTCTCATCCCCCATCCTGCTGCAAAGACAGAGTGAATAAGCAGCTGTGTGGGTGAACCCACCACAGCTGCACTACATTTTTGTGCTAAACTCAGTATATACCAGTGACACAGTGATTTCTGTGGAGAAAAACAGCAAATACCTCACAGTATAACTTGATCATTAATTGAGAACAGATCATGGGATCACTGGAGAAAAGGCAGAACTTCATCCGTTTGAAACCAAGGAGGAAAGCTTAGCTCTGTAGGCCGCAATTTCTCTCTTGAATTTACTGAGGATGGAAGGTCACCACAAAAGTCTCCGTCCAGTTACATACACCATTCAAAGAAATACAAACCATCAGCCACCGCAACCAGAGCCAAAACAACACACAGCACATCTCCAAAGGGGCCAGAAAGCACGTTCTAATACTGTATATGCTACAGAACAGATATATTTTTTATTTCACTTACAGACATTCAGTGGAGTGCTTGAATGAGTAACTATTAGCTTTTCAAAGAGATTTACAGTAGAACACTGCAACGTGCTCCAGTGAGATGAAGCTTTAAACCTTTTCTTGGCTCTATCCACATGTAAAGTCCTATTGCTCTCAAAATAAATGAGCACCAACAAGAAGTGGTATCAGCAGCATATACTTAAATCATTCTCTCAGAATTGGGAATACTTGATAAATTTAACAGAGTTGCAGCCAGGGGCAAGAAGTTTGCAATATTGGAAGTACGCTGTGAAGCAGAAATGATGTATCCATACTGAATAACCCCAGTTTCCATGACTCTTGCTTGTTCTCTCCCTTTACTACATTTAGGAAATCGAAGTGATTTAATGTAAAACAGCAAAGATGGAAAATTGACTGCAACTCTTAAGAAAAAGCCTAGGAGGCTAATGAGCCATTATGGTAAAAGCTGAATAAGCTGAGATCCTGAGAAGAAATTGGAGGTGTATTTTAGGTATGCATGAAGACGATCAAAAAACCATTTCACATAGATTGCTATGTGCAAGTAGGGCACTTTCTTTAATCTTATCCAGCTATACAATTTAAATGAAACAAACCTTTAATTTGACTTTCAAAAGCATTTAAGCATTTTAGGAGCTGCCTTGAAGATGGCCAAATAATGTTCCTGGAGGTATTTCAAGCTAATTTTTAAGAGCCAACAGTTTTCAGTTATTAGAAAACTAGGCTCAGCTATTTCCTCAGAGGAAGGGGGAAAGAGCGAAAAAGCAAAACTTTTTATCATCAAGTTGAGTCAAGTAAAATGAAGGGGTTCATTACAGGTATTGAAGTGGCTGGTTAAAAGAGACAACTTACGGGGAGCCCTGTGTTATCTCAAGACCTGAAGTTTCCCGCTCACACGTACATATCACAGGGTGGCTTAGCTACTGTCAGCAAGATTTATAATGATGATCTTAATTCTGAAAAAAAGCGGATCAGAGCCAGTGTTTGCAGAAAATTACAAACCCTCATTCTGCAAACACATTTTAACCAAACAGACTACTCACGCACAGAAAAATAAACCACAGATGTACTGCAAGATCAGGGCCTGACTTATCCAAAAGTAATAAAGAACAGAGCTATCTAAAAAGCTCCTTTGGAACTCCTGGAAGTGCTTGAACCTGCAGAAATTAAAAGACCTTGAAACAGGACTAATATAGGGTCTTGCTGGGAGAAAGCAAAGAAGCAAAACTACCAAAAAGCACCCACACAAACCAAGCCAAACAACCAAAAATAAAAGAACAGAAAAAAAAGTTTGTCTTATCATTAAACAGAAGGGACTGCTAGTATCTCCTTACAGCAGCATGGTATACTCACAAAGATCCTTTGGTACACATTAGCAAGACAATTCTAGGGGTCTAATGATTATGTTTTGATTAGCTTGTTCTATATATCACCAGACTAGGGAAAAAAGCTCCCATGCAAAAATGGGGCTATTTATAAAGCACAGAACAGGCACCTACAATTAAATTTTCAATTTCTCAAAAGCATTCTCAAGAGGTACATATTTTTTGTTAAATTAATCACACATTTCATATCTCGAAATAAAAACAGCAAATGTTTTATAAAATTAATTATTTAGAAAAACCAAAGTGTAACCCAAGTTAAATTTAAGGAATTTAGAGACGTGCCAAAGACAACACAAACATCTGTCGCTGACCCAAACCTTAACATTAGAGCAGTTAAGAAAAGAATAAATGGTTCAGAGAAAAATGAGATAGTCTGACTACGTTGTCTGTGGCCTGCATATTTACTAAACCATTTCCTAAAGTTTCTAGCTGTTTTTACAGTATAACACCACCACCACATCAGATACCGATTATTTATTATACTGCCTGAATACTAGGGTACCTGTTTCTTATTTTGATGGGAGTAAAGATGAAAAGAGGCTCCTAGCCAGAGGTAACATCACTGGTTAAGCAAACGTATAGCCAAAAAAACTAGACAAGCTTTTAAACAGAACCTTCTGCAATTCTTAAATAGATTCAGCAACTTTCAAAGCTGCTTTCAAAGAGAAAGACAAGTTCATAAAAACTGCTTAGTGTTTACTCAGGCACGTATCATTTTGACCACCTTGAAAAGAGATGTTGGTACCTTTGGAGCTTGAGTGTAGGTGTACCCTCCTGGTCTGCATCTACTTGTCATTTAGCCTACAGAGATCAGCAATTTCATCCTTTCAACCCAGACATGAGTAATTTGATTCTGTAACTAAATAAAGTAGGCTATAATGTACAATGCAACATAGCAGAGTCAAGAAAATGCGTCTGTGTGCTTTCATTTGCTTCAATATCACTACTGAAGCAAATGGAAGTGCACTATTATCGTGGAACAGAGTTTGTATGCAGTGCTATGCCAGGCTTCACAACTGCCATTACCAGGGACTAATTCAGAAACAACATTTTAAGTAGATGAAGGTCTTACACTTAAATGAACATTTTTAAGAGCAGATTTTCATTCTTTCATGCCACTTCCTTTCTACCACCTTTATCTGTGTGGAACAGCAGTGTCATCCAATGGTCTGACACATTAAACTATATTGTATGTTCTTTTAGAAATCTCTAGAGAGACTCCTAAGCCTCATTTCTTACTTATAACTCTGGAGCTTGAACGAACATGAGCCACAGTATCTGCCTGTACAGAAGATTGCTAATACTCAGTTTAGAGTTTATAATAGCAACAAATGACTGTAAGAGAACTGAGATACTGCAGTGTTAGAGTAAGAAAGGTCACAACTTTCTTCTAATAGCTACAATAAATTCAGTATCAGATAATAATTTATTAAGTTTAGAAAGCAGAGTTTGATTGCAGTCAGCAATGCTCTGATTAGCTACAAACATTTCAGATATTAGCACGCCACCATAGTTTATTTACAAATCATCAACATTCAGATGATGCCAACTATCAAGCAGGTAACCACACAGCAATGACCAAAGAAAATTCAAGCATGGCTGAGTTAGACCAGTGTCCCAGGCAGCTTGTCTGATAATGGAGAACACCTTTTTCAGAAGCAGTTCCAGATTTAGCAGTGTTTTCCGTTTCCTGTTTCAGTACCAAGAACTAGGAAGCATGCAGCCAAGCAGCGGTAGGTAGGTAGAGGGGTACGTATGTGACCAACCCATTCTCCTGCATGGAGGGGACATGCGCTGTTGTGAATATACTGTGCCAATGAGGTATTCTAAGAATCCATTTATGCCAAACGGCGGCAGCAGAGAAGTGCTGAGGTATACAAGCTAAGATATAAACTGGAAGATATGGAGATACCTTGGCACACACCTCCACTTGGAGTAATTATCAGCAACGATAAGTACGATATAGTCCATAAGGATTTAATGTGGCATTACACCATTAATATGGCTTCCCCCCCCTCCCCCCCGAGCTAGTATGCAAAAAGGCACCTTAGTATCTCAGAATTGCTTTAGAGAGAGAGAATCCTTATCCACATTTGTACCTTCTGAATGTGCAATGGGAGGACAGGGAATGCAAGGAGCTGGATGCTGAGGTTGTCTATGTCTGAATGATCCAGACAAACTAAGTTCCATTCTAACTGAGAAATTCAAATACAGTTCCATTCTAACTGGATGAGAAGTTGAGCTTATACCATCCTCGTTTTCCCTTTCCCTTATCATTCTTAACTCCCTCTGTTACACCTCAGTATTTAAAACCTTCTAGACAGAATACCCGAGACTGAATATGCAGGAAAGCAGTAACACATTTTCTATCCACTTCATTCATAAGATATAGTGTATATGTACCCTGCTTGCTATTTTTAGATTTTCCCCTGAAAGATGATAATTTGTCCGATCATGCAAAAAGCTGGGTTCATCTTCAGCAAACACAGATAAATATATACATTTTGTGCACATTCTCTCTTCAAGTGCAGGCTCACTATGTTATGCTGGAGACTTGCAGAAACTAGAAGATAAGATAAAGTATTTCTGCATTAAAGAAGAGATGGCTAAAAATCTAGCATGTAGCTGTAATCCTCAAGTCCTAAATGCAAAACACAATGTCTTCCAAACCAAAAGGGCTGCCAGTGGGGTATCAGCAAACCAAATTGAAATTTGAGATTCTGTATTCCAGATGTAGCCCAAACAGCGTGAACAGAAAGCACAGGGAACTGCAGAATAAAGCAAGATATAAAGACTTTCAGACGATTTATGACCCTAAGACAAATGCATAAAAATGACAAAATGGGACTGAAATGGAAGAAAAAGCCTAAGAATTAATGCACAATAATGTCTATAAATGTAACATTAACATTGTTTGAAAGGTTTTGGAATGTATATCTCAAAGACCGTAAAGTTCAGCATTGTAACCTACTACGTGAATGCCACCTTTCAATGTTTTTCTTATAAAATTTTACTTAGGTATAAAATATATTGAGACAGAGCATATTGAATATTTTAGCAACAGTCAAAATCCCATATAGGTTTATGTTTTACAAAGAGAATGACATATCATAGCTTGATTACCAACAACTTTAGTGATACTGTAGATTATATCTACACTATAACAAAATACATTTGAGCATGTAAATGTTAATTCCCAGATAGAGCCTTCTAACCATTGTAAGATACAGCACAGAAAAGTATTACGTATGCAAAACAAATGCAGACTTAACGGTTCACTCATCAATTTTAAGTTACCACAGTTTATTTAAAAGACCTTAAATCAATTAAGAAAAATCCTTTTCAACTAAAAAAATAAAAGCTTTGCTTTTTTCTATAATATACCGATGTTTGTTCACACTCGATGTCTCTTTTCTAGAGCTTCCGAGGGCTTTTCAGAAGTAGTACTTCATTTCTTCCCAAATGCCAAACAGGTATTTCCTATAAAGGCAGTAATTTTTATTGATCTGCCTAATTGTTCTAACTGCTGTTCCCTTTCAAATGAATATCAGAGTTAAGCATAAACACATACGATGAACTAGCCTGGCCTGTGAAGAAAATGACTCTAAGTTCTGCATGCAACTGATTTCTATTGAGCACTTCAAAAATCCGATTAGGTATTTTAAAAGTACTGTATGTAACTTTCAACTGAAAAGCCTGTGGGGTTAATAACTCAACTCTTAAGCCTTTACTAGAAAAGACATTTTAAGACATTTGTACGTAGCATCAGTCACTCAAAACCACAGAAGTTAGAAGTGTAACAGGTATCTTAGCCCCAGATCTGCAGATGTGCAAAGGAATAAACTTACACATTTATGTAGAATTGCAGGCAGCAGCCTGCATTTTGGAACCGCATGGATAATTCTTGATAATGCAGTCACTAGTGTTACATACAATTCTAGATTGCCATTATTAGTCAGCCCGATTGCTCTGAGTAATTCCATCCTGTCTATTTAAGAGTAAAAGAAACATGAGACAATACAAAAAGTATATTCAAATATTCCCTTCTGGTTTTTTAGCTTATTTCCTGATGTTCCCTTTTCCACGAATGTACCTGATTAAAAGCATTTACTTTCATAACAAGAACTCATGGATTTGAAAAAACACCCTCAGCACTGAGTCTCACCTACAAATCCCAGATACAGAGCAGGTCCTAATTTTCTACAGAGCCCCTTGCCTGAATAGCAAATGCGGCAGCTGCTGAAGAGCACACCAAGAATGAGAAGAGTGGAAAATAAGAGGTCCTGACGCAACCACATCAACAAACAACAGTGACGTGCTTTTAACTGTAGCTTTGCTAACTTCTAGCAGTCACTAAGTAAATTTAATGTATTCTGTGGTCCTGGATTGTGAAGTCACACACACACAAAGACTGATGACACTTTTTGTCACTGTATTTATGCTTCAGAGTCCCACAGTAAGCTGCAACTGCTATTTATTTTCACTCCACCTCCTTGAAGCACCCACTGGTGAGTAGACTGATCAGCTATTTGATTCCGAGTGACAATCTTTCCTGCCATCAGAATCAGTGGGAGCCGCCGCCACCACCAAGTGAAGCAATTAATTTATAAGTACCTTACCTGTATCGCAGTTATGTACTAAGCACTAATAAATGCATAGAGAGACTTCTGCCAGCGACCAGACTGCTCAATGTGCTCTCCACACTGTGATCCAGGCATGTTCTGTCATTGCAAGAATACAGAGTCTACCCAGACCAACAATCTAATGTATAGAAATTAACTTTTCCCCCCACAGTGGAAGCGGCTGATGCACTGTGGGTTTTTTCATTGCATCCAGAACCCTAGCCATAAATGCAGATCTCAAGTCTCTTTTGCATGTTATCTCGTTTAACACAGTTTCCAACCACTGCACTTTGAGCAAATCCCTCAAGCAAATGGATAATAAATGGTTTTCTCAAAGAAAACAGAAGAGTGTTAATACTATATATTTAAACCTCATTTAAAACACTCAAACGTAAGCAAGACTACTTACTCTGCTGCATGGCAACAGAATGCTAACTTGCTTTAATAAAGTTCATTCAGGATGTGCAAGCATACAAGACATAAAAAATTAATTCAAAGAGCTAGCTGCAATCCATTTAAAAACAAACCAAAAGATCTTAAAAATTGCTTTTCTTTTTCAGACAAGATGAAATGTGGAGCAAAATAAGTGGTGTTTCCAAGTTAGTAAAGCACGAACCAAAAGTAAGACAATGCCCAGCTGGACGCAAAGAAAGCCTACCGATCTGATACTACTTGTAAGTACCTTTTTATAGTCAAACTATCATAGAATCATGGAATGGTTTGGGTTGGAAGGGACCTTAAAGCCCATCCAGTTCCAACCCCCCCGCCCTGGGCAGGGACACCTCCCACCACACCAGGTTGCTCCAAGCCCCGTCCAACCTGGCCTTGAACACGTCCAGGGATGGGGCAGCCACAGCTTCTCTGGGCAACCTGGGACAGGGGCTCACCACCCTCACAGCACAGAATTTCTTCCTAAAGTACCTGGTTTCTGTCACCTGTCCTTACTCCCACTTAGGCAAAAATACTGAAAAAAGACCTAGATCATTCTCTCCAAAGATCCAATACTTATTTAGGTTATGGCGGCTGTAGCTACACCGTGGACCAGATCTCCAGGAAGCAATGAACTGTGGAAACACCAGAACAGAGTGATTTGATACACTAAATATAAGCGTAGTAATATTTGCAAAAAAATAGACTATCTTGATGGCAAATTAAGCAGAACTACATACAAAGTATTAGTTCTCTGTATATACTTATTCAGCGTCAGGCTGGTAGGTTTATTCTTATCATAACATACCTATGACATGGGGGGAAAAAAAGAACATTGTAAGTGGATAATGAATGGGAGGACACATTAGACTACTTATCCCTCCCATGAGATTACCATTCCCAGTCATTTAAAACTGACAGTTTAAATGGCTCAGTGTTGTACTGCTATGCTATTTAGTCCAATTGAGCACTTGATGTTTAGCATACAAAATTTGCAGGGTAACCTTCTCTCTATTTTTGCTTATTGCTTTCTTGCATTATGTAAAATATTGAGTAAGAGCTCTTCTACCAATGGACTCAGCGCTACACTACTCCTCATCTGAAGTTTACTCACTATGTAGTTCATAAAATACATCCATTTTGTCATCATTAGGTAATTCTGGAGGCATGACAGATGTTTCAAGACATCATTAGCTGATCTTGAAATTCCAGCTGGTTGCTAAATGGAAATAAGCTTGATTCTTTTTCTACAAAGGTACTCAAAGGCAGATTGTTTGCTTAAAAGAAACACAATAATAATTAATATACTGGGATCTTTCGCATAGTGTTCATGAGGGGAATTGAATCTGTGGAACAGGACGGTCGGTTGCTGCTCAGTTAAGGACAGATATCTCCATCAACAAGGGTCCTTGCAATGGCATCTTCAGCTGGATCAGGCAAGACTGCCTGGGCTATTGTTTTGCCGAATTCTTATAATCCAGCTGGCCTGTGGTCCCACAGTATTCCAGCACTTGAATGACCCATTGCTATTAGTTACCTTAAATTATACACAAAACATCTCCCAAATACCGTAACTGACCTGCATGACCATTCCTGCATCTGCAAGAACAGTTTCTAGTGGCTATTTAAAAGTATCTGCGTACAGCGTGGCAAAATCTATGGCAAGAATCACATCCCGGGATTTCCAAGACTGCCACATGCTCTGCACAAGGAATGAATCAACACCTCTTAAGCACACGGGTAGTGCCTATTAACTGGTCTGTATGTGCAGCAGGAGCTCCACGGGACTGTCCAAATTCCTCACCTGAGGAGTTCTTTTAACAAGTAGTGAAGGTTTGCTATGAAGGTGGCCACAGGGGTTCAGTCATCTTGTCCCAGTGGTCTCCAGCCCAGACACTGTCGCCTCTGCCGGCCACTGCCTCCTCTGCGTGGAGACCAGCTGGGGGATTCCTGGACCACTTCGGGAAATGAGACTGTGTGCAGAATAGGCAGGCCCAGCTAATAGGAATGCCCAGCTGCACCACAACTGTAATTATATGGCAAACATGAACTTCATCCTTATGTCACAATTATACCTTGAATCCCAAAGATCTTACCACATCTTTTCCTAGATTAAAAGAACAATTCCAAAACACAACTGCAAAAATATTTACCAGGGCAATTATGTAATAAAACCCTTTTTTCTTCTTGAATGCACAAAATGGCTAGGAATCTTTCCATGGCTCTCAGACACTCTTCATATTATTCTCCTATTTGAACTAGCATTATTCCTTTATCCCCTATGCAGCATAACAACATTCAGTTACTTGAAAGTTAAGTGCTGTGATGAAAACTGCAAGGCTTAAAACATCAAACTGAGACCATATTACAAGTTTACAGTTTGCATATCTTTGAGCTACACTCGATGCTCCTATTTTAGGCTGTAAGTCAGTCTGCTAAGATTTGTCTTTTTTTTGAGTTTACGGGCTCTACATTTTTGGAATATTTTTTTTCTTTTTAGGCTTATTTGCTCTCTCTTTATCACTTAAATAAAGTGATCGGTCTATTATTGCATATACTTAAAATGTTGACAGAGTTTTGTTTTATTTTAATTAACTACTGTACAGAATGCCAGGACAAGGAGAATAAGCAGTAGCTCCTGCCATTTGGAATGGCTGAGAAAATAAGTTTGTTGGTTTTGGGTTGGGCTGTTGTTTTTTGTTTGTTGGGGTTTTTTTTGTTTTGTTTTTTTTTAAATGTGCATCATGTACTCTTTTTGACATAGCTTAACAAAAATTCTGGCACCTCCAAAAATACCAATCACAGAAGAATAAATCTGAATATACCTAAGTCCAGTCCAGAAGAGTATCAAACAAAACCACTGCATCCAGAGGCTGAGCTGACCACTCTTCATCCAGCTGCCTTATGACTTATTAGCTGTATTTGTCCCTATCTGAATAATAGCAAGATTTCCTGGAGACAAACGTACCATTCTCCTCTCTTATGCTTTTTAGTCTCCTATTCTACAGAAAAGAATTAAATGAAACAAAATCTGCTTGTCTTCAGGCAGTCACAATCACCTCTATAATTCTATAAATATCCTCTGCACAATAACTCATGGCGTATATAAAAGCAATGACAAGGTCACTTACTATGAACAATTCATGATCGGTTACCCTGGCAACAGAAATGTGTGGCAACAAGGGAAAAAGGCACAGTAAAAATTATAGGATGTTTCCATTATGTAAGTGACTCCTGTGATTTCTCCAGAAGGGTTTACCTAAAAAGTCTCAGCCTCCAGATGTTTCTCACCTTCTCTAGTTTCACACCAACAGGAACTTCGCCTCTTTCAGTGGAGTTACTGTAAATTTATACTAGCGTAAGTAAAAAGAAAACCAAACATGTGACTGGTAAGGAATTTAATTCTATTTTAAACAACACTGTCTCAAAATCTAGCATGAATTTGATCCACCTCTGCGGGTGAGCGTCTTCTTAGGAGTAAGAATTCCTAATTAGCATTCACTGTTAGTTATGCGTCATATATAGTTCTCTCTCAATTGATATTCTCTACTTTGTCATCTTTTCGATTAAAGATCAATCACCAATTTGCATATCACAGTGGTTTTCCAAGTTTCCAATAGGAATTGTGAAATCAATGTATTACTTTAGGGCTTTAGAAATTGACTTTCTAACCAAAGGCTCCGAAGAAAGAAAGGTTTTCCGTAAAGCCCATGGTGCCGGAACACCTTTTCCACCGAGTCAATCTCTAAAACTGAAGGGAGCTCCCACAGCAGAGGTTTTATAACAAGCGTAGGTAGTCAGCATTTCACCGATCAAACTCAATCTTGACAAGTACTTAACCAGCAATAACCCCGCTTCTTCTGAATGATGTAATCAAAGCAGAATCCAAAGTAGGTACACATGCATCTTGCTGTATCAGAATGGGAACGGTGGTCTCGGGAATGCATAGTTACACTAAGTCTACGTACAGAAGAAGAATAGATGACAAGATAACCACAGCCCACTCACATCCTTCACCGCAACCGGTGATGTTTCTGAGGTCCCCCAGGAATAAGAAGCAGCAATAAAGTAGTAGAGGCCACAGTTATAATCCACAGGTGAGTCATCGTTACTGTGCTGTAAAAATCCCTCTTCTGTATTTGAGAAAAGATAGGCATGAGTCCATCACTGGCATATATAAAGCACTATGGTCCTTGCAAAGCAGGAATAAAGTTTTCAGCCTCTGTCAGTCAGTACCTTATTGTGGTGCCCCTCTCCAGCTGCCCCCAAGACACCCATCATGTCAAACGCATACTACTGAAGAAGGAATAGGGACCACTTTAAGTGCAGACCTACACATACCATCGACTATGCCTTCCAAAACTGGTATCACATACTCTGCCTTGGCAAAGTGTAACTTGAAACTTACAGTGAATTAAGACTTGATCTACTGATGCAAGCAGAAAAAAATGCTTTGTGGTACGATTGACACTGAAATTACGTGAAGCAAGAGATTTTAATTTCTCAAAGCCCCTGATATTGCCATAAGGAGGTATGAGGACAATTTGATCTTGTTACGTAAGAAAGCACCTATCTTGACATTAGCATTGCTGGTTAGCATCAGATTCAGTGTCCCAGTACCTTCAGATAAGAATTTCCTGTAAATGTAGACTGTTTCCAACCTTTTATTCATCTTTACAAGGGCCTGTAAATCAAGCCAGCATTAGTCCTTTCCATACACCACTGCAAATCCCGGAGGTTACAGAAACTTATTGTTTTACCTTACCTGTAGAGTCCAGTACTGAAATGTGACTTTGCAAACAAATGGCACAAAGAAGAATTTTGCCTCTATTGCTTCTCAATGGCTTCTCAGCAATTTTAAAGATGTCATTAAAGTAATGTGTTTCTAACTGCCACCCTTCAAATTTGATCTGAGATCTATAAACTGCGTAGTAGGAGAGCTCTCTATACAGGGCGATGGAAGGATGTCCAAAGAAAAGGAAGAACTGACAAAGCAAAAATGCACAGAGAGAAAACGGCCACATACACACAGGTTAAGCTATTTTAGGTCCTAGAGCACACAGGATAGGACCAAGACAACACAAAATACCCACAACAAGAGGTAACCACAGCTTTCACTATTCTGAAATGAAACTGCAATGAAACGTAATAAATCACACCTGGTAAAAAGAAAACCGTATCAAAACCAAAACTGGCTTCAGCTTTTTTTCCTGCTTGTTTAATTTGGAATGATTAGGCTAATGTTCAGAAAAAAAGAAAAACACAGAAATTGTTACTCCAAATCCAAAACAAATGTTGAATGAATTACTATTACTATGGCATTAAATCATTAAATCACATTATTAGAGCTACACAGTTATGCTAAATGGAGGTAGCGGTAATTAAATTATAAGAGCGTGCATAATGATATGCAGCAAAAAAAGTAAAATACTTGGGATGAAAATCTTAAGTGGAGTGCACGTTCTCTGTGTTTGCTTTTTTAAATTACGTGGGAATTTATACTGAAGATCCACATCAGAAATAAAAAGTAGCTATTCTGATCATTTTCTAAATAATATTCAATTTGAAAACAGATGCTATGTGATAGAACTGCCTTCACAATTTCCAGACAGACAGCTTTTACTGCTTAAAGACAGAACAAAACATAGAAAACTGAAAAAGAGAAGTGAAGGCAAAGGCAATAACTGAATCCCTAAACATACGTTAACCACCTGAGCTACTATGCTATTCTCAAAATTGTTCTGAAGTTTGTTTCTAAGAGGTTATACAAACAACAATTTTTTCCAAAATAAGAATGCTAGGAGAAGATTAAATGAAACATTTCAGTAGCAAATTTTCTCCCCTCGTTCAGTAGATGAATAAGATTATTCATATGCTCTTCATAAAGTGTGAAACTGCCCAAGTCTCTAACGTAAGTGCGATGTTGACCCCTTGTACTTCAGACAGAAGAGACAGATATGAAACAACAACTGCCTAAAAATTCTACTGTCATCTCCTAAAAACTCTACATCTAGAAAGAAGAAGAAACTCATTTAAAAATAAGTGTTTATTAAAATGTAGGTCAATTTCCTGACTAGGAAAGGACTGACTCTTAATTCTCAAACTCCTGAGCCAGAAAGACTAGAATTATTTGTTCTTTATATTTCGATTTGCAAGGTTTGCTACCTCTCTGCAACTTGTGTCAGAGATGCCACGCTTTCACATCATAAAGGGAACTCCTAAAAATAGGCTTGTTTTTCCATTACCAGCAGACAAAGCAGAAGGGGAGAGAAGCCCTCAGACTGCCTGCTAACTTCGTTTTTTTTTCTATACTGTTCTCCTAAAACGCTCCATTGACAGTATATAATTGCAAGGGCTTGATGCCTAGACCATGTCTGCCCTTTTGAGTATCTGTATCACTAACGAAGAACAAGCCCATGAAATGTGAAAACTCCCTTCCACCTCTTTCACCAATATGAAGAAATTTAAATAATCAGCAAACGTATCAGACCTGTTCAGTCAGATATTATCAAATTTTTTATCAAAAATGAAGTTTTGGTCTTCAACTGTGGAAGGAGACGGGAGTTTCATCTCCTTCTCCTCAAGTTTTTTTTGAATCATCTAGTGTTTCCTCAAATATCTATAAATCCAAATTATCTCCTGGTCTTTTCAAATTATTTAATACCAGATACAAGTTATTTAGATACTATAAACTGCATTTTCTTTGTCAAAAGAGGAAAAAAATAAAAGAATTATTTACTACCCTTGGAAAGGGAATCATAAGCTAATATATGTTTTATTCCATATCTATCTTTTCTTCTATTAAAAAATGTTCCTGAAATAATCCAACTTCAAACTGAACCCAAAGTACTACAGTCAACAAAGAAAATCAGTATCTTCCCTTTGTTTTCTCAACCATCGTTAAAATGTCAGTCCTGGGTCCATATTTAACAGTGAGTTCTACAAAACAAGCAAGGTTCAGTTTCGCTTTTCTCTTATGTATCAATGCACGTAGTCCAAAAGGCGCATTATAGATACCACTTTCAAAATTGTCAAGTGTGCAAGGAACATCTAAATCTTTCTTCTTTTGTCTTTAAAATATTGGGGAAATATTTTGCATAGACACTTTTCTTTGTCATGCTAATAAGCCATCCTGGTCAATAGGTTCTTGCAGAGTGAGGCATTTGCAGCATTACAGCAGACTTCACACTGATAAAAAGCCACACCGAAAACATATCACAAAACACACAATCATCTGTCACTATAAGTTATCCAATTGTAACTACAGGGGGTATTTTTAAGCAGGCACAATGTAATTGCCTACTTGGAATTCTGCCAAGACACTGGAGCTAATTATTTTTTTAAGGATGAATTTAGTGCTTGCATGAAAGCTGAGGGATCAATAGCAAAAGAAGATGAAGTTGGTTTATTCACAGACTAGGTATGGTTCTAGCCGTGGTGATGTAAAGTTCCCCGCTGTGCCCTGACAATATACCATTTTCCTAAAATTGGAGGGGGATCTGCATTAGAGTGAGCCTGCTCAACAACCTCTGCTTTTAATAGAAACTACCGGCTGCGAGCATGAACATGTGTACCTCTGTCCAGAGCCAAAATAGTGACCAAACTACAGTCTTTCAGACAGAAACTACTGTCTCATCCTGCTAGAATTCAAACTAGTGACTTACATTCTGAATTACATATATTAAAAGGAGAATATTGAATTTCAACATGTCTAAACTATTCATTTAGTACTAAAGGAGAGTGCTGACGTTTTATGTCAAATTGACCAAACTGGCCTGTATTGCATTACCGATCAAGATGTAAAAACAGTTTCTAAGATTTCTCCGCTGGCTGTTAAATGTTTAAACAACCAAGTACCAGAAGGAAAAACTAATTCTACTCTCAGCTGCATAATGTCATGGCCTAAAAACATACATCCTGCATGGGATGCACCTATCTCTTCTTTCACGATTTACTGACTGTTTCACAAGAATCACATTGATGCTATGAAGCGAAAGCAAAAACTAAGTCTCCCTGTTAGTAAAAAAAAAAATAAATAAAAATAGCAGGGGCAGATTCTGGCTTCGCATCATTGTAACGCCACCACCATCGTTCACGATCACTTTGCAGCCACCCAAAGTATGTATTTTTTTCAGAAGATAAGAATTCCTCCCCTGTACTTCCAGTATTAAACAGTAAAACTAAAAGCACACAAAGAAACTTAGTCATCTATATATCTATATATATTAAAAAAAAAAAAAAAACAGGTTATGTGGCACATACATACATACCCCGTCCCTATCAGATGTACAGTCAGCACAGGTCAGATAAACAAAAATAAAAGCAACACTGTAGACACTGAAAAATTGTTTTGTTGGTTTAGTTGTAGATAGAGAAGGTTTTTTTACTTTTAAAAAAGTTTTAAGTGCTTTAAACAAGATATATTATACATTATATCATAAGTAAAATATTTTCAAATAAAAATGTTCTCTGAATTGTCAAGTTCTAGAAAAGTAGTCAGAACTGGTTTTTTTCCTGTCAGAGAAGTAACATGAACAGAAAGACCTTCAAATCCAAATCAAGGAGAAAAGATTAAATAACAAAAGCTAAATCAGACTAAGCTTGCATGTTTTGTTCCAAAATGCAATGTTACAATTCTTCTACATTAGAACTAAGAGGAGAATCTAGGAAGTGACACTGAATAAAATAAAACTGACTGTATAAAGCAGAACCATATGGACAACAAACACTGTGATTAACAAGGTTTAAATTCAGTATCTTTACGGTCACTGCACAGACCTCAACTACTCAAAGACAAGGCATAAATAAGTGACAGCATTCTTCATCCACTGTGAAGAAAATCAGCAAGATGGAACCATGAAACAAATTTTGCAAGTGGCTAATGTAACGAGACAGCAGCCGGTCATTAACGGTTATGAATCCCGCCTCGGATGGGATCTCTGCACAGAAATTAGAGGCAAAATAGCCAAACACAGTACTGGTGTAGCACGGCCCTCCTGCGGCTTTTGCATGAGATCCATGCCTGCCATGCAGGGGACAGGAGTCTATTTCTAGATCCTTCAAAAACAACTGGGCAACTTCTCAATTACTCCACCTAGAGGAGGAGGGAGCTGGAAATATTTGCTTGCTTGTTAATACTGGTGCGAAAACCATATTTTGTCACTAGTTAAAGAGAGAATTTAGGGGCTCCTTTGGAAGTTTTTCTTCTTTCAGGTAGAGACACAGCATGGACAGAGAAGCAGCAAAGCCCTCTCTCCACATTATTTCTGGCTTGGGACAAAGTGCTGTCACATTTTCAGGCAGCAACCAACACACAGCTGCCCTCTGGTCTTCATTTTCTCAGAATTCAAGTGGCATCCTTTCTTCTGTACCACTCTCTTTGCATTGCCAAGGCATGGCATCAGCCCCAAGTCAGAAACCGCAATGGACCTAAGCTGGGTCTAACTTGCTATCCATTTCTTACTCCGTTAAAGAGAATTAATTGGGCTAGAGTGGAAGAGCTGGAGGTAAGCTCTCTGTTCTCAAATTTTCTTCTTCACAGCCCTTTACTCCTGTGGGCCATGGCAACCACACTTTTTACCAGAGCAGACAGTGCTGTGCTCCCATCACAATACTGGAAACACCGCAATATCTATATAGCACAGGATGGTTACAAAATATAATTATCCAGCTTTGAAGTTCAACAGTAGAAGGCAGGGGGGAAAAAAGGAAAAAAAAAAAGAGAAAAGTCACCTGTCTTCATCCACAAAACAATTCAACATTGCCATTGCAGAATCTGTCTGGGGTTTTCTTCCAGATTTTATTTCTGATTTGTTTTACCGTTGGCAGTCACAAATTAATCAGTCATTTATGTGACCTGTGTACCCAGTTACAGATCCATTTCTTTGCATTTCTTCTTTGATGCAAGATATCTTGGCTACAACTTCAGATAAATTCCACTCTACAACCACACCACTATGACATTTCTGTCCAAGTTTTTCCATCCAGTTAATTTTGATTCTCAAAATATAAAATCTGGTTTCCTTTATATAAGCATCAAGAGAAAGAAACTGCAGACTTTTAAAAAAAAGTTCCACAGAATCACATACTGGAGAAATCTTTAACCACTAAATTGAGACCTAGTCCAGGTGAATGTGCAAGAGAGAAAACTCCTCACCACTGACAGAGTTTATCTGGTAAGCAGCCCCGCTACCAAAAGCTGGACACAGACACCCAGCAGAGGAGACTCTCAGGGAAGAAAGCTGAGCTGAAAGCACAGATGAAGACTTCACATGACACTACACATCCAACCGAACCATGTGTCTGCACCATGGAGAGCAAGGAGTGTCCCGGGGAGCTCTTCCTGAGCCCTGCCTTTGGAACAGCCGAAGGAGAACACACACCACAGGGAAGCGCAACTAAGAACACAGCCCAGCTGTGTAATGCTCCATCCGCGCCATCCAAGAGCGTAGAGAAACCTGATGAATCTGCTGTAATTTTTCAAGAGCTACACAAATTGTTCTGGAAAGCTCAGATTATTTCAGAACCAAAAGAATAAAGGCCAGATTTAATCACTATAGGCTCGCTCTTTCTGGGCTGCAGCTTTGAGAATCTTTAATATAAACCTGAGTAACCATGGATAATCAGGGTTCGTTTATTGTACACTACCAGTAGTAACAAAAAAAGAAAATATAACAGCTTTTCTATTTCTTACTTCCTTTGCACTTAGGAAAAAATAAATAGTCTGTCTGTGCACTCCAGCCTCACAGCGACATTCGAACTGTGCTGATGTTTCCACTAGCAACTGCTGCCCAACCTGTAGCATCCAGTAGCTGTTTAAACCAGGTCAAGACACAGTGATGAGCTTATTAACTGATTTTTTAGATTTTTCTTCTCATAGAAGACTTTGTCCAGCACTGATGGAGTTAACTGGCAATGGAAGCAGGATCAAGAGAATATGCATCCCTAAGACTAGTAGAAACAGAAGAGAATCAAGACTTGAAGAATGAAAACAAGAACTCACAGATGTTCCATTTAGTTCACTTCGCAAAGTGACAATCTGTGTTTCCTTTCTACAGAAAACATCTGTGGCAAAGGTTTAAATTTTCTTCTCTCTTTTGATTTGAATTCACCCTCCTTTTTTTAAATGTCCTTTATACAGACCAAACAATACAGGTTTTTTTCCCTCAGAGCTAATAATGACACACTGCAAAGTAAAAACAAAATTCTTCAGCGATATTGCACCATTAGAAGTAATTTATACAACTGCTACAGATGACTGAGTCAAAAAGAAATTACGAAACATTGAAAACCATGAACACCTATTAAGGAGTACACAGATTTTTTCTATGTCGTCCCCCCCAACTTAATAGTAATTTTTGAAGGCTGAGTTCAGTCTGTCCTCCTACTCAGTTAACTCATTCACTAATGACAGACTGGTGAAAAGAAATAAAGCACATGCACTTGTAGCATGCGCACTGGCAGTCACAGCTTTCACACAGACCAGTACAAATGAAATTAAGAAACACAAAAGGTAATGCAGCTCCTTCCTTTTCCAGTCTTTTAGCAGCAAGGGTTTACCTGTCTACATATAGATTATATAACAAAAATATATACACATTTCTATTAAAAGATATGTCACGTATTCGTCTACTGAATTCCCTTTCTGAACATATACAGAGATGCTCCCACAGCCTTACTTTCTCTGATCCATTTCTTTTTTTTCCCCCAGTGACAGTGGCTAAGGATTTGCTCAGGTTTTCAAAACTCAATTATCCCCAAAAAAACAACTGTACATCAGTACAGTGGTTAGAGCACCCATCCAGTTATTAAGAAACCCAGGTTGAATTCCCTTCTCTGCCCAAGGGGGAAAAAAAAAAAAAAAAAAAAAAAAAAATCTATCTATCTATATCATTCTAGGAGACGGCTCCTAACTACAGGTTGTATGCTATTCTGGATGAAAATACTTGCCTCTTTTCATTTTACAGTGTTCTACTTGGCTAGAAAAGAAGAAAGCTGTGATCGAGAATCATTGTGAGAGACAAGACAGGTACAGCTGACAATGCTACTGCCTCTGTAGGCATCAGAGTACCACGTTCTAGTTTCCACCTTTTATTTTGAATAAAAACATCAGATACTATAGACGTTTATCCTGAGAACAGGGACCAAAATTCTTTTCTGTCGTACGAGGCATGATCCAAACTCCACAAAGTTATACTTTTTCCAGTACTTGCGGGCTTACTATACAAAATAAAATAAACACGTAACCACCAAAATCCCCCAAACCAGCAAGCTAAGCTGACATAGCTGCAACAGGAGGAGAGTGCACCACCTTTGCTGCCGGGAGCCTGTATCATTTAGGATCTCTCTATGAGAATTACCATGTAAGTTTAATGTTTTTCCCCCAACAAAAGGTGGGCATAAAACATGCATCTTCCATCCATTCCCTGGACAAATATTCAAAAACAGTCATTAGGCTACAGCAGGACCAAGGACTGCAAATATCACATTCATTTCTTCTGGCCAGATATAGAAAAAAGAACACCCCAAAACATTCCTAGAGGTAAGAGTTTCTGAGAAAAACCAATAATGTAGTTATATTGTGCGCACAGAAAATACCCCCCAACCCCGCTACCTGAAGATGTGCTTCGAAAAATATTCTATAAAAATTCCTAGATTTTTGTTCCCAACTGGGCACAGATATAAAATCACTGGAGTTGTGGTTGGACTAGAGTACCTTTTAACGGTCTCTTCCAACCCAAACTATTTTATGATTCTATGATAGAACATGTAAATTCACACAGGTAATCAAAAACATGGCAACTTGTCAGTATGCACAGACGCAATTTTAGGCACCACAGGAGAGTTAACATAATCCTTATTTTTTAAAGTAAAATCTGGAAGCCTGAGACTAAGATAGATAGATAGAGTCTGTCTGTATCGCCTTTTAGGGACCTAACTCTTTCATGGATCTTTTCCCAAGAATATTAGTTATAGGTCTGCATGAAAAACTGGGATCACTGGAAGAATTCAGGTCTACATCTAACTAGGAGGAAACAAAAAACAAAAAAAAAAGAAAATTAAGAGAAGTTCCACCTAAAACGACTTTATAATTAAAATAAACTCAGGGCTTACTGGAAAAGGAAACCACAGGTTATTTGCACTGTATTTTTAACTGAGCATATGACGTTAGATGCTACAGGCCATAGCATAGAAAGGATAGTTATTAACCCTATGCTTGTTTAAAAAGAGAAGGGATCTGGATCCTTAGCTAGCAAGACTCCAACCAAAGGTTTGAAGAAAAAAAAATTTAAAAAAAAAAAAAAAGAATGTAGATTACAATATGCCCCAGTTATTTTATATGCTTAAAAAGCAAATGTCCCCTCATCTGAACATCTATTGTTCAGAGGGAATCTACCAAGGAAACTTCTTTTTTGTGGAGCTCCAGCATACAGCATTTGCTACTAAGGCAATAAATACTGTGGGGAATATGTATAGCACATAATCATTTATGCCAGAAATTTGGAGCATCAACTCCTTTTGAGAACTAAATTGTCCTTCATCAGTAAACACAGGAGGAAATCGTTATAATTTTATACCCATTACATAACAAACAATCTTTTTTATTCTACCCATCAAATTATTGTGTATATCAGGGCACTCTTTTCAACTCTAAAATTATAGTTAAATGCCCTCTCAAGTGGTGAAAAGTGATCCTTAAGTCAACTGCACTTATGAAACATACATTAATATTTAGACAATGCGCCTGTTACCATACGGTGCAGATACATTTCTAATTTTGATATACCTTAGCTACAGAAAGTACTTCAAAGCAAACAGGAGGAAAAAAAAAAATCATAAAAGAAAAAAGCATTCTACTAGGAGACTTGGTTCTGAATTGACTCGACTAACAATCATGAGGTCCTGTACGCCTACTATTACATACACTTATCTGTCATCTCAAAACTAATTTTCCTTGAAATATATGAAACTCCTTGCTTTCCACTTTTGTAGTTGCAGGACACAAATATTTTATTCTAAAGAAAATATCAGGGTTTATGATCAATTCTCCAAAATTCTATTAATGTGACCTCTATCCAGTAAATGCTTGTATTAAAAATAAAAAATAAAAAAAAAAAATTGTCCTTCAGATCCATCTCCTGATACTTTTAACAAGATAGACTCCTTCCTAGAGTTAGTCTAATTTAATGCAAGCATAACAGGAAAACTGGATAGAAGATACTTAAGTACAAATTTTCCAATTTTCTAATTACAGAGACTTCCTCTGGGTCTCTGAAAGTACATTATTAGCATTTAAAGATTAAAACACATTCCTTAATTGTGATTTCTCTACTATTTGTTAGGCTATTGGTCTGGAATGTAATCCTTTCTACATGGAGCAACTCATCACACATGTTAACCTACAAACCAAAGCACAAATAGCATCAGAACGTATCCCGTAACACCATTACTTTGCATCTCATTTACTGTCGAACACAACACACTGGAACTGGGCTTGTGTGACAGGGAGTCGGGTTTTTTTCTGCAGGACTCATAAAAGCCCTGGAAAGCTTCAACATCTAACTATAGATCAACTTCATGCAAAAGCATGAAATACAAATTGATAAAATGTCATATGTGTACTTAATCAGTAGCAAATTACAGTAAGATCCTAGATGCACATTTTCTTTTATTTTGAAAATACTGCACGAAAATTTGTAACCTTTAAGGTAGCATGCTTATAATCTGGTATTAACCTGATCTCTAGTTTCTCTTGATATAAACAACCAACAAAAGGCAAACACAGGTATGTTTAGAGAACCTGACTCCTCACTGTACATTGCCCCGCTTTCCTCAACTCTGAGAGAGAAGCACGGATAAAATGCATCGGAATTTATGCCCATACACACTCAGCTGTTGCTGATTTTCACTGGTTTAGCTTGGGGAACCCCGATGCAGCCCTGATTCAGTGAAGCACTTTGGCACCCCATCTAACCCTAAACCACGTCTCAAATTTCTTAACCACGCTGGAAGTCACTGCAAAAATAAGCTGTTACTTCCGCCTCATATCACTGAAGAAAATAAAAATTTCCACGCTTAAAAGCAGACTTTTATTGTGCCTTGCTGCTGCTCTTGAAGATGTGCACTGGAGCAGGAGCAGCACTGACACTAGGAAACTAACAGCTTTGGCTACAGACTGCCAAACTGCCTCTTCTGACGGTGTTGGCCAACGGAGCTTCACCAGTACCTGAGAAACTACAGGCAGTTTTACACCAGCGGACAGTCGGATCTTCTTGCGGTTTCCTTTTCCACCAGTGTACAGAAAAGAGAGGGTTTGGCCCTGGGTTCCACTTGCCAAGTCCACACCTCAGAGTAAACAAAACTCTTCAGGCATCCTACTTTCACACGGACCCTCTCTATTCTTATGTACAAAACATAACTTAAGGAGACACACGTGCAATGCTCAGCTTCTACGTCTGTGATGTAGAGAGGTAAGGATAAGCCCACGCTCTTACCATGACTTCATGGTTGCAACTAGAGAAGCTATAAAGGAGGTTGTAAGAGGAACAGCCGAGTCAGACTCTTCGGGCTTAAAACGAGCAATACCTCCAGTTTTTAATGTTTAATTATATGTACATCAGGTTAAGCCAAAAAGTAACCAAAGTTGCACCATATTTCTTACACTTCTGAAGAGATTTTATATTTTAAAAAATTAAAAGATTACGTTCTACTGCTACGTAATCTGAAAGATACTTTTAACACTACTAGTTTATCATTCCGTTCAGGGTGGTTGGTGAACTGGCTTTCTTAAAAACCTTAACCATGTATTCAGTAAATAATTAGAAAAAAAAGTCAAATTCATTTACAAACAGTCTTCCCCAAGCTCCACCTTTCTCTTACCGCTCTTGCCTGCGACGCCTGCCTAAGGCTGTTACCAGTTCTATCTCAAGCAACAGCAACCTAAAACCAGCTCTTCTCACTAGTGACAGGGTTCCAAGAAGCTCAGTGAAATCACACCAAGTTTTTTGAGTTTTACATGATATCCGCTTGCCAAGCACTGGAGTTGACTGTTCAGCCCCAGGAAGCAAGTACTGCATCACTTTTACTTCCCATGCTATTCATCTTTACACACTTTGGGGCTACATTTTTCTTCTTACATAAATCTTTTTTTGAAGAAGTGATTATTCAACTGCATTTAGCAGCACTCCATCTCCAAACAGGTTTTTTTTTCAAGCTCTGAATAAAAAGGAAAAAAGTAAGTGTGAACATGGAAAAAAAGGAAGTGTGAATATATACACACACACATATATATATGTACACACACACATACGTATGTACACATGTGTGTATTTACAACTGGTTCTCATTTCAAACACCAGCATAACTAGGTGTAGATTTCTGCCCTGAATGCAAAGCAAGCCATAGCTGTCATCAGGACACCCCTGCTTCTTTCACTCACTGAATTCGCTTTAAAACCTCAGTGAAATAAGACGTGGGGCGGGGAAGTAAAGCTTACTTCCAGAATATCTTTAAAATAGCTTTTTCTTAAAAGAAAAGCCTAGCACAAAATTTCTGATAGATCTGTATAAGAAACGAAGTATTGTATTTATCTGAGACAGAGCGCCCAGTGAAGCAGGGCTCCTGTGACACCGATTAAACTACTGGGTCCATGCAAACTAGCCGAGCCCTCACGCCATCTTTGTGAGAAAGCAGATACATGCAAACATCAAATCCTACTTGAAAACATTTAAAGCTTCCAAAGAGAAAAATACTAAGCTTTGTAATGGCTTTTTTTTCTTCTTCTTTAAAGAACAAAACGTAGGAATCTGTTCTTCATTCTTGTTTCCAGCTGAATATCAAAAGCCGTGAAACAACATCCACCCTTCCCAGATCCCGAATGACCATCAGCCCAGGGCACAATTGCAACGGCACTGCAATACCTGCAACTGCAAACAGGTGCGCATTTTTTTATTTTCACTCATCACTGACAAATCAGATAACAAAAATCTGAAACATACCATAACACTCTAACACTTCTCTCAGCCTCCAGGATGAGAGAAGAAAATACTTTGGTTTAGATTTTTCTAATGCTTTCTGATGTTTTCACCCAAAGATCCATTCTGCTCCAAACCCCTTCCTTTGTGTAATGTCCAGTTCCTGGTTTGCTCAGAAAACAGAAATTCAGATGATATTTTTGTACCCAGGAGGCTGACAAAAAATATTTAATGACAGAAGGCAGCATACAGGACGTGTGTTACGTCCAGTGTGTTCTAACTGATAGGATAAATTTCAGAGGGCTTGAAAGATAAAACTGCTACTGGGAAAACAACAACCCCTTATTGCTACCTCGTTTTCTACCTAACTATGAAAAGAAAAAAAAAGGGTTGTTACAGACAAATCCCAAATGAAAATCAAAATGAGACACAGCACACCCAAAAGAAAAGCAATGGTAACAGTGAAAATTTTAAGGCTAATCCAGGAATTTTCTCTCATGCCTTTTTACGAAGTCTAGCGCTTTGATGCTTCAATCAAATATGCCCTTTCTGCCACTACTCTAATATAAATAACATTTTCCTTCAGTTCTAAAACATATTTCCACGAATACAACAAAAGGAGAGTGTACAGCACAGAGGCTGGTATTAAATATTTAACTTTCTACCTTAACAACCTTTCTTTTTTTGTGTTTCTTGCTTCTGCTTGAGGCTAAATAGTAAGGCCAACTTATGAGGCAAAGCTAGTATCAGTCCTTATCTATTATTCATTCATTTCAGATGTACCAATTCCACCTCTGTCTCTAAAGCCAGATGTGTCACTTCATAATAAAGCTCTTTCAGTTTTCTTTCTGTTAAGAAATGAGGACTTACACAACATTTTAGGGCTTCAGCAGTACATATTGTAAACTCCAAGTATAGGGGGACCTTTGAATCCAATTTTAATAAGGTAAATGAGAAATTAATACATGATTCATTTTACATTGTTGTTATAGACCAAGCATGATTTTCTGACAGCAAATTTAACATTATTCAACGCTTTTAAGAAATGCTTGTAATTCTTCTTAAAGAAAAAAAAAAAAAAAACAATGAACACTTAATTTCTTTGCTTCCAGACAGTTCCAGAGGAGGTAACCCACTTGCTTCAAACACCTAGCTCAGCTCCTTGCCATACATGGTTACAACTGCAATAGATACTTGCAAGTTTCTTAAACAAGCCTCCTTTAGATGCACACGTTTATCAGGAAAAAAGAGATTAGTGACACTTTCAGCACCTCTCTGCAGAAAACGTTGCTAGAAATTTCTTGAAAACAATGCTGAAGATCAGCCCTAGCAATATTACCAACAAACCTAGTTTTGCTCTTCAAAATATTACAAACGCTTCCACTTGAGTTCACTAGGACTGGCTTTCAAACCCCAACCTCACCTTGACAGGCTTCCCCAGAATTACCTGACAACAGAAGTCCGAAGTCTTTGCTTCCACCGGGTGGGACAATGAGTTAAATACTTTACCAAGTAATTTGAAAGTACACTCAAAAGAGAAACTGGAGCAAAATAATCACGTCAGTTCCCTCCTATAGGAAAAGTCCCCTCTGTCCATGCAGAAGCCTATGAAACTCCTTCCCCTCACCAGACGAGGTGAAGATCTTCATATACTAAAGCTGTATGAGAATTGGCATAATTTAGTTTAACCATCTAAGCCTGAAGGAAAACCTTTTGTTCCATCTTGTTCAGAGGCCTTTCACATTGTACAGTTACCTGTTTCTAAGCAAGGCAAAATCCTTCAATCAGTAAAGCCACTTTAAAAACTCAATCCGGCAAAATGACAAGTGTTCATTTAAGTGCTTTTGTAGCCAACTTCCCCTCTCCTGAAGGTTCACAGGTAGGCTGACTACACTCCTTAGCACCCAAACTAACTGTCACCTGCTTTAAGTGCATTTAATAGATGTCATATTATGTTACAGAAACACATATCATATGTCACTTCATCAGATTTTATGCAAAATGACCTTTTGTCATGCCAAAATGTTACTCAAATCTGGAGTCTTATGCAGAAGTTTTGTCCCTACAGAAGGAAAAAAAAAAAAATTGCCAACAACACCAAACGATATCTAACAATAGACTGATTAAAGGAGAATATGGGTTTTGATACAGTATTATATTGGACTGAATATCCAGAATAACTAAGGAAAACTGTGCACAGTGACTTATAATGCTAATATTACAACGTGTTATCACACCTTCTGACAAAGGAAAGCATTTACAAACACACTTTCAGCAGAACAATCTGTTTAGCACAGGTTTTTTTCCCGTAACAGTTTGCCTTGTATGCTTAAATACCACTTGTTCTGCTTTGCCAACTGAACATAGTAAGAGTTTAGTGTTTATACAGAGTACACTGGAATGTCAGGGGCTTACTTAATTGCTTTTGTAGCCAATTTCCTTGCCCCTCAAGGCTCATTAGTCAGTCATCTCATCATTCCATACAATAATGCATCCTCTGTGTTTCCTTCTTGAGTTCACCAGAATATATCTTTGTCTGAGTTTCCAACAGTGGTGTCCTTCAGCTGCAACCTTTCGGAGGGTTTTTTGACTGGTTGCCAATGTTACTATCTGTTCCACATGGAGGCAGATTTCCCCAACATCTATTAATTCTGTTCTACCATATACTTAGCCATCTGGACAATAAGGTAACATAAAAAGACTGTTGTTTCATGAAAAATCTGTATGGGTTCATGAAAATAATGAAAAAAGTAATGGGTTTGTTGCACTTGTCCACCTTACCATTCTACAAAGATGCCAGAAAGAAATAACAGAATAGTACCGTGCTCTCTTCCAGCTACAGAATCATACTTGCAGTTAGGACGAGGCCGAAGGAAGTCATATCAAGGAGACAGTAACTTTTGGGGTACCTGTAAGTTTTGGAGTACCACCAAGCTGTGAGTAACGCCGTACCGGAACTCCACACTAAGAGGAGTGTATAGTGGGCCCAGTGCTATTTAACACCTTCATTAGTGATGTCAATGATGGGGCGCATTGTGACCTCAGCAAGTCTGCTGATGACACAGAACTGGGAGGGGTGGCTGATACACCAGAGGGTCATGCTGCCATCCAGAGGGACCTGGCCTGGGAGCCGCGGGGAGAAAGGGAGAGAGAAATGATCTTTTCCCGACTAGAATTCTAACAGAATTGGGGCTTGAGAAGTACCCCACTGCTAGCTACTGGGAGCGAGAAATCACCCATGTCATGCTCTGCAATTCACGGAGCACTGCAGGTATTCCAGCTCCTTCACTCTGCTCTTTACTGCTACACACACAGTGAGCAACAGAAGAAAATTCATTCAAGAGTTTACTAAATGTTGGGGTTTTTTAATTCCACAGCAGAGCAGAAGCAAGGATAACAGGAGCACTGCA
The DNA here is from genome assembly GCF_963924245.1 of Chroicocephalus ridibundus. Taxonomy (NCBI): domain Eukaryota; kingdom Metazoa; phylum Chordata; class Aves; order Charadriiformes; family Laridae; genus Chroicocephalus; species Chroicocephalus ridibundus. The sequence continues at coordinate 42,448,583 of NC_086291.1, read as the reverse complement.
AGTAATTACATGCAGATGTAGAATTTCTGAGAAATACAATTTTTGATAGAAAATGTAGAACTCTGCTCACCATGGGAAAGTGGCTAGTTTGAGGTGCTTTGCAATACTCACAATATAAAATGAATAGCTTATTGATGCATTATATTACTTAATTGACTTGGAGTAATTCTCTTGAGTTTCTATTTTTAAACCATGATAGTGTGTTAATGAAACTTTCCAAGGAAATTTCAACTATGGACAGGTGAAACAAATTGCTGATAACCCCTTCACAACTTCCTGCTGAAAGCCACCATTAAAGTAGTATTAAATGGGTATCAAAACCATAAGGACGAAACCTGATGATTCAAATTTAGGGTTATGTTCAGTTTGTAAGCATATAATTTACACAGCGTAAGACAAACCTCATTATTTTAGAAGCCCAGAATCCAAAGAGTTTATTGCAAAATCTCAAATTATTTCATTCTCACCATAGAAAGTGCATATCTCAATTTAATAAAAAAAAAAAACAAAAAAAAACAAACCAAAAAAACAATGCAACTAAATCAGCCTTTTGTTTTAACTGCCCCCCAAAGATATTTTTGTCTATACCATGGTGCAATACCATGAAGAATATATCAAATCCTGTTTCAGTTCCTAGAGGTTACTCTCAAAAGGAAGAAACAGGTATTTTGAATATCCAGTTCATCTCATGGGGTGCTCACACTACTGTCTGCAGCTCACTAAATGCCCATCTGACCACCCTGAGCACCACACATGCAACATGCAAACCAGACTACCACTTGCTGCCAGACCCTGAGGACACTCTGGCTCATTCCCAATTCAGCAACCTATCTGCTCAGCAAGGCAAAACACTGCTCTTCACTAATACACATCTCTGCTCTAGGTCAGTTTGCTGACTTTCAAACCTTTCCATAATGGATCTCAACTCACCTCTCCCCACCATGAGTTAGACCACACACACCCCAGCTAAACTCCACTGCAGTGGTGGGCTTGCTGGTTAACAGTGTCCTGGGAAAGCTTATTCAAAACTGAACCTTCACTGAAGTGGTGAAAAAATATTAAAAACCATCTATCCTGCTAGAGCTAAATGTAAAACCATGAATTTTGTCCTTACCTAATAATTCATAAAAACATGTGAATATCACCTACAGATGAAACAAAAGAACAAGATCATTTTTCTGCTTTTCACCATAGGGAGGGAATACAGTCCCATCACTGCAGTGATGAGGTTCACAGAAATGCACAGTTAACTTGCTTTAGCTAAGCAAGTTACTACAGTTTTAACAGTCTCCTTATAAATGCCACACAGACTAATGCATTGCATGTGATTTCTCAGACAGACACACACCTGATGAGACATATTCTGAATAAGAGAGCCATATAATCTTCTCCATAACTTCTATCTAATAGATCAGAATTACGTTACTAAAATATTCAAAAGCCTTTCCTCTCTCACCCTTCTTTCACTGCTATTAAGTGTAAATCACTTTAATACAAACAGCAGCTAAAAATACTTCTGTATTTTTTATGTATGTAGAACATACCAACATGCCTAACAATTTGGGCAAAATAAGTCTGTCTCACACTTAACAACATGGCCTAAACTCTGAAAAATCAAGGTTTGCCAACGGCTATGTGAGAAATCATCTTTTATTTCCCACTACAGTACCTTGAGTAGGAGAAAACTATAAATGTCATGTACTGCCTTTTTTTTTTTTTAAATCAGTATCTGCTTACAGACATCCCTGCAGGTGTTTAACTATTTAAAATTAAATTTCACATTAAAAACAGTGCCTCATTTGCAGCTAGACTGAATACATCTCAGCTCTGTTCCCAGGATGAAGTAAACCAGTCAGCAAATCACATTCTCCTACTTCACTCAAAATGAGTGGAGTCATTCTTGTAAGAACACAGAGAAAGAGTGGCAGAGCAGAAGCCTTTCAGTATAACATAACACATCAGTGATCAGCAGGCAAAAAAAAAAAAGAGATTATTTTCTCCTACACTATGCTGCTTGCTAGCAGGGCATCCTCAATAGAAGTCTGTCCTTAATTTAAAACCAAAATTAAACATTTTTTACCTCTCCTGTTGTGGTCTCCATCCTGTCTGCATGTAAATGAAACTGGACAACAGAAAAAGAAGTAGGAATCTATGATTCTATGATAAGTTGTCTTTAAGCAGTTAAAAATGGGAGCAGGAGTCAGAGTAAAAATGTGAATCTGCATTCTGGTAGGTAGCAAACAGCCCTGGCCATGACTGCGGAAACTCTAGCAACAATATCTCTTCCAAAACCATTTGGCACTCCAAACAAAGCTTACAATTACCTGAATTAAAAATCCATCTGCTCCACATCTTTTATGAACCATGAACGGTAGGACTACTCTATTTATATGTCAAGACACTCATGGTTTTGATGTATTCTTTCAAGCAGCTGTCAGTTTCTTCTCCCTTGTAGCCATTCCGTGTGCTTTGCACAAGCAACGCAGGCCACAGGAATACGCTTATTGCAATGTATGTCAAGAACTCCTCATGATGTGCAAGGATGGAGAGCCCATACCTGTCAGCATGCAGTCTTGATACCTCCTCTATGAGAAAGAGTGGAGTGAAACTTTGCTATTCTAAAGTATTTTTATAGTTTTCAGCTTGGTGTCTTCTTTTCAGGAATTCTATTAATTCTATTTGCAAGAAATAAAAGCACATTAGCACAGGATAAATTTGCATCTGTGCTCAGGAAGAGTGGTCTTCATTTACCTGGAACCTGCAATTTAAGAATTTAAGTCTCTATTGCTTATTAATGCTTCTAAATCATCTGTGATTAGAATGCAACATCATTCATGACACAGCTTTCGGACCTTGTTCTTACCTGGTCTCCTCTTTTGGGATCAAACCCATTGAACATGCAGTGAGCACCTGGAATTTGAGCAGAAGGACAAAGTATGCAGCGGTGGAGCAGCAGCTGCAGAGCTGAACATACACACCACTGAGGTGATGGGACAGCTGCAACGCTCTGGCAGAAGCTGCCATTTCCATGGTCAGAAAAAAAACATACTGGACATGCAAAATTTGTAGGACAGGGAGGAAGTTACCTATTCCAAGAGAGAATGTAGGGTTTGGTACAGATTTAGGTGAGAAGATGAGAGACCAATGTAAAGTCTAGCTGTTTTCTTCCCCATTCCCGGTGCAATTGAGAGAGGGCTGTGACTGCACCAGATGGTAAAGGAAGAAGAGGGAAGAGTGCAGACGTGACAATATGCCTGGTGTCCTGGAAAACCCTGGTAAAGGAAACTGCCAGGAATAAGAAGGATAAGTAACTGCCAAATTAAAAAAATCTTTAGCTTAAAAGTTTTTGCGTAATTTTGTTAAAACTGAACTGCAATCAGAAAATTTACTGCTAGAATATAATCCCTGTGCTATTCTGATGGCTCCATATTATTTCTGTTTGTATGAAATAATGTAGTTTACAGAGAAAACAGATTAAGGAATTCTCTAGATTTTCATTACAAGGTTGTCTCCCAAATCATCTTATATGGAAAATTTTATCATAGATTTTATAATCCATAGCTTGCCACACTTCCAGCATCCATTTCTGAAGGTACTGCAGCAGGGCTGCTTCTGCCAGGGAACTACAAGTATGACATCTGTGAATGTTTCCTGTGGAGTTATCAATTCCATCTTCCTATGACACATCACCTTTACAATACCTCATTTTACTCCCATGAGGAGGATCGCATTTTTCATTTCTTTCAGGAAGAGAAATGTATATTGGGATGCATTTTTCCTTTGGTTTATTGCAGTCTGTTCACCCATTACCATATTAGATGACTATTTCTCCATAAGTTACTCGTCCGTTTTCATCAAAGCACCTGCCACTCCTCACACTGCGCTGCCGCTCTCCACTCTTTCTGACTTTCTGCCTGGCGGACCTCCTAATGAACACAGTTAGAGAGACACTCTGCTTTTGGGGAACTTATTCATACTATTCTTACGGAAGAATTCACAAGCTGTATGTATTATATTTCAGCACACAAAGATCTGATTACACCAGTAAACCCTACCTATGTATTTGTTTCAATAAACAGACTACTGTAAAATCTATTTCTAGAAATGTTTTCAATGGGTTGGGGAAAAAATCTCAAGCAAATTGCAATAAAACAAATGTACATGTACTTGAGGGCATCTTAGCTAAAATAGTTTTTTTCAAGGGTGTGGAAAATATCACAACAAATCTCTTTCTGGCTAGTTTCACAGGCTTTTTTGAAGCTACCAAAGTCAAAATTAACACAGTTGACGCCACTACATCTATTACATATTGCATTGAAGTTGCATTGATTTTTGGTACTACAGTTGACCACACCCATCTAGATTTGTATACACTTCCAACAAGTTTCAAATATTTTATAGTTCACTTTATTGTTTAGATTTATACAAAATACTAAGTTTTGAGGAATGAGAGCGTATAATTATTGTAACAGCTGCCATTTTTCTGGAAATTTCAAGGCTTAAGACCATTTGTAAATGCAGCCACCAGCTATATCCATTTCAGTTCAGACAAACAGTCGGGGTCCTGAAGCGCTTGTCTACATAACATCTACCATGATCTAGAACGGAACCTTCTTATCAGACCAAAGTACAATCGGACAACTGGAGTGCTTGTAACTAAGTGCAAGAACAGGAAAATTAATCCACAGCAGTCTTTAACAGCTGCAATCTTTATTAACTAAGAGCTTACCTGAAACAGGAAGTACTGTCAGAAGATGCGTGCATCATTTTTTGAATAGCTTTCCCATTAATCTCTTCTAAAAAGTACAAATGCACATACGTAGGAAAGTGAAATGCTTACCTAATGAAAGCTGTATTCCAAAAACCAGAAATTTATAAATAAAGTTTGAAAAGCTGTAAGATCATTGTTGACGCGTAACTGATCAAAATTAATTTCAGGATTTATAGTATGGCTTCCTCACTATCTTGACAGCAAGATCACATTTTCAAACATTTATGTATGAAGCACATGGACAAAATGAACAACTGAGTCATTCATCTGCTCTCAACTTACATATGTCAACATACAGATTGCGTGAGCAAAGCCACATGTAAATGCTCATACTGGTATTTTGATCCATATGCTTATATTACCAGAAGAAAACCAGCTCCCTTAATTTACCCATTGTAAAGCCTACATGTTCACAAATAAAAGCTCTGTACGCAATAAAAGAGAAGTTGTAGTAACAGTCTTTCAGGTTGACCGTGAATTCCAGTGAAATAAGGTTTTTCTTAGAATTTTTAAGTATGTTACAGCATGATGGAGATTCCACCCATTTTTGCTAAGAACCTGATTTTCAGGAGTCCAAGGTGCACTAGCACTGCCAGCTACACAAGGAAATTATTACACAGGTATTTTGCATAGTCAGGAGGCTGTTAATCAGAGTCAACTACCACATAGTGTTTACATTGCCATGGAAGAAAATATATCAAAACAATATATGATACTGCTTCTTATTTTTTCTTCAGTGGTGGAAAAATACTTTTTGCTTTTTATTTTCATTACAAAAAGAGCAGATAAATTTTCAAGCATTACACATGCAGACCCTCAAATATCTACATTTTCCCTACCTTTTTGCCCCCTACCCTAAAATGAAAAGAGAACTATAATTTTCTAATTTCTTTCTTTCAGATCCAGGCAAGCAAGCCAAACCCCGAACTGAATTATATTAGTACATCATGCAAAAAGTTGCTTAGAAGTAATTTAGGCACAATATTTAACAGGATTCTGGGTATTTATCAGCATCTGTAGAAATGGCATTACGGGCAAATGCAATAAAACCACTCTTTGAAAATAAAATAGCCTTATTTCCAGAACTACAACCTCAGTAATGCTGTATGCTGATGGGTTTTTTCCACTCCAGAGGTATCTTTCTTATCTGTTTTCCCTGCCTCGATTCTCATTTGCATGATCTGAAATCACGCAAACAGACTGAGATGAGAAGAAACAAGGAATAAGTCACAATAAATAGGTCTTGTATGTAAAACAAACTCTTTAAGATGACAGAGCTTGAAAAGATGTCTGAAGAAAGAGAAAAAGTAAAATACACTTATGCTTAGAAATGTAATTAAAAAGCCTGAAGTGATGGCTACAGCATTTTATGACTGTGAATTTACAAAAAAGAATACAGCAGGCCAAAATCTACATTAGCTCCCTAACAGAAGCTTAAGTAAATGCCCTTTCATCTTTTGGCAGAATTCTTACCACTTATTTCAACACCTAACACACTGAGGCACCAAGTGATTCAGGTACCTGAAACTGAAAATCATGGGGTTTACCCTTCTGGCGTTGGTGGTGCTGGCTAACATAGACAATGGTCAAAAGTATCAGATCGAGACTGAGGTATTTCAGTTTTATGTTAGGAGAAAGAGAAGTATCTTCTTTGGGGTGCAGACCATCCTTCTTTAAAGAGGCAGTACTGACAAACATAGGGAGAAAAACGAAACCAAAAACTGCAATGGGAGTTTTAATAGCATCTCTGTGCTACCAGCGTACCAGAATCTCAGGGCAGGATTGGGTTTACCTGTCAGGAGGCTGCTGACTTCCTCCACGTGGGCTGCGCATTCCATCTGTTCTTCCATACCTTGTAAACGCACCATCTGCCCACCGCCCTAAAAGTGCAACCTGGCAACCTTCCATGAAGTTTAAGTCACTGCTTTAAAAACTGAGGTTTTTAAACAGACTATGAATTCTGTATCCTATCCCGCTATACGGCATCATTTTGCACTTTCAGAGGAGAAAGGAAAGGCTTCTCCACAATGCCACACTGGTATTGACTTTTGAAATACAAGGAAGACAAGGAACAGCTCATCCGTTTTTGATTACCACACATAAACAGTGACGACATAATCTTCAAATTAGAAAGCAGATTTGATTAAACACATCAAAGTTCAAACACATTCACTAGCTACGCCAACAGAAAGAAGTGCGCCAGCATTTTCAAAATGCCTCAGAATATATGAAGGAAATACACACAAAAAAAAGTTCTACGGGAGGGGGGGGAAGTTCAGTTAGAAACTAAGGTGCTATACTATCAGCAATACATCTCCACTTAGCAAAGCATTTTAAAATATGTTCTTGAAGCAGCCTGATGAGTAGCTATATACAGTGAAAGCTCATGTGTACACGGATGTTGTGCCAGACCAGGTCTAGAAAACAGAAAGGAAAAAAACCTCTTTTCAGTAAAACATTTGAATTAAATAGACCTGGATTAAGATAGTGTTACAGCACTTATTACTTCCTCACATATTATTTAATTCAGGAAAAATTATTGTTTAAAAACAAAAGGGCTGTATAACAAGAACATACTGACATCTGCTGGCATTCTATAAATGCATTCCTCTAAAGCTTACGATATAATGCTCTCAACATTTTTTCTTATCTAATGGGGCTGCAAAAAAAACCTAACATTGTCCATATCTGAATATGACAAATTAAAATAGCATTCTATGCTTCTAAATGTTAAAGTGTACGTGATATCCTGCAGCTAAAAAGTCTACACAAATATACTTCTTTTCCATATTTGATTTCTAAAGTATCACAGGAAATTATTTTTGCCTAATTTGTATTAAAATGCTCAGTGATAGGGCAGACAATTTACATTCAAATAATTACTTCCCTAATTTCTTTGCCAACAAAAGACTAGTATTTCCAATTTACTATCCAACGATATAACTATACCTGTCACTCAGGAAAGGTTCATAATGGTATGTATTGTTTCACAGTAATGGTTAGCAAATTAAAAGAATAGATTTTATTTCTATTAGCACCATCGCAAAAGGATACATGTAAAGACAACACGCTAATCATCTAGCAATCCACATATTGAAAGTGGTACCTAAATACACTCGAGAAGACCCATTACCTCTAAGCATTCAACACAATCAACACAGGCATTTCGATAACCAGAAAATAGTCCGGAAGACAAACAGCTTTCAAATCTACAGCAGGCAAGAGCTGGAAATTCTAGTTAATGCATATAGTTCCTAAAGCAGCTCTAACTTGGCATCACTGTGAATATGGAATATTCTGTAAATCTTCATGCACTTCTAAATTTATTATCTGAAAAGCGTGCAATATATTCATTTAATGCTTGCTGTTGGAATCATAGCTTAACATTTCCTCCCTTGTGTGTGCTATAACACTGAGTTATGGTTGAGAAGTTAAACACAAAATAGGAGGAATTCAGAATTGTAGTTCATAGTGTCAGCAATTCAGATGTGTTGCATATAGATCCTGAGGCATAAATTTAGTATTAGAAATAATGATATAAATCATTAAATATGAACAACTCCCAAGCTGTGCTTAGTAGAAATAATAAATACCTTCCTTAATATTTTCCAAATTTACTGTCAGCTGCAAGGTCAATTCTTTTTTTCAGCTCATTAGCTATATACATTCATAGGTCCTGCACGTGGGTCGGAGCAATTCCAAGCACAAATACAGGCTGGGTGCAGAATGGACTGAGAACAGCCCTGCCAAGAAGGACTTGGGGGTGTTGGTTGATGAAGCAGCTCAACGTGACCCCAGCAACATGTTCTTGCAGCCCAGAAAGCCAACTGCATCCTGGGCTGCATCAAAAGAAGCGTGGCCAGCAGGTCGAGGGGGAGGATTCTCTCACTCTACTCTGCTCTGCTCTGGTGAGACCCCACCTGGAGTACTGCGTCCAGCTTTGGGGCCCCAAACATAAGAAGGACATGGACTTGTTGGAGCAAGTCCAAAGGAGGCCATGCAGATAATCAGAGGGCTGGAGCACCTCTCCTATGAGGACAGGCTGAGAGAGTTGGGGTTGTTCAGCCTGGAGAAGAGAAGGCTCCAGGGAGACCTTATAGCAGCCTTCCAGTACCCAAAGGGGGCCTACAGGAAAGATGGGGAGGGGCTGTTTGTCAGAGAGTGGAGTGACAGGATGACAGGTAACGGTTTTAAACTGAAAGAGGGGATATTTAAATGAGATATTGTGAAGAAATTCTTTACTGTGAGGGCTGTGAGACACTGGAACGGGTTGTCAAGAGCAGTTGTGGATGCCCCATCCCTGGAGGTGTTCAAGGCCAGGTTGGATGGGGCTTTGAGTAACCCATAGCAGGGGGGCTGGAACTAGATGATCCCTAAGGTCCCTTTCAACTCTAACCATTCTATGATCCAATGACACACAGAGAGCCCCAGCAACCAAGCTGTAAGCATTTATGCACCACACACAGCATCTGCACAAGAGCAAGTAATTCATAAGTAATTTCACAAGAACCCAGCTACTCGCATACTCCATAGTAAGCAGTATCCAGTTCACACATTCCACTATCGGAAGAAACACACAGGTCATCTCATGACATCAGTCATGCTTCTGGTGTCTCCAGTCTGTCAGTCTTTCATAGGTGTGCATGCTTCCACAGTCCTAAGATGAGGCATTTCTTACTCCTTCAGCACCGTGCCAGAAAGGACCACCCATACCGAGGCGTCAAGCTGCAATAGTACTGCGTTATAACATTCATTTGAAATTCCCTTTCAATTTCCTCATTTGAGACAGTTTTATTAAATTATTTAAACTTGTTATATATTAAGCATCAGCAGAGCACATTATTAAAAAGAAAAAAAAAAGATAAGAAAAGAAAGGGGAATATGGTCTTACTCTAAAATCCTCCTACTCTTTAAAATGTGATTACAGATTCTTAAAATCCACAGATGACAACAGCCAGCCTTTCAGCAGCGAGAGAAAAAGCACATCCTTTGGAGAGCCCCAAAACCCATCTCTGACTATGGGATCACTGTTTTCCCCCAATCAACCCAGCACGTGCTCCTGCCACAGCCACTGCACAAGTATCAGGCCTAAAAATAAATTAGACCAGCTTTCCTCTTAGTAATACGGAGGACTCAAAGTGCAATGATCCTCAACGGTTCAAGCTCCTCTATGACCTGCTCTGATGTGTACTGGCAAAACTAACAAGGGAGGTAACAAGAGGAGCCCAAATGATACAAGATTAAAAGACACCAACAGTTACCCTTCCCTATTATGATCAATATTATTTCCTACTGATTTAAATTAGAGACGATCTGTAGCTCTTTAGATTTACTTTGGAGACCTTCAAAGACAATGAAACTTGAGATCAAACTACACGGCATTTTAAATAGCAAAATAAACAGCATATTCCAAATGGAGTATGAGGTGTTACTACGACATAAGTCAGAAAGTAATTTTTTATGGCAATGTGGAAGAGGCACTGGCTAAGGACGTGGTTCTTAAAACAAAACAATACTAAGATCTACTAAAGGACAGGTGCAGAGCTTGATTTTAACACATCTGCAGGAATAAAGAAGCCAATTTACTGACTAAATTTAACCTCAACTAATAAAGATGTATTCACTTACACAGCTAAAATAATATTCATTTATAGGGAAAGTATAACCCTGATAGCAAAGCACAGACAACTACAGGTACTGAACAGTTTCATTTTGGCAAACAAAAGTCAGAAATAAGCTGAAAGAAAGAGTTTATCACCTAGCTCACTTGCTCTCAATTTCTACTTTACCTGCATATATTATTTTCTTGTGAATGGTACGATCATGTACCATGAAAGTTCATAAAAAAACTATTCCCAGGACTACAGCAATCATTATTTCAATTTAATTTGTATTTTAATCAACTCTTGAGCAACTTGAAAGATATTCTCACCCGAGAAAAATTTTAAAAATAAATAAATAAAATTTTCCACATCAGAAATTAGTGTCCAATCTTCCTGCTTCTCGTACAACCAGTGACAAATTATTTAATGGCTTCAGCAGGGAATCAAGTTCTACTATTGTAAAATTTACGTTCCACTAGAACATACTTACCTTAGAAATGTGAATCCACATTTTAGTCTAATACTTTCTCACAGTGCAAACATGGAAACAGAAAAAAGTTTATGTTACTTTTAACGTCACAGGAAACTTCCTAGTTTTCCTTTATTTTGCCTGCTTGCAAAGCTTTAACATAGAGAAGTGTTGTATTGACTAGCAGATATTAATAACTGCATCTGTTTTAAGATATGTTTATAAAGCAACACTAAGATTAAGAATTATTTGTGCCCTATTTTATTGTTCTTTTATTCAATAGCACAAAAAACCTCAAACACAATAAAAAAGCCCACACCAAAACCCCACCGCACCAAAATGTCAGGCATGCAATGTTGATTGGACATCAACTGCATAGCACTTCACAGCAGAGATGCCAACAAGATCATCAGAACTGTAACTCTGTAGTCTCCGCTATAAAATAAATTTGCTATTCACTGGTACCTGCATTACCGTTAACTGGTGAGAGACCTGGTTTTTACCTGTGTTGCTGTAACTACTGCCAATTACAGAAAAAGTGGCTAGAGAGCAGCCAAGGAGACAAGAGCGCTCAGCAACTTTCCTCCAAAAGCCACATTACCTAGAATAAGCCTGAAATCCAGCTATGCAGACTTCCTACCACTGCTGCCCCCGTTTGCTGGGCAATAGAGTGAAAACTTCAGCTTCTGGCATCAGAAACACAAGCCAGAGATATCAGACGTTCTGAGGAGGAGACATAACAGATCTGGTACCATATATAACATGTTGGTACTCGGTGTGTGCATGTTTGTGCGTGTGTGTGATTAGATTAACATATGATGTTACTAACATACGCCAATTACACTCATCAGCAATGCACTGATGGACCTTCTAAAAGAAGGGGGTTTGTCAAACTGTCAGTTTATTATCCTTCGTCTTTTATTTCCCACTGTAAAAGTACTGATAAAGTCTGAAAAAAGAACCCCAACAAGTTTCTCTAAGTCAGGCTAACTGGATACAGTGCATACCGCAGTTATTTGCTGGTAGAGGCCTCCCCCTGCAATTTCTGTCATAGGCAAACTGAGAAAAATAAACTATGAAAAAGATCGTGAGCAAATCACGTTCAAAGCATTCTGAATCCTTCTATTCTTAGAACAATAGCTCTTTCACACCTCGGTGTTATTACAATGCCTCATGCAAACCTTCCTTTCCTACCTCTTCACTAAATAGCAGTTTTAGTGGAACTAGACAGCTGCAATACTAGCAAAAATGAAATTGTTAATTGCTACTTTTACCTCAGTAGCTGCAGAACCAACAGAGAAGAACAAATAGGAAAATCAGGACTGGCAAAGTGCCCCGCTCAGGAAACACACATACTACAATGGCTACCATGAGACATCTGCAAAATATATTTTTTTTTGCAATTTTTTCTTTTCAAAGTGGAAATCTACTGGGCACAAATGGAGACCATAACATATGGGTGGTGCTACACTAGTGCTGGTTTTCAGAAGTATGGGAAAACTCTTAAACTGACCAGGGAAGCTTTCATTTCTTCGGATTGCAGTAAGCAAAACTGACATTCACATCCAAAACTGACATGCATCCACAGCAGTACCATAACTGAACTTAGTAAGAGAGCTCTTAGCATAAGAATATAACACGTAAAAGTGCAAAAGAAAAGATTATCTGATTTTTAAAGAGCTAGAACAATACTATGGGCTCCTGTAACAAAAAAGATGGATACCTCTCATTATAAAAAGAGATTTTTATGACTCACTCATGTCTAATTATTTAACGATTTGTTTTCATTTTATTGTACGCTTTTATTATCTTGTCCTGTATCATCTATTATTGCTAAATTCCGTGTTTTGTATCAAGTTTATAAGGAAACTGTATCTTCCTAAAATTGATCATTTTAATTGTCTGTGGTTTAAAATTATTTTAAATCACTTCTTCTCATTAAAGACGGGGTTTTACCCAGTACTCAGAGATGGTATCATCACCCCACCGTCCTTTTCAGCTCTCCCCAAGGGACCCCTAGGGTCCTGCAGATCACTTCCTATCTCAGTAGCAGAAGATTATGGTGATACACCTTTGGATACATTGTAGCAAAAAAGCACTTTCGTATTCAGAATATAACAAAATATTTTGGTTCCTACACAGACAAGTTTGTACATATGAGATTTCAAGCAACCCTCAAGTCCTTTTTAAAATCCACTCCGGTTCTAACAAACATACACACCTTAGAAAGTGGTTCTCTGGCTACAATGAAACAAAACTTTGATTCAAAGGCAAGAACACAGCCAGGAGGACAGGGACAATGGAAACGGGAACACCTCGGGCCACCCACACTAAAAGGGAAACAAGCATTATCACCAAAAATTGATTACCTACTTTGCTGCAGTGAAGCGGCAATTGCTGAAAACAAAACTATGCTCCAGGTGATTAAAGGGGCCAAACTACTTGGCTGCAACATTCTGTCCATTTGAACCAGTATGTCCCAGCAATTACTGACTGACCATGTGCTCATTGGCTATGACAGCTTCCAAAGTGAGGATGAAAGATCCTATGAGCACCAAAGCTGACCGATTTGAAGGCATTTTACAGCAGGAGGAGTAAAAGGTGGCTTCAGTATCAAGGCACACGTGATGTTAGAATAAGGCTCACACAAAGCAAAAGGATCTCTTTGGGTATCACCCCCCAGAGTGCCCTGTGCATCAGGCTACCAGGTAAACCCCTAACCCGCTCCACCCGACAACGGGGCTCCAGGGAGGCTTGTTCCCCCAGTGCCATAAGATCCTTAATAATCAGTTACAGCCAGAGATTCAGTTCTGAATCAAAACAAAAGCAACAGTCTGAAACAGAAACAACAAAACAAAAACGTAAATCAAAACCTCATGGGCAGGTATCAGGGATTGGAAAACAACAGTAACGAAAGAATTTGCTTTCAGGTTGAGGACATCTGCAATGAAGCAAGTCTGCAAAACATGCAATATGGGCACTTTTGGTATCCGGCAAGAGTTCAATACTTGTAATGACCAGGGGAAGCCCAATCGGTCTCCTGTGGAGGCAGCTGCAGACTAACACATTATCATGATGGCAACAGAGAAGAGGTCATCATGAAGTGAAGGAGCCATTTGGAGAGTGTCCTGAATTAAGGAGTGGGAAAAGGGGGTCCAATATCACAGACAGATCAGGAGGACATCTAGATCCATTAATCTTCCCGCTGCGTCACTCTGTGTGGCTCAATTCAACCTGCACTCTGGGACTTCCTTAGCATTTATATTGTTGCAGACTTAAAATGGATATCACCATGTGGTAGATGACATTTTAGGTAGCTCATCTTCAATGTTGGAGGAAAGGACATTTAAGTAACTACTCAAATACACAGTCGACTGTCTGTAGTGGAGTGAGATTTTTTTTTTTTTTTTTTTTTAAATCCTAGAGCTTCACTATAGAGTTTCATTGTAGCAGAAGATAATATTTCATCAAATTATTTCCTGTAACACTGAATCAAAGACAACCACCCAGCAGCATGACTTGAAAATGATGCTTCAGTATCTTTCCCCACCAAAGAAGCAAGACTGTAAGCTCTGGGGTCAAGGAAGGCACAGACTATCCTGCATCCCAAGGCAAAGTGTTACAGAATTACATAAATTTGAAGACAGAAGATTATTCTGAAAACAGTGTTTAGTGCTATATTCTGTTATTTTCATATATGGACTGTTTACGGGATCTTCATTTCCTATCAAATTCCTTATGTGGAATACGTGCATAAAACATATGTGCATAATATTGCATAATCCTTAATTTAGGAAAATTTCTCTCTCCCAAAACTATAAAATGGTAATCCTTTACAACATGTGGTGAAAAAAATCAGACACCTAAGACCTGTTTAACAAAACAACAAATGTAAAAGATAAAAGCAGAAACTCAGGAACTAGCTACCCAGAGGAAGAGTAATGCCTTTTCTTCAGCCAAGCTACTTTTGTGAAAGACAACTCTCTTTATACAATGGACAGTCATATAAAAGATATGTTTTTTGAAGAGAGCAAGACAATTACAGAACATTCTATTTTGAAATCCAGGGCTCTGGATCTGTTTGAGGTTCTCAAAGGCTTAACGCTCATTTTGCTACCGAAACAAGAAACTCCACAACAGACTGTCAGTTTTTGTAAGACAATAATATTACATAAATAACTTTTTTCTGCCTGTGTTTTCTCTTGTGTAAACTACAGATATTTCAAAGATAAAAAAAGCCACAAAACACCCAAAAGAGACTACAGAGCAACCTAGGTTCAAGGAAACCAGCTGCAACTGTATTGGGTTTTCCTCCCAGGGCAGTACATACAAATTTACTTCTGTTTTATCTCATGTGATGATGGCGTTGATTTCGACACAGCAAAACTTCTGTCCTGTTATTTCTAACTCAAGTACAACTGTCCAATATGACTGGATTTTCTTCCACCTGTATAGAGGCCTTCTTCCACCTTCTCTACAACTGCTTTAACTATTAGAATATATGATCTGAAATCGTAGCACTTCCTGACTTAAGCCTTCTCCTAAAATACCTACTCACATTTTCACATACTCACACTTTCAAAACGGTACACATTTAGAGCCAACATTTTATATAACAAGTTTGTATTTCCTGATTATCTCAGGAAAAAAAAAAAATATGTATTTTCAGGATAGCTTCTTATTGTTCTGATCATACAATTTTGCTCACATCTAATACAGAGCCTGAACTCAGAGACAATAAAATCCCTAGAAAACCTTTGGAACCAGCAATCAGACAAGCAGGATCCTATGAGTGTTCTCACCAAGAAAAGTATGTCAGCATGGATTTATACTTCATTAGATTCTAAAAAAATCCAATCGAAAAGTGATTAATAAATGCCCAAAAGAAAGGAAAAGTCTGAATCACAACTAGCATGGTAGCAGACTCAACATGAAGGAACTACAAAACATAGCAGAGAGCTGAGATTCACTAACTCCAGCTCTTGCTACCACTTGTTTAATGATGAGAAGCCCAAAAAATAGCAATTGCTTGAAACATATTCCAGACTGTTTCCTTGTAATTCCCTTTTTTGGGATCACGATCTCTTCTTTTTGTACCCTAAACCTTATTTCTCCATCAGGGGTTGTACACTGGAGGGTTGAAAGCAAGCGTGTTGCAAACTGAGAGAAATCTGTGTATGTTTACAGTGTTTGTAACGCTGGTCACAAACAGCTGCGTCTGGCCCTACAGTCATCATTATGCCATTTATCTTAAAAGTGATTTAGTTTTGCATCTTTGCCCTTTAACACAATCCAAGACTTTCAGCTCAACCTGCTGTAACAATATTCTCTTCCACCTTTCTATCTGAAGTAGAGTGGCAATTATTTTAATGGATATGAGTTTGCTCAGTCGTTTTCACAAAATCTCCCGGAGTTGCTGCAGGCAGGCTCCCGCTGACAGACACTCCCAGTGTGTGGCACAGTGTTTCCCACTCCGGGCACTTACCTTAATTTCAGGGCACTGAATTGCATAGGTAGGTACTAAGGCATGTGTCAATCCAGAACTGTGTATTTCCCTCGTTCCTTTCAGGGTATCTGCTGCAATAACATCTTCCTCTTTAGAAACAGGACTTTAGAACTGCATTCAAAGTTGCAAAATGTTCTGGGTTTTTTAACTGTCTTTGAGCTATCATAGAGCTTTAGATTTGTGTATACGTCTTATGTTAGAGACACTTCCAACAACTTTTAAATTTCTGAAAGACACATACTTGCAAAATACTTAACAGCTTCTTTCCCCTTGGAAAGAGCCAAATAGTTAATACCTTATAATACACCTCAGAAACTATCTTGAATTTCTGAATATTCATTAAAACCTCCACTTACAAATATTCTTACTCCCGGACAGGTTCTCCGCAAAGTACAAAATCCGGAGCAGAAGAGTAGAGACGTTAAACTACACCTACTTGGCAAAAAATAGTATTTCAAAGTATGACAAGCGTATTTTTGGCATTTGATGCTGCTTGATATCTAACTGTAATCTATACTGTAAATCAAACGCAAGCGCTTCCCTGTGCTCTTCAGAATGTTACACGGGCTTCAGTACTGCTGTTACACACCACTCTCAATCCCAAAAAGAGTTCTCCCAGGTCAGGTAAGATTTCCTTTCAGTTTACATTAGTTTTTCAGTGCATTAATTTAACGGACACAGATAAAATTATCTTATTTGCAGTAATTTTTGGCATATTGAATTTTAGCAAAATAATACAGTTATGAAGGAAAAGTATAATAAATACTGATAGCTAACTTCATAAACAGTTTCCTATTTCGCCATAAAAGCATATATTCAGAATAGGTGATAAGAAAACCAGTATCTACTAATAATACGTTGTGTATTCTTGAATATAAAGTTTCAGAGATGTCATTATACTTTCAAGAAGAAGAATTTGCACTACAATAATTATGGGCACTGAAAAAAGTGCAACTAAGCAAAGAATTAAGAACAAAGAGTAACAACAAAAAAATGAGGCTTCTCATCAATGACTTGGGAAAAGAGCCTCGGAGACAGGAGCTTTCTGCTCTCTAGAAATATTACAGCTCAAACTCTGCACAATTAAGTCAACAGAAGTTCTGCCAGAGATGTAAATGATCTCACAGTCAAGACCATAAAGAGTCAGGCAACCTAATATTCTGTTTGCTATTGTTTTAAGCCCTGTCCATTCACTTCTTTCCTAACTCTTCAGTTTTATTCACATGTTACTTTTCTGAAAGCGCAGAGGCATCCCCAGTCTCTCACATGAAATGGGAAGAAGTCAAGATCTAAGAAACCAGTAGAGTTCGTTCCAACAGATGCATAAAATAAACACAGTTAAAAGGAAAACATATTTCAACTACTATGTTTCTCTCAAGCTGTAGTATTATATCTCAATCTTAATTAGGGAAGATTTTCAGACTAACAGACCTTTCACACAACTGTATGATTAACGTAGCCACGTCTTCCATAACTATAAATAGTATTTCTTCTTGTGGCCAGCACTAGGAATTCTGTCTTTACAGTATATAATGCCTATGATTCAATTTAAAAATCAGATAATGTCATTTCAAAGTTACAGCATGATAAATTAGTGATGGTGAATTATTTAACTCAGCCAATGGTCTCTTCTGTCCTGTATTTCCAACCAGCTCAACTTCCCGCACCGCAAGTGAATACCAAACAGCTCTCTGGGTCTTAAACAAAGCTGACCTGTCTGCACAAAGTGAGACCAAGGATTTCCATTAAATCCCTCCTGAAAACTAGGCAAAAACCTGGTAAAGGCAGCATATACGGAGGGCTGGGAAAGAAGAAATAGGTCCCCCAGAAAGCAGTATATAGTACTAGAAGAGAGACTGACAGGGCACACCAGAGGGAGAGACAGTTTGGAGGATAAGACTCTTTAGAAAAGAACTAAGTAAGAGCATATACTAAGAAGAAAAAAATGAGATGAAGGGAAAAATAGCAAAAGCAGGAAGAAAAAGTACACAAACATCCATCAGAGATGACACAGGTACGAGCTGATCTTGCCCTGGGCAGAAAGATTGACTGCACAAGTGGCCGAGCCCCCTTTGGCCTTGCTATTCCATGTTTAACTTCAAAGGGGCTTTGCTTAAGACTGCAGCTTGGAAAGCAAGGAGAAACTTCAAAACCCACCAGTACTGGCAGCCATGGCCTAAGGACATAACATTCCCCCTGCTTTGCAGCAAGCCAGCAGTGCAGGTTAGTAAGGGATTACACCAGCGTCAAGTGTGGCACATCACTGTAATAATTCACAATGCTGCGAACCGGACCTTATAATCCTACACGTGTACTCATATTCTATATCACGTTATGCATCCAAGAATAACAATCGCGCTCTCTTCCTCAACACTTGACTCAGGCCAGTATTTCTGTCATTTAAGGAAACCCTTTCATGAAAACCAGAAAAGCATCTTCATCTTGTCAAGGACACCAAGTACTTCAATTACAAGAACTATAAAAATCATCAATGTACTGTGAACTTTACTCATTACGTTTCTCAGCTATGTATTACTGATACTCAGTTAAGTACTAATAGAAAAAAGAAATATAGTCTTGACACTATAAACACAGGCTTCATTTCAGGAAATGCCAAATACTTT
Organism: Chroicocephalus ridibundus; assembly: GCF_963924245.1. Classification (NCBI taxonomy): domain Eukaryota; kingdom Metazoa; phylum Chordata; class Aves; order Charadriiformes; family Laridae; genus Chroicocephalus; species Chroicocephalus ridibundus. Next base: position 42,429,610 of record NC_086291.1, on the reverse strand, counting down.
GTCTAATATATTTACAACAAGAAAAAACTGCAAATGAAACTTGGGTAGCCAAGCCATTAAAGCCTACATGAGATAGAGGGAAGATTTGGACTATAATCAGAAATGCTACATAAAAATAGTTTACCAAAAACTCAATAACTCAAAATTGCTCAAGAAAATAAAAATAAATTAAAAGTACCGTAGCTTGAGCTATTTTAAATTGCTACTATAATCCTGATAACTGGAGCATGTGATACCAAATACTTTCCTAAAAACTAAATTATCTGATATGCATTGAAAATTCAAACGCACACACACACCCGCCACTCTTCCCAATATATATTTTGTCAAGCAGCTGCGACTATTTGGTCTCTAAAAAATAATCATTTGAGTAAAAGGAATAATTTAATTTCAGGTTGTAATGGACCACGATCAATCTCTACCACAGAGTGACAAAATCCTGCTTCCATTTTTACAGCCCATACATAGAATTGTTTTCACACTTCTAAATGGCAAATAAAACGTGCAACATCTTTCCTCTCTTAAGTATCATCAAGTCTAGAGTGAGAAGTGAAGCCAGGGACTTGACATTCTTGGGACACCATCTTCTGCGTCTGATGTATTTTATGATCCAATTCGCCTTGAATAAGCTGAATTTTATTTCAAGTGAAAAAACAGCCATCACTAAACCACTCAGGAATCTAACATACCATGCCACATTTGCAATTCAGGGAGTAGATAAACAAAAGCTGCAGATTTGGACAAGATCTTTCACACTTCGCTGATATGAATCACTCCAGAGTCAAACTTCAGACCACATTTGTTTCACCATCTGCGTGAACCACGTTAAGTTGGCAGCACAATCTCCAACAGCCACATTAAAAATTTTGGAACTGCAGAACATGTGCCACTGTCACACTGCAAAACCATGCCTCTGCTCAAGAGCGGCGGTTCCACCTGGAACTGCCTATACATTTAAAACATACGGAGTGCTGCTTCACCTGTAGTGAACACATACATAAGCAACACCAATACTTTTTTTCCTCATGGAAGCAAACAAGGGAAAATGATATGATGAATCGCCTATTAAATAAGTAAATGCTGATGACTTACAGGCAAGTAGTTTCCCAGCAGCTAAAGATCTGCACTCTTTTAAGCAGTAACTCATCTGAAACCCGACTGGCCATTTTTCTTGTTCTTCCATCTATTTTGTGAGCCACCTCCCGTGCCAGCGTTTTCCCCGTAGCACCTTCCCCGATGGTTTTGCGGGAGGAAAGCCGAGCCGGTGCAGTGCCGCTCGGCTCCCCGCTCCGCGCACCTGGGGCACAGCAGCGCACCCTGCCCGGCACCGCCGCACCGGCACCGCCGCTCCAGCCGCGGCACCGCGCCTCTCCCAGAGCCCCCCACGTCCACGGACGCTCCGCGGACGCGCAGCCCTCCGCCCGGGCCGCCCCGGAAACTTTCCGGCCGTGGCGACCGGCGGCGGCGGGAGCGCCTCCTTGCTGGGGGGAGGGCGGGCAGGGGCCCCGCCGCCGCGCACCTGCCGGGATGCCCCGCGCCGAGCTGCCCCGCTGCACCCCGACACCGGCCGCGAAACTCACCATAAAGAGACGAGCGGAGGCGAAGGGTCGCGGCGCCTCTCCCGTCCGGGCAAGTCGCAGCAGGACGCGGCTCCCCGCCGCCGCAGCCCCTTCCCCGCGGGCAGCGCCACCGCCCTCACCGCCGCATGCCGCGCCCCCCGCCGCCGCCCCGCTCCCCCCGGGCTCGCCGCCAACCGGCAGCGGGGCGCCCGGCCCGCCTGCGAGCAGCGGCGAGACCCCGGGGGCCGTCCCCGCCGCGGCTGCGGGTGGAGGAGGCGGGGGCGAGCGGGCGGCTTCCCACTCCGCTCAGCCGCGGCCGGCGGGAGCCCCGCACCGGCCGGACAGGGACCTTCCCGGGGGTGGAGGCGCTGCCTCTCTCCAGCCGGCGCGGAAAGTGGCTCCGGAGCGGTCGGGCGGGCGAGGGTGACCTTCAAGCCCGGCGGGGCGGGTTGGGCTGGGCTGGGGGGAGAGCTGCGGGGGGCCGGTTGCGCCGAGGGAGGCGGCGGCAGCAGCACCCAGCCGCACGGGAGCGGAGGGAGGGAGGCGAAATGGAGCGGGGCGGCGGCGCGGAGCCCCGGCGGCGCCGGGCGGGGGAGCGGGTCTCCCCGGCGGGCGGAAGGCACGCCCGCAACCGGGATTGGCGGCCGCGCGGCGGCGCCCGGGCTCCCCGCGGGGCCCCGGAGGAGCAACCTCCCCCCCGCATCGCCGGCTGCCCGGCACCGAGGACGACCCGTGCTGGGGGGGAAGGCCGGCAGCTCTGCCGAGGCGGAACCTCCCCGCTTCGCCGGCGGCGCGGTCACAACTTTTTGTCCTCGGCGGAGCGGTGGCCCCCGGGGGTTGTCCCGGAGAGCTGTGTGGTTCCCCGGCAGGATCGGGCAGGGGGTGTCGCTGCTGGCTGCGGGGGGCAAACTAATAACAAACACACACACAGAGTGGCACTTGGGAAATTGCTGATTAAAACGATGCCCTTGGCGGTACTCTGACATCTCCGCCTGCTTCCTCCCCTTCCTCTTGCCCAAAGGAAACAGAATCTTACACGAATTCAAACGCTCAGCTAATGAGAGGAGGATCGCTGCATCCCTAAACGCATGAATTACTGTTAAATCAGGCTGACAGCAGCTATTTATGAGAAAGATCGAAAAAAAAAAAGTAAACATCAAGAACTGTCAGAACACTGCCTTGTCCTTTTCAATACATTAGGTACTAATTCTGTAATGATCAAACATTTTTGTGCTGCTCAACCTCCAGTTACAATAAATTAATACCACTGAGACTTAATTCAACATGCAAACTTGTATCAATTACATATGGGTAGTCTGAGGATAAGATAGATGTGCTACCCCCTATGGTTTCGAAGCAGGGAGTTGTTTTAAGTGTATAGCTAGAAAATGAAAACCCGTGATAGAATGTGTGGTAATGAGGAAGCAAACTTTAAATCGTAAGTGTATGATTCCTTAAAAAAAAATTTTACATGAATCATCTCCCTATAAATTCTTTCATCTGTGCAGAAAATAAATGCAGCTGTAACATTCTTAAGTTCAACTGTAGATGACACATATAACACGTATGGAAGTATCTCCAAAGCACACATCTATATTCCAGTGCCTCTGCTTACAGCTTTGGGGCTTGGCCTATTTCTATTGCTGTTTTAAGGCCCAAGGTGTGATCCTGGATCCCCTAAATTGGGAATCTGCTCAGTGGAATTGCTCATGAACATACCTTTACCAAGTCACACCAGCTTAGGGAGCTGGGTCATTTCAATTATTAAGTTCCGAAATTATTATTCCTCATCAAACATGAAGCAGTGTTAAAGTAATGGCTGGAAACCTTTAGCTCCACATTGTTTATATCTGTCAGATCACTGATATTATAAAGTTAGTCAGACATTCATTTTCAGGATCAAAATTTAAATTGCTGTTATTACAACAGATTCTTTCAAAATGTACGTTTTGCTCTGTGACTGAGGTAGGCTGATGCCTATTAATTTCATTTAAAGACCCCCAGGATGGATCTTTAAATCCACCCTGTGGGTTTCCTCTATTTCTTATTTCAGCCTTCCAATTCTAAAATCAAAACAAAAAGGGAATTGGGAGGCTTCTATGTCCAACAAATGTAAACTGGAGGTCAAAACATCATTCTAAGTTCTTAAAACCACTACAAAATGATTTTAGAGTGAGTAACTTTGGTTATTCTTTGCAGTAGAAAATATCTAAACCCGTATTTACTAATCTGAGTGTGACACTAGTAGAAGCTTAGTGAGTATAAATTAAACATGATGCTGTAAAAATTTCTTCAGCTCTTTCTTAATTTCTGTATATGAAAATAATATTCAACATTTTGATTAAATAAGACTGACTACTTTGATAGCTTTGTCATATGGCCAAATATCTCCTACTTTGTCATAGCTTTCACTGAACTGAACTGATAAAAGAAAAAAAAACAGAAAGAGAAACTTTAATGTAAAAAAATTCTGCCCTTTAACGATACAGGACTCTTGCACAGGACCACACGGCCCTAGGCTTATGAAACAGAGCAAGAAAGAAAGGGCCATCTAGTGCCTTCCCAGATGAAGCAGCCTGTAATTCCTTTCTCTTCTCCATATATGGGATTTTCAGGGTGGCACCAAGGATCAGGCTTGCAAAGATTTTTAGGTATCTCAATTTTTTTCAAAATCTGACCTGTAGTCTTTCATTATCCACTAACCCACCTGTGAAATCACTAGCAGTATTTCTCTAGCCAGCTAGCAGCAGTAAGAATGAAGAATTTAAAACTATTTTAAAATAATAAACAGGTGAAGCTCACACAAATATGTGAGCTATACTAAAATCCTTCATTAAAGAACACAGAAAATGTCACAGACTGGAATTAATAGAAAGTTATCTTTCCACAGCTGAGAAGCAAATACTCATTGGAGTATTAAGCACTACTCACAGGATTAAAACTAATTCAACACAGGTGTTTGTTAGCTTCACCTGCCCTCGATTACAGAAACAGGTGGATATTAAATGTCTAGACCAGAGCACCTCTTTTGGAATATCAATACCGACATATTCTCCTTTTGTATAAATACTATCAAAAAGTCTCTCTTGGGATTTTTTTTCATACCTGTTTTCCCTTTGTTCCCTTCACATGAAAGACCTTTGATCTGCAAGTCATATCTTTCTTAAAAGAACTCCATACTCAAAAGTCTGTCGTCGTTATTACATACAGGCTCCCAGCTGAGGTTAAAGTTTTGCTTCGGTAGGTGGCTACAGGAAGAAATAATTGTTGATTAGAAGATACAACAGATAAATTATGGGCAGAGAAGTAAAAGCCAACAGAGGTAGCATGATACTCTTACAGAAAGGAGTGGCAGAGCAGGGAACAGCACCTAAATGTTCTGTTTTCTGTTCCATTAAAATATTTTCTTTCCTAAACAGGATGTATCCACGTGTACTTGCCTGTACATCTCTTAGACAGCATCTGCCTTCAGAAAGGTATTTTGCTGTTTATTTGTCTTGTAATACACAGTACATTTAAGGTATTTGATTAAAAAACGTTAGTGATTCTGCCCTAAAGTCATAATTGCATGAAGCCGCTATTCACAGTAACTTCTGTAGGTAATGTTTACAAAGAAAATACACAAATTTACATATAATTGTCTAGTCATGCACTTAAACAAGTTGTCTTTGGAAGGAGACATTTTCCAATCTAAAGGAAATTATCAATAGCATGAGAACAAAATAAACGGCAGAACAAAATAAAAGCTCTGTTGAAACACATTTTGAACAAATTCCCAGTCAGAGATTAATCCTTAAAATCTTTTAACAAATTTCTTTTCTGAATAAAAGCCTATTTTGAGTTTTCATAAAACTTGAAGTTATTTTCCCTTTCAAGTAAAATGTCTTCAGAGTTTATTTCCAAATTCTTCTTTTCTTTTTTTTTTTTTTCAGATAGTATTGGAAATAAAACTGGTGTGCAATTATTCTAATCAAGAAGCACCTAGGTTCTTATGAAAAACATCAGGTTTTGCACCTTCTGCAAGAAAGCAGCTGGTCAGCGAAAGAAAAACTGTTCTTGTTTTGTTGCCTGCTGAATTCTGGAATAGATGGAACATCTTGCAGTAGAGGACTCACACTGCAGAAGGCAGAGCTTGAGGAGTGCAAGGTGGAGCAGACACATCCTGAAGCTCAAAGGCAGTAAGAAGCCACCAGAAAGGGTGGCTCCTTACCGTGGCTTACACTATGGCTGTGTAAAACTCACTCAAAACTCACTCCACTAACAAAGTACTTGAAGTTTCTAGACTAAAATGGGGTTATTTCAAGAAATTATTCAATGAGCAAAAGTTTCCACAGTTTTACTGAAATATTTTTTTCTTCCTGCCTTTCCTTTCATGTACTGTCTTGATTTTCAGACGCTGCAGTGATGAGGGTTCCTCCAGGTTCCATCTAGGCCACCTTTTTTTGTCTGCTGTCAGCCTGTTTAGGTCTTCAAACTCATTGTGGCCATGCACTCAAGACTTTTACTGACCCTTCTCCCGCACGTTTTTGGAAAACAGGCAATCAGCATCCTTACTTTCAACTACCCAGACAACGCAGCCTTCTCCGTATGACCCCTCTTCAGTGGTATCCGGGCCAATAAGGTAACTGCAAATGTTGCAGGACTAAATTCTGTATGCAGAAATATTTGGGAGGAGCACTGGGAGCAGAAAGTCTGTGATTTGCTTCCGATCATCTCATCAGCACCAGGAGGCAAGAAGATGGTCTTTTTTTTCTCTGTATAACCTCTGGAACAAGATCATCTTTTTCCTCAGCGTGACTTTTGAAAGGCAGGGTTAAGCGGCCGAGAGCATGTTCGGGGAAGTGTTACTCACACAGAGCTTTCCTTAACAGTCTCCCAACACTCCTTGAACTGTACTGCAGCCTGAGAACACCAACCCATGTGCAACATATGGAACCAGATGGGCATGTATGTACCATGAAACATCCTTAGGTTCAGCACCTGGTCTGTAGAGCTGATCTGTTGTTCAATGCTGCAATTCTGTGGGGTAAAACAGATAACTGCAGTAGACAAAAAAAAAAGGTTTAATTGTTTCTTAAAAAAAATAAGATAATAAAATAGATCTATGAAAAATAGAAAATAGATCTAAAGAAAACAGATCTATGGTATGTGGGAGATGAACTGGAGGTAAAGGATGGTTATTTCTTGTTCTGAATTGTTAATAATTTTTCTGAACAGTAGACTAAGTAAGTGCTGCAGATGCTGTAAAAAAAGAAAAAAATCAAGAGAAAAGTGGTAAAAAAATTATTTCAAGTCTTCAAAACAAAAATTTTGTGTATTTGTAACAATACTATAAATAGCACATACATATCTAATGCTTTAAAAATTCATAATTTATTTTCAGCAAAGAACATCTATAACACATCCACAACCGCTGCAAATGTATGCCTTCATTTGAAGGGCTGTTAATTTCATTACCAATGGTAAGTGAACACACAAGCTATTTGCAGTAAAATAGCCATGCTTAAAGTAAAGTAAATCCATTTGTGGTGGCTGACAATCTATTACAAATTTCAGTGCCATAAACACTTCATGAATCATCTTCAAAATAATTAGGCATTGGTATATACTCTGGTAATAGTCCATTGACAGGTAACCCTTCAGACATCACCAGGAAACGTAGCCGTGAATGATTTGTAGAAAGACAGTATCGTCATCCTTGACATTCATGACAAAACAGGGCACAAACTTAACAAAATGGACAAATCAACTTTCACACACAGAACATGAAAAAAGATGTACCATTCTGTACATGTACCGTTCTGATGGTGGCATTTTTTGAGTTTAACCTCAGATCTCTTAAGTGCTTTTTAATTCTTGACAATTTATAGCATCTTGAGCACTTGTTTTCTGGATAGTGTTGAATAAAGACAATGATGCCAGCTTTGGAGTTTTGGTTAGACTGAATTTCTCCTTCACTTGTGCTTTGTAGAGAAAGGATTATTCGCTGTGTATCAAATACTGTAGTCTGAATAGTTTAATGCCTTTGTCTTGATGTCAGCAGAAGGTGTTAAGCTATTATTGCTGTTGTTACCTTTTTGTTCACATAGTTCTAGTTAGGAAAATAATTTTGTGATATTTGATGCAAACTTCTAAGTTACTGTTACATTTAGGTTTCAGATTTCAGTCTCAAAGAATAAAATTAAGTATATCGTCGCACAGATTTAAAATCTACTTCATTAGAAATCTTTAGTTATTTTAGTAGAATCTTTTAGTAGAATGATAATACTTCTATTTTTAATGCCCAAATAGCAGTATCTTCATGTGCTGATATCTAAATATCTATAAATTAGAGACTTTCCAACTTATTTGTCTGTGATAAAATGTTAATTTGTTTCAGTTCGCCAGGGAGTTGTTATTCTGAAATACCATTTTTCTCTCCCCTGACTTTAACTTCTAGCACATGTAAAATTTCTCTTGAAGAAACATCTCGAAGAAACAACTGCATGCCCAACTCATCAGCATCTACTGGTTTTTATCTCTGTGCTATATCTCCAAGTTATTTTGAGGGTGCCTTGGGACTGAGGACTGTTCAGACAGAGCTGATAGCTTATTGCTTTATATGTGGAAAAAAGGTCAAGCTGGTTTAACTGACCTTTCTTGTAGGAAAATTACAGGTTTGCATGTTGCCTTTTTGTTATCCTTTGTGGCTGGATTGGTCCACAGATTAAACAATATCAGGTTCTGTGCTTCATTTCCATTTATATTTAGGCAGGGCTATGGAAATGTTGAAAAGAATTGTTAAAAGCAACGATGTAAGCATTTTTTCCTTTAAGTTTGGGACATTTGCAAGGGAGGAGATATGCCCTGCTACTTAAAGAAGCAGAGCAGGACTCTGGGAAATTTTAATCCAATTCCATCTCCACCTGACTCCTGAGGATGCCACTGTCCCAAACCACAAGCCACTTCCCCTTTCTCTTCAGCTCTGAAATGGTTTTCTTCCCTGAAAAATGACAACAACGATCCTGACTTTCTTTGTAAAAGAGCTACTAGACCATTTAGCTGTAAACACACAGCCAGGCTATGGAGGAATTCTGTGCCGGCCTGTGTGGACCATGCTGTAACTGGTCCAAGGAGTACACTCTTCTTTTTTAAGCAAAGGAAATACTGCAGATGCTACAGAGAGGCTTTGTAATTCTAGTCACAAATAGAGTAAGAGGGAATACTCATCTTCTCAATACTTAGGTAATAATTCATGGGGAAAATATCTGAACTGGAGAGTCCAGTTAAGCAATATTAGGAGATATATTCAGGGTATATTTCGTGCTGTGATGTGTTGTCTTTAATTCTTGCATTGCCATAGCAGGATTCAGAGCAATTGACAGTTTTTATGGTTTCTTCAAGTGTAACTTCTTTGATTATGCCATAATTCATAAACTTTTTAATATAGAATCACTTGTACAGGTTTGGAAGTACTTTTTCCATACTTGTAGCTTATGCAGTTTACTCTTTCTAGAGCTGTCTGAACAAACTGGCATCTACAACAACTTCAGAATGTGCTAACGTTTTCATCACAACCTCTAACTTTTCACCCTACATTTGAGGAGCTAATTGACACTTGCATTTACATATATGAAAAACTTAAATTCTTATTTGAAGTATTGATTGAAATACTCATGCTCAAAGACAGAATTTGAAAAAAACTTTCGTGAAAACTACTTGATTCTCAATGCTCCAAAACATGAGTTTCTAGCTAATCTTTGTAGTTCATGAATTACTGGATTTTCAAATTATCACCTGCCCCTCAGCCTAACAGTATGGGTTTGGCATTACTCCAGAATTGAAGACAGCAAATCCTGGAGTGTGGATGAATGTAAGTGACAACCACTTGCCTAACATCACACTTGATTCTATGTTTGACAGCAGAGAAAGGATTTAAAATAGTTTTATAAAAAAACACTACGGAGAAGCTATTGTTTAGCCAAGAGAAAGAGAAATAAATTCCCCGGAAATAATGAAATATTTTCCAAAACATTTAGCTGTGGGTCCATATTGCTTTAGATAGAGGATCAAGCTAAATAGTAGCACATTATAAATAAGAATGTGGAAGAAAAGGAAAAAACCTGCAGAGGTGTATTCAGTCACTTTTTAAGGTAGAGAGCCCTAGAAAATCCAAGAGCTGCAAAAAGTCAGATCTGCCACAATCTCTGACTACACATCTTTGGGAGTTAAACTACAGTTAGAAGTAGGTAATTTCTTTCTAGTCTTTTTATCGCTAATGTATTCACATCTCTGCTCTCATATGCGGCATATATATTAGATTCATAAAAACGAATTGAAATTTACTATTTCCTGGATTATCTTATTCCAGTTAAATCCTTGATTCATAAGGCAATTGCTGAAGATAAATAGAAGTTCATGAATTGTTCATAAACTGCAAAAATTCAAAAGTTAGAGATGAAAAATGTAAGACACAAAACCCTTCATCCGTAGGCCACAAATTCAAGTCCAGGTTTGAGATCAGCAACGACCAAGATCCATTTTCATCTTATCACCTGAAGGCCTTCTGGTAGCATTTGTGAACTCAGTTTGTACCATCAGTTCCGTCTCTATAGAATAAGTGGCCACATCAATAATTCACTGGAACTCTGGAACTTGTCAGAAACAAGTAGTTGTGAAATGTAAAGTCTCCTTCATGCATCCAACTGTATAAACAGCACATATGAGCTAATTTATAACCTTCCACTAAGCTGTATGTGAAACTACACACATTTCTTGCACATTTTTAATAAAATAAAGCTCCTCAAATACCAATTCTTTGTAATAATATACTCCTCTGGAAACAACCACCTTTGAGGTTTTGCTGTTCTTTATTGGAAAATGAATAGGAAAACCTTGTCACCAGGGACCTTTGGCTACGCAACTGTTAAAAAAAAAAAAAGCTTCTCCTTAACTGAATAATTTCTACCTTCTGTTGTTAGATGGGAGTACCTCAGAGTCAGACTTAATTGAAAGAAAGCATGGAGGGGGGCAGGGGACATGCCACTATTTATTTTAGGTTTTTCATGTTTCTGGTATTATGGCTTAGATTAAGGGGATTTTTAATGCAATGTGATAATGTGTAACACCTTAAACATTTTTTAATATGCACCAGAGCGAAGACTTGGAGATTGATCCCTACCTTTCTATTGGCAGACAGTAAACAGCATTCTTGAAGTGATTCCTAGCGTAACACTCCAACCGCTCCATCTGCAGCATTTGCGCTCTAATGACTTTCAGCCTATGATGTTGGGAAGGACAACTCCTCTCCAGTGCTGTTTGAGAAGAAGAGATGCTGAAGGCCACTAATGCTCAGATAGAGTCTGTACTAAAAATTAAGTGGACATAGACAGTCACTCAGTTTATTTCTGTAACTACATGTACGGACCTACATTTTTAAATAAATCAGGTTTCAATACTTTGACCATGCTTAATCTGTCAGAAGAATTTTCCTGAGAAAGTGATTAAAAGTAGGCTTTTATTTTTTGCTTACAAGGTTGATTATATCATTACCTTGACACCTTAATCAAAATAGATAGAGGATTCGTACTTATGGATGAGTTTGCACCCGCACAGAAGAGCACTGCAGAACTGTGACCAGTGCCCTCAAATTTATCACCATTCACTACGCTACATTCCTATTTTCAGATATTAAAAATTACAGCCGACTTACTCTTCTACTGCTCTTTTTAGAGCAAGTGAAAATTTAGCCTACTGGTAGCCTACAGGCTGTCCAATGCAGACAAGTCAGGAAGTAATTTGAAAATTGTCTCTGTTGCCAAATGTTTTAATTTTAAAAAAAACCAAATAGTACTCCTTAAGACACTTGTGCTTACACAAAGGGTCAACCCACAAATATACAATATCAGGCAATATTATATAGCTATGGTTATTTCAGCTATACCTATCTTTAATAAAGACAATACTTTTTTGATAAGAATTGTGTTGAAATAATCAACTAGAAGGGATGACAGTCATACCTCAGCAACATCATGCGCTTCAGTACTTTGATACATGCCGAAGATCTTCTAACGTATCTTTACAGCCAGGCAATGAATATAGAAAATATCACATCAATACACAGATAAAAACGATGCCTACTATGGTTTTAGAAATCACCTTCGCGAATTGCCTTTATGCAAATAAAGGCCACATGTTAATTGCATAACTGCTTTAAATATTGTAAGGGATTAAGTAATTATGTTTTTTATAGAATAGAGTCAATAAAAAAATAGTACTCTCTCTTTCAGTCTACTACATAAACTTAATTATGAGTTGAAGCGTTAATGAACCTATAGTAATTTTACACTGAGAACAAGACAGATTGTAATAACCAGGACTCTGCGGAACATTCATTTCAGTGAGAGTTCAACCAGGCACCTACTACTCCAGAAAACCCCTTTGGGTTACAATTTATTCCTTGAGGAAACAAGTTTTTAAAATGGGACATGGCAGTAAGAGTTAGGCTTCCAAAGGCTTGGTCTTTTCCAAAATCAGAGTTAGGACCCTAAACCATGTGAAATTCTATAGATTTTATAAAAAAAGTTGTGTGATTAATCCTTAGCAGACTGTAAGGTTTTTCAATAAGTGTGAGGGGCCACTACTAATTTTTGTTATTAACCTCACTCGATAGAAAGATAATTTGTTTCTCCATTAACGTTAATCTCTTTAAAATATTTCTAGTGGTTCTCCAATTAATTCATGCCCTTTATTTGATTGCAGGGAGACTAACTGCAGGGTAAGATAATGCTTTTTTATGAGTATGTGTGGGAAAAAAAAAAAAAGAACCTATCTTTAAAAAGAAGGCTTTCTTGAAGGAAATTTCACAATTTTTATGTTTCCCAGGCCCGAAAAGGGGTGGACTACAATAGACATGTATCGTAGGTAAAGGATTCCTAGGTAATTCCTAGGTAAAGGATTCCAGAAGCATATAAACCTAGGATTTATATTGCACTCTTACACCAAACACAGTTAAAATCTTTCAGCACAACTGAAAGACAAAACAAAACAAAAGAAACTTGATGGGCAGATAATACTTTCCTTGTAACTGGTGAGAAATAGATTTAGAATAGAAACACCATTTCTCTTTCCTTCTTTGTACAATACTGGAACTGTACTTCCGTAATAGTAATGGGAAACCTCCATTTAGTGGGGTTTGGAAATGCAGGAACATGATGGTGTACAAGTTTAGTTTGGTTAATAAAACAGATGTAACACATCTGAACTGTGTGGCAACAAAAAGACCTTCTGCAAGCACCATTGGTTTCTGCAGCATTTAGGGAGTTTGTGTCAGCTTCAGTTTAAGCTCAGCAATAGAATCATCAATTTAATTAGGTAGGAAACAATGACAAAGGCATGGAAATTGATTTGGGATGTAGAAAGCACACCTTTTTGGTGAGAATTTTGCCCTGAATTGCTCATTAACAGACCACTTAACACTGCCATATAAGTAGCTATGTTTAAATTCCCACTTTAACACACAGAAAAACTGGAAGACTTCTTGCATGTATGAACCGTTATACCTGCTTCCTACACAAAGCGGGAAATCAGTATCAGAAAATCTCCCGGCCGTGTTGCCAAGGCTCTTGCCCCAGCTGTGAAGCCCAGCAGTACAAGGCCTGACCTCCCATTGCTCTCTGCCTTACGCAGGTGTTCCCCTGTGCCTCAAAGTGGCTGCATAAAGCATACGAAACCCAAGGCAGCATATCCATGTTTTATACAAGCTTTTTCTAAATCTTACATCGGCATAAATGGTTAAAGGAAAGGGAAAGAGCAAATGAGATGCCAAAAGCTTTTCTAAAGCCCTCTCCTCACAGATGCCACCCCTGCAGCCTCAGCTACAGAACCTCACCACGTAAATCCCCCCCAGCAGTGAAGCCTGTTCACAAACAGTCTGTGTGGACTGATCACCTGGGGCTCAGTTCTGACCCAAGTTGTGCAAACCAGATAAAACTAAAGACGGGAAAGTCATTCTTCATAGAAAATTACAGCACTATGTGCAGCACCCACTGTGTTTGTCACACAGTATGGATAAACAATACACCTTCGCACTTATCTGCCATTTATCTCTGTCTCACAAGTACAACTGACACAAACCCATGGCATATGGTCCCTCTTCACCTTTCTGCTGACTAGAACCACACACAGTTGAACCTAGTACAGCTCACTATGTAAACCTAGCTGTGTTTTGAAGAATATTCCTTCCCGATTCTGTACTCAGTCAGGATATTAAATCTGTGTTTGAAAGATACCTTTGACTGTACACCAACAAAAGAAAAGGAATTTCTTAACAATTAGCCTTTATCCATTAGAATTAAAAAACTATGCAAGGTCTCCAGTGAGACATAATTCTTCCACAACACTGACAAAATCACTCCCCCTTAGCCTTTTCTTGACTTTTCATCTTTCAGTGCCTTAAATATAAAATTATTGCACTCATCCTTCATTTCTTCACACTGTCCTTCATTTATCTACATGTTTCTTCATTTCTCTGTTTCATAACAGTAACTTTGTTTCCTTGTATCCTGCTCTATTTTATATTTCTTTTCACTGGACAACCTCTTATGAATTGAGTGCCAAGAGGGAAAGCTCCACCGTTTTAGCACTCCCGAGAAGCAAAGGGGACAGAAAGTTTTGAAGAGTTCTCATGATTTATGTATTTTCATTGAGCATTCTTCACCTTCTGTAAAGTGTCAGAAAATAATGAGGTGATGAAAAGTTTGTGAAACAGGATGTGGAAGGCCATGCGTCAAGACACTGTACCCTAGTAATCCACTCACAAATCCTCTTTGTATTCCACTTTCAATCAAAGTATTCCAAGGTTTTTTAAAAAAGGATCCCAGTAGCAGAAGGCTGGGCTTCACTACAGTAAATAAGTGAGAAACTTTGGTGCGAACTATGTGTTAACATATTTTTTGTTATCTTTAGTAGATATTGTTCATTTCTACAATGTAGAAGTATTTAAACCTCATGATTACCATTTTTATAAGGAGAATTTTGTTTTCATAAACTTTTCCAAACAAGGCTCAGAAGTGCCATAAAACCATCTAAGGTGGGTTAGTAAGCCTATGTAACAGTCCTGGAGCTGAAGGAGAACACAATTTGCCTTACAAACCTTTGAGGTAGGAGATTAATTCAAGGAACACATGCAATTTGTTGTATAATGGCTACCAGGACTTCAACCAGATAAGCCTGGTTCTGTTCAAGGCACCACCAGGTTGGCCATCGGGCTCAGCTCTGTCCAGCCGTGGGGCTGTTGGAGCCAACTGGAACCAGTTCAGGGATTTTTTTAGCCTTTCTATAGCAGTAGATTGAAAACCACCTTCAATGTGTCAAATTAACAAACAATAAACCCCCCTCAGAGACTTAGACAGTAATGCAAAAGAAGAATTTGCCGTTCCTAATCAAAAGTGCAATTATGTGTAAAATTGAATTTGTGTATTTACTTTTTTGAAAGCTTTTATTTAGAAAGCAATGGACTACTCATTTGTAAACTGGCAACACTACAAACTTACACTAAGTATTAAAAATACTATTAAAAAAGTTTCGAATTTTGATCTTTACCTGAAAATCTGATGAAAACCGCCCAATTATAACTGAAATGTCCATTCCTGAGGTACTGTTATTCACCATCTTTTTTGCTTCATGAAATTTGACTCCAATTAGAGAAGGCTCTGCCTATTGTACCTGCTAGGGTAGACATAGTTGCTTACAGCCATGACTGTGCCCTCATAGCCAGTTTATATTTTTATAGCTTCATCATACTGTCAAGAGAATTCCTATCTTATTTATACAGCTGTAGAAAAATCAAGCCAAAAGAGTTCTGAAAAACCGTCAAACTGTAAACCATTCTAAAAAAATTTTTAAAAGATCACATTAACAAAATACATATACATACATCTGCTTGTTAACAGTTTACAACTCCGGTAAGGTTTGCATTCATGAGATGCAACGAACAAAACTGCTATAAATTTTAAAGGAATTTAAAATTATTTTATTACAGCGTGTTAATAATAGAAAGACTATTCTTTGAAAGTAATAGAGCAAAAATAAGGCTAGATCTTGTCTCAGGTCATATAAACCATCATTTAAAGACTATCAGCATGTTTTTGTTGTTAGAGGCAGTGACACAAAACTAATTTATGGTGACCAGGCAGAAGGCATCCAGCCGGAGAAAACCTCCCCAGTAATCAATGACAAAAAAGTCACCTCAGTTAGGTTTTCACTGCAAACTGAGACAGCTTCAGTACACACTGGTTACCCACGCACTCCTCGCTGCCAAAGAGAGAAAGGCTTGGAAAACTAATTAAGCCTGAAATTATGTAGCATCATGGAATATTTGCCTATGATGCAAGTGCTTCTGATCCAAAGGCAGGCTCATAATTTACCCAGTGACTACAGGCACACACATTTCAGTGTTCTGGGTGACAATATCACATGTTATGTGCAACTGCTATATTTTTATTTAAGGCAAAAATTGTGTGAAGCTATAGCAAGCATTTGGAGAAAAATTAACCATGACAATGAGCAATGCTTGACAGTTATAAGTCTGATATTGCAGGCTTCTGCATTATATGGAATTGCAGGTGATTCACTAGAACGTCTTCTGTCTTACAGCAGAGTAACTTATGATTTTGAAAAAGCTATGGGAATAAATAGACACTGCTGCTTCCATCTAGAGCTCTGCGCTACTTTTAATAATCAGTCAGTTGAGAATCATGCAAAGTAGATAAAATAAAAATTGATTCCAATTTTGAAATCATTAGCTACACAAATACAACTTTTCTTTTATATTACAATCCATAAGCCATTTACACAAAATTCTCAAATTGCTGCAATGCAGGCCCAGCAGGCTGTAGAAACTGAGTACAGCCTACGTTTAAATTTAGTATTATCTTCTCTTTTTGAGAGAAGGAAAAAATCAAACGATCCTTAAAATTATAGTTTCCCTTTTATTGCATTCTCAGTTAGGTAATATTTACAATAAAACCAAAGCACCTGCAGAGTTTTCATAGCAGACAAAAAAGTGTTTTATATAGAGAAGGATGAAGACATTGTGATCACGCCCTATTTTGACAACACTACAGTAACTTTACCCTTAGTAACGAAACAAAACAAAAAAATAAGCATGCACAAATTTGGAAAAATTAATATGCTCTATGGATCCAACTTATAGTATACTTATACTGAAAGAATGCAAGTAGGTTTTGTTTCATTAGTATTTGCTTTAAATAGCAACTTACTGTGAATGTCAGTAGAAAATACAATGAAAGAGGATATACATGTAGCTAGTGCCTTCTACATTATGCTGATATAACCTGAAAATATCTTTTTCTTTCAGTTAACATCTGTCCTATTAGATACTTTCAGAGGTTTTAAGAAAGAATATATGCAGTAACTTTTTTATGTCACAGAGAAATTGTATCAGTGAATTCCTCCCCTAATAGTTCCACAGTAGTTTTGCTACACTAATTTATGTTTGTAGTACATGTGACATGGCGTACTGTCAACGTCAGTAAATAAAACTTTTTAATCTCCTTAGGAGAAAAAATCTTCAGTCAAGTCTCCAAGTTATTTCATCATTTAAAATATAGTATGTGTCAAAAATAGATCTTGCTGTAGAAAAAATAAGTATCATAGATTATAACAATTAGTCTAGAATGAAAATCAAATAATTAAAATAGTGGAATTCCATGAGAAAATTCTGAACCACTATTTATCTCATTAGCTGTCTTAAGTGATTAAGAAATAACAATCATTTTAGTACCTACACTTAGTTCTTCAATTGGAAGACAGTGTGTCTTTTATTTTATTGTTGAAAAAATGACCAGAAATCAGTACCAAAGGAGAACCTGCCATTACAAGACACACAGAATTCCTCATTTTCTTACCTTTAATGTTTTCCAACAAGATAATGCCTTTGACAGCTTCTGAAATTTTGAATGTTAATTCAGCCTTTCAAATTAAGCTAGTTCATACTATCACGTACCCCCCTTGAAACAAAACAAAAAACAATTTTAAGAAGTTACAAATAACCTACTATGTTTGAACATAAGAAAAACTAACTAGAATTCTAAGATTTCTGAATATTAAAGAAAGTGATTTTTTAGTGTACAGTACAGACGGCAAGCATGATTAAACAGAATTATTCAGATCAGATTTTTAAGTAATGAATACATTTAAGCAAAATAGAAGTTCTTCATCAAAAATGAAAGAAGAGCCATACTGGCAAGCATCCTTCTGGTATTCAGCTCTCATTATCTTCTTCTGCTGCTTAGCTCGGGAAAACGAGGCTTGCACCACTTACAATAATACTTGTCTTGCAAGACTGACACGGAAATTTTGCCCTCTATTTCAGTGAATCAAGACTGCTAGATTGTGTTACATGGAAAGAATCTTTACAACGCTGAAGCTATTCTTCTTGGCCTCCATATTCATGCCATGATCCTGTGCTGATGCTTCTGATGTGGGAAAGTGTAAGTGAAACGGACAACAGAGTAAGGCAACTCACAGGAAAATGGGGAGCAAAGGGATATCCTCACTCATCTCGGGCAAGTGGAGAAAGCCCAGTTGTTTAGGTGGCGTGGGTTTTATTACATATAAAAACAGTTGCCAAAAGGGTGGGAAGCCTCTAGGGGAAGGAGAAAAATAAAATAATGTTTTCTCTAAGAGCTTGCACTCTCATTGACAGTTCCTAGAAATGACAGATAACAAAATTCACGTTATCTATAGATGCTTTGGTTTGCCCAGGCAAACTGGGTTGTGCAGAGAGCAAGACTCCGATACTGAGAGACCTGGTGAGAGAAGGAGCCAGCAGCTTGAGCTGATGCTAAGAAATGGAACTTCTCAAAGGAAGACTTGCTTCCTTTTTAAGAAACAATTTCTGAGTATTATCTAACGGTTTCTATATACAGGGATTAACCATATCTATGTAACAACATACATTGATAGTGGTTCACAAGTAGTGCTATCAGTAACAGGTCACACCTTGAGTTGTACCACGCAGATCATAGTATAGCTTTCTCGAATACTTGCCACTTAAACTTTTAACACTGACTTATGAGTCATACATTATAAGCTTGCCACTAATTCTCATTTAATATGGAGCCAGTAACAGGTTTTGTTGGCATCATTCCAGAAATTAATTATATATTTTCACTGAGGAAAAAAAAATAAAACTAAAAAAAAGCCTGCAGTGAAAGCATGAGGAAGTCACTCCTACAGTAATCCTATGGCTTCTCTCCCATTTCCACTGACAAAATTCTTACAAATGTATAGCCACAAAGTGCAGCAGAAAATTTCATGCTTATATTGAAGAGATTAATGGACTATTCTCTCATTTCCAAGGTTACTTAGAATAGATTTTATGGCCCCTTTCGTCTGACAGGTTTGGCCTTTGCTATAAAACCTGTGCCTGAGCTTTGACAAATTTGGACTGTTTTCATACAGGTTTTTTTGTTGGAATCAAACTGACATTTTTAAAAAACATTTGCAAAAGTAAGCAAGTATTTACAAACATCAGTAAGATTTTATCCTAAAACAGGGAAGTTAATTGACGACATAATTCTTTCATCATAATTACATGAATTTTCTGGCAGAGTATTGCCACTATATAGAGGAGAGACTGAGGACCTGGGTCAACAATAGAGGTACCACAACATATTTTTGCAGTATTCTTCTTTTTTATTTTTCTTTTGCAGTATTATGCTCTGAGGAATGTAGCAGCAAGCAGCCTGGTGCTGATGATGTATCACACTAGTACATCATCAGAAATGTTGCTTTAACATTATGTTTTACGGATAAGGTGCTTTAATGATACATTCCTCAAAGTCAGCACCAGCACAAATTCCATAAAAGATAACAGGAACTAGACTGCAAGTTATACACTGACTTGCTAGTAACATACTAACATAGTAACATTACTATATGATAAATAAATAACTAGAAAAAAATAGCACCTATGTTTCTATAATTTGCCTTCACAGAAATTAACTAAAGAATCTTCTCGTTGTACACACACAGTTTTAAGATTATTACTGGTTTTGGGAGATTACCTTCTGTGTGTACGTAGTTTTAAAATTATATATGACTTTGCTGATTAAAACAGGAATAAATGTTTTGCTGACTATTTTCATCTAGAAATAGTATGGCATTGCTAGCTGATAGAGACGCGTGAAATGCAAATATATCAGCAGAACTATATTCCCACTCTGACGGTAAAGAAAATCACTGTAATATTCATCTGCTCCTATCAGATATTTGGTCATAGCCATTGTCATAACACATACCAACTTTTATAGCAATAAGTTATTTTTATTTATTTACTATTACCAAAGTGTACTAAAAATGCTTGTAAACCTTGCTGATTATTCTATTTTTCAGCATACAGTCATAACCGGTTTTCAAAGCAATATTGGAAAGGAGCCTAAAACAACAGTTACAACAATCTCTCATAATTACATAGTTAAGAGACTATACTAATATAACCCTATATACAGAAATCAAGTTTTTACCACCAGTTTGAAGGAAGCCGCTTATAGAGAAATACCAGATTTAGGAACAAAACTTGAAACAGAAATGTGTAGCAAATATTTTGCATTTTGCGCAGGGAATTTCATACCTAGTTTCAAATCCAAGTTATACCTTAGGCTTTTGAACCCAGATCTAGTCTGTTAGATAAACCAAGGCTGTTCAGATATTACTGTGTAGACTCAGCTGACATTAACACCCACACACCACCCAACTATGCTGCATGTCGTAATTAAATACCTAAGGTGAAACTTGCTTTGCATCTACAGAGGAAGATATATTTGATGACTCAGTGTGTTCCAGCAACTGAAGCTTGCAAGCTACAAATTCCCCAGCCATCTCACACTTGCAGCTGAATTGCAGGCCTGGAGAGAAGTCATTTTATAAACACATCTAATCGAATTCTGTTCCATATGCCAGGCAAATTGAAGGTAGACAAGCAGATTCGGAACGGGCATTTGAAATGAATTTCACATATGAAATCAATCTAACAAGCAAAAAAAAAAAATAATGCATTTTGTGACTCATCTGAATGTCAGAACATCAAGAACTGAGGAAGGGAGAGAGACTGAAATAACTAAGGCCTGAGAAGTGCGTGATACGTGAGTACAAACAGCTAAAGGAACGTTGTCATCCCTCTGCTCACAGAGGACCAGTAGGGAGGAGCAAACAAACAAACAAAAAGCATAAAGCCTCCAGAGTGCAGAAGGATGCCTGGGAAGACAGAAGATATAAAAATAGTATATCAAAGTCTTTATGGAAAAGTAGAAAATATTTCATCATCTCCTGTACTTTCCCCAATCAACAATAAAAAGATGATTTATAGACAAGTGAAAGTAAAAACACATGAGAAAAGTACTCACTGTATTTCTAAGAGAGATATTAATTGAAATATAGTACATAGTCTGATATTAAATAGCATTAGGGTTTAGATTCTCCTCAGAGGACTGCTCCTAAAATACAGCCTTACTCTAATGCACTTGCCGTCTCTTCCATATAGTGATCACATGTATTGTCCTCCTATCATTAAATGGCAAAAATTAACTTTAAAATCAAGCCCACCTAGCAGGACTCCCTGACAAGAAAAAGAAAATTAATCCCTTCTTAAAAAGCCCCTTCAAATTGGCCAGATCAGTCTGGTAATAGGAAAAATGCCTCCTTCATAAATGCAAAAGATGATGAACAAGATAGATACAGATTCTCGAAGACCTAGCCTTACTCTAATTCCAGGGATGTAGAAGAGTCCTTAGGGTTGAAAAATACAGTAGGCCTTGCTAAATTTGTGAGTTTTAACATTCAGCCCTGAATGCTCCTCCTGTACTCAGAAAAGCTACGTCCTTTAGAAAGGTGAATATTAAATCACCCATGTCATTTTTTCAGTTTTGTTTTGACAGAATTATGAGCCCATTAATAACAAAGAAAATAACTGAATATAAAAAAGCCTGCAAAGTTTTAGCTGAAAATTGTTGCTAAACAAAGCAGAGCTCTGATTGTACCTTAAGATTATGGGGTTTTTTTCTGATTTAAAAGAAGCAAAAATAAGAATAATGACAACATACATGTACACATGTATCCATGTACTGACACAAGAGGAAGACATCTTTAGTTCCTAGATGTGATGGGCTGACTTTGTCTGCATGCCTGATGCCCACCCAGCTGCTCTCTTCCTCCCCATCCTCATCAGGACAGGGGGAAAAATAAGATAGAAAAGCTCACAGGTCAAGAGTAAGACAGAGAGTTAATTTACAAATTACTGTCATGGGGAAAACAGACTTGACTTGCAGAAAATTAATTTAATCTATTGCCAATTAAAAATAGATTTGGACGGCAAGAAACAAAGACAAAAGCTAAAATGCCTTCCCCCCACTCAACACTTCGTTATTCCCCAAGGCTCAACTTCGGTCCTTCATTCCAGACTCCTCTACTTCCCCTTCCCGAGCGGTGCCAAGAGGTGGGCAGTGGAGACTGTGATCAGCCCATAACAGCTCCTCTCTGCCACTCCTTCCTCCTCGCACTCTTCCCCTGCTCCGCCATGGCCTCCCCAGGGGCTGCCGGGGAACCCCTGCTCCGGTGTCCACAGCCCCCCCTGCCCCTCCTGCTCTCCCCGGGGCTCACACTGGTCCCTCACTCCTCGATGCCTGGGCAGCGTTTGCACCTTCTGAAACGTGTTTTCCAAAAATGCCACCAGCCTCACTGAGGGGCTCAGCTGTGCCCCGCACTGGGGCAGTTGTGTTAATTTTGTTGACAGCAGCCTCTATGGTGCTGTGTTTTGGATTTGTGACCAAAACAGCGTTGAAAACACAGGGATGTATCACTTCTCACTGAGCAGCCTCAAGCTGCTCTCACACAGCCTCAAGCCCTGTGCTGTTCCTCAGGCTGCCGCACCAGCGACTGGGCTGGGGGCACACAAGAAGTCAGGAGGGGACAGAGCTGGGACAGATGGTCCTGACTGACCAAAGGGATGTTCCAGACCATTTGATCTCGTGATCAGCAATAAAAGCTGAGAGAAAGAGAGAGGAAGGGGGGATTATTGGAGTTACTGCGTTTGTTGTCCCAAGTAAGGTTTATGAGAGGCGAAACATCTGCCTGCCGATGGGAAGTAGTGAATTAATTCCTCATTTTCCTTTGCTTGTATGTGCCACTTCACTTACTAAACTGTCTTTATCTCAAGTCATGAGCTTTTCTCACTGATGCCCTTCCAATTCTCTCCCTCATCCCACCATGTGGGTGAGTGAGCGAGCAGCTGTTGGGGCTTTAGCTGCCAGCTGGGGTCAACCCACCGCACTGCTTCTGCTTGCAAGACTTTTTGAGAGAGAGATGCCCAAGATTTTTTTCCCCAGCATCCTGATACCTCATCTCCTCCCACCTATATAATTTTACTTCTTTTTATTCACAAACTTCTGAAAGCTTGGAAACTCACCCCTATTAGCTCAAACCCAGGCTAACTTGCACACACCTGACCTTCACCATCAATTCTCTCTTTTTTTTCTTTTTTTTCCCCAAATCTTGTGAACACAGATTCTCTGTGAAACCATGTATTGCGGCCATTCTTTCTCCTACCTTGCCCTGGCACAGAGCTAATATACTTCCTTCTATCTTTAGCCACCGTGGAGCATAGCTTTCTTACATTAAGGGACTCTTAGGCAGGCCTGGCAGAATTCAAGCATTATCTGACCCTGTACAATAACAGTATTCTCCAGAGGGTCCTTACATTTATTTTATTTGTCCTTTGTACTTATTCAAACAAACACAAAGGAACTACAGGGCAATGGTGAATTAGGACCTAAATTTTAATTCTTGTTCTAGATACTTGATTGGTTTTATTCCACTAGAGGCAAGCTCTCAAGACATAAACAGAATTAAAAATGCATGGACCGAACTTAAAACGTAATATAATAAATGAAATGTGATACTCTTACTTAATAGCTTTAGCTATTCAAAGTTCAAAGGCATACTGTATTTCAATTATAAAATGAAACATCATTTTGTTCAAAGCAAAAACATCCGCTGAGATGCAAAATCCCTTCTGGAGATTTTCTTTTACTATTTCACTATTTTTAACCCAAAACTCTAGGGCAGGTACTGTCAAATATCAAACCAATTTGGTTCACCAAACCAGGTTATAAAGATGACCTAATTTAATCTCTAACTGATGAGGACATTTCCTTGAAAGACTACATAGTCTCCAATGGTTTACCTTGGTTTAGTCTATTAAGTAAAGTAAATCAGAAGAGCATATTTCTTTATATTTCTAAAATATCTTAATTAAAAAAGCTTTAAGAAAGCCTCTTTGAATATTTAGGAAACCTGTACACCTTAAATGACTTGCTACGGAATGGCTTGATCCAAGACTACTACACACAGTGCAAAAAACCCACGTAACCAAGCTGTAACATTCTGCAGAGCTACAAATGCAGCTGTTACAGGTATGTGCGCTCTCATGGACTTTATTATGATTACTCGGAAGTCTGTTCTTTTTTATTGTGGGTATAATTTAGTGTTTGTCTATTTTTAAGAAGCTACGGTGTAGAAGATACAATTACTGATAATCTGTGCATGCACTACAATGTGCACAATCTCAGTTTACAGCTTATACAAGCACAGACAGACAAACCACTACAGTAAACACTTGATGTAGCATTTTTTACCCTTTCTTAACCATTTTATCACAGAGGTGCCACCAGCATTGCTGACGGGTTCAGCTTTGGGCAGAGGCAGGTCCATTTTAAAGCTGTCTGAAACTGGCTCTGCTCGACACGAGGGCAGCTCCTGGTCTCTTCTCACAGAAGCCATCCCTACAGCCTCCCCTCTACTACCAAAACCTTGCCACATAAGCCCAATATGCATGGATAGCATATAATGGAGAAAAAAATACTGAGAAACTTAAAAGAACCTCAATGAGGTTAATAAGAAACCTTTTAATCACAGAAACTATCTACTACATGTTGCTGTAACTGAATCAGTAGTGCAAAAAGGCAACTTCCACTGTTATCTTGAATTTTTCAAATGATAAGGCATAAGAAAAAGCAAACATGGCTTTCACTCATATTTCATACACCAAAAGACCTTCATCAGATTTACTGTAAAAACAGCTAGTGCAAAGAAAGTAAACTGGCCGAGAGGTAAAGGACTGTATCGTTATGATGTGTCAAAATTGGACACTATGCTATAAACTCTTCAAGCTTGGCAATCTGGGATTTACTTGATAGAAAGCAAAAATGTCCGGAGATGGCCAGTGAAGTATTCATGTGTGTACAGACACTTTCTACTGCTTCTGTTTCCTCCTGTATCGACTCTCCTACCACTAACAAAAAGGGTAAGAGCTTCTCAGAGAGAGGAATGGGGAAGGAGATATTAGACATCCTTCCATGAACAACTGTCCACTGGTCTGGAGGAAGCTGGAAGCCCATCTGTGGGGAGGAGGGAGAAGTGGGAGGCAGGAGTGGAGCACTGCGCTTTGTTCACTGCTGCTGTTCCACTTCTCTCATTCCTCTTTCATTTTATAGGTGAAGGAAGAAAATGGAAACACAGGAAAGGGAAACTATGTTCTTACTAGGTGAATCTTACAATGTACAATATAAATATATCTTCTATGTAGGTTTTTTTAAACTCTGATACATGGTGTCACATTTAGATAATGTTTTCTTGGATGGATTTATCTATGTATTATTAACATGCACACACCAAAGCAGCTATGCACTAGAATCAGAGTGTAAAAGTTGGATTGAATGGCTGCCAACGAACTATTAAAAGCATTTTAGTTCACCAAGCTTGCAATTTAAATTCATTTGAAGACATTCCCACTGCATGCTCTGAAACAATTAAAGTCCATTGCAGATGCTGTCCTGGATATAAACAGGACAAGCCTTTGTGTTCTTGTCTGAATCGTAAGAAGCTGGTTTACTCTGCTTATGCTATAAAAATCTATCTAACCAGGATTATTAGAGGTTGGTGGAATGTTAGACTCCAGAGAGTCACTCTAGCGAGTTACTCGGATGGAAAGCAGGTGAAAACTCCATAAAAATGCATGCATTAAATGTTGAGTCATAGTAGCAGGGCACACTCTTATTTCCAGCTAGAATATGAACAGGAGTGTAAGAATCTCTCTACCAGGAAAGCAGAGGTTGGTTTCAAGAGATAATTTTTACATCTTATCTTAAAAAAAAAAAAGCGAGAGCTGAAACACAGTTGGTAGGGGTGTCTTGAGCTACCAACAGTGGTCCTAAAAAGGAGATGCTGGTACTGACGTTAAACCAAGAAAACTCAATTCAATTGCTTTCTAGCAGGTTGATGGTACATAGTGGCCATAAAGATGATGCAGTGATTCATGGGGAGAATTTCTTCAGGGAAAATGTCTGTATCACTATTTTATAGCTCCCAAGCCAGTAGAGAAAGCTTATATTGCTGCATGGTGGTGAAATCCTGGGCCACAGAGCAATTCTAACTCTACTGTTTCTCCTGTAGTTGACTACTAACTTCCTTAATCTTGATGTTTTTATAAGTAATTTCTTAGCTTTTAAGAATAAATAAGCTTTAGTGATGAAATTTTGCTACTTCACTCCTTTCCTACAGCACAGGATCATTATTCTTCATGGTCTATTTTAGACCAGTTTGGCAGGTCCTTTCACTCTTATCTATATAAAAAAAAATATTTTTTTTCTACTGGTGATTAAATAGGATCCTGCTAAGCGTGTTGAGAGTCGAAACTCCACCATCCAAGACAGAGCTCAAAAACCCCTGTGCTGTCTCAGTTTGTTGTTAGGGTTTGCAGACAGAGATCCATCCGAACAGGAAGCCACTAACAACATCTTGCTTAATAAGAGCCTGCTCTAACACTGAGCACCACAAAGCTCAGTCACGTCACTTATATAAAACCAGAATCTTCTATACCCTTGAAATGATAAAATCACATTTGCCTCCTATATATGAGACCTTTTGACTATACTAAATAATATTTACAGGTGCTTAAATAATTGTTAAATAAGCTAAGTAAAATAACAGCGGAATATAACAGAATTCTTTAGAAATGCAATCCTTGGAGAAAAAGTATCGTTACTAGTGGTAAACACTGACGGCTGAAACCACCAAGGTCAGTTTTTATAGACAAATGACCTTTCTTACTTTCAGGTAATACACAAATTAGCTTATGATGCCTTCACCGTGTCTTTTTTGAAACACGCATATTTTTTAAATAGCAAACATGTTGTAATATAAGCAAATTACACCTCTATACATTACAGGTAACCAGCCTGAAGAAATACACTGAAGCAAACAATAGTTTTACAAAGGCAATCTGTTTTTCTGTGCTTTTAAGAAAAATAATTTAAGCCGGATGAACACAGTGCAAAGCAGGTAGTGCTTTAGCATTTTTTTTTGCTCCAAACGTGGTGATCCTTTGATAAGAGTGATTGATTGTGTCTGGGTAAGTTTGCTTAATATTTGCTGTGGACACTGTCTTGACTGAGGCTCAATCAATCACTTTGAACAGGAAATCAGGGCTAATGCACTAAAACAATATCTGTTATGCACTCAGTTAATCCATCACAATTCTCTTGTGCAGAGTCGGGGCGCAGTCCTGTGACTGAATGCTGACTTAAAATGGATCTTTGAGCTTGTTTTTTTTTAAAAAAAAAGACTTCTTGTTCAGCTGTTTATAAAATGTTAAATGTACAGGAACCATATTCTCCACCCCAAGTTGAGCTTATATTAGGAAATTTGAAATAAATTAAATGCAGTGTGCCCTTTAAAGATTTTTCAAGTAAAAAACATATATTAAAGTCTGTGAAGTCTGATGTTACCAAATTTAAAAGCAAAACTCCAGCAGAGTTCAAACAAGGCCAGATCATCTATTACCTTAGGCAGACTTTAATTCCCATCATTCACCTTAATATTTTTTGTAATAAGTTCCTAAACTCTTTTTTTTTAATATTTGTTAAAAGTGACTGTTAAACTTTAGTATACTTTACATGTGAAATAGTCCCATTTCTTTACACTCCTCACAGGTCACAGATAAGCTCATATGTACAGAAAGTACATAAATATTACAAACACACAGAAATGCATTGAGGATTTGGACATTAAGATTTAAGGTGCCTTTTCACATACCTGACCTGGAAGAGTAAAACATTTGTTTACTGGAAATTAAGCCTTAGAATAGAAAAAAAAATATGAAATTTCTCCATAGGAAAATCAGGAAAAATATCAAATACAGACTCTTTTCCTAAATTTATCATTTCGTTCCTCATATATGAGCATTTAAACTTCAAAAAAAACAGCAGAAACTTTGAACCCTGAGGAAGAGCATTCACTGCAGGCAGGAAGCTATAGGAAAATCACCTGAATGACAGATATGCTTCTGTGAAGTTCCTGTGAGTTGCTTTTAGTCAACTAGCATATTATTTTATCACCTGGTTTTGGACAGAAACAATCAAATTGCTAGAATTAATGATCTCATTGTTTCTTTGTTACCAAGTATCTGTCTTTCAAATTAAAATTTTCATGTATAATGGTATCATTAGTTCTTCTTCCTCCTCTTGTTATAAAAAGGGAGCGCTTAAAACTTTGTAGTAACTTTCAAATCACAGGTATATAGATCAGAATGCCTACGGTAGGGGGTGATGAAGTAATGCTAGCCTACGTAGAAGCAGAACACAACATGGAGTTACACGCTCCGTTAACATTGCAAGCAACCAGACTGGCTCAACAGAATTTTACTTCTCAAGGCCAAGGTGACGCCTGAGTGAGCTCAGCTATTTAAAAGGCTGGGGTTGTCCTGACTAACTCAAAATCACAGCAATCGTGCAGAATCACCAAGAAAACATACACCTGTTACTTTCATCCATAGTCTTACTGCATCACGTTATGCCACTTCTTTACTGACATGACAACTTACGTTGTGCTTTTAGAACTAAATATTTGCAACAGATTAATTGATATATAATGAGGAAGCTTAGACCTGTCAGCTGGAATTATCCCCAGAAAGGGGCAAAACCCTATGGAAATCACTAGATTTTGTCACACAGAAAAGATTGAGCCTAATGACTTAATTTTCACCTTCTCTAAGTCTTCAGAATTCCTTGCATGTATTCTACTTCTTTTCAGACTTTGGGATGCATATGATCATTAAAGACTTACCCGTCCATACTGCTGTCTACTTTTAAATTCACATGCCCATTAATCATGACCATAATGTAATTAATATCTGTAGTTATCACTCACTCTATACATTCCCCTAAGAATACCTGTAGCTAGTCATCAGTGGGAAAGGCATAATTTCCTTACTCTTTCATTGTATTTCTCTTTGAAGGACATGATCTTGCAGAGTTCTAACGCTTCATGTTCTTCAGCCACCCTAAAGTGTATCACAAAACACTGTCCAGACAGTTAGGCCTCAACATAAGTGTATGCTGTAGGGATAGCAGCTGTTTGACAATGACTTTTATTTTGGTTTTCTATTGTCTTCTGGATAACATTTTGTCAATAGCCTATCGTCTTTCGTGACCCAAACTTCCCAGGAGACAATTTGCTCTTGTGAATGGGTTTGTGTATTCTCTTCCATAAACTGATTGGCTAAACGATATTGATGCATTTTGGAGCTCATGAACAGTGACAGATCTGGAGAAGACAACTCTACCAGAGAGTTCAGAAATCTTAATTATCTTGAGTTAATAGCCACAAAGTCAAACTGGAAACATGTTTTTGCTAATGTACAAAATATTATAAAAATTCAATTATTGACCATTGATTGTACAGGAAACTTAAATTTTGTATTAGTCACTGAACAGGGACAGTCTGAGGATTAGAAATTATTTTTTTCTGTTACTGCATCACTGATATTATCTATTTTTTACTATTGCTCTATTATTCAAACTTCAGGTGCCACAGGCCATGCCTTCAATCTTGTTTTAGAGATTTCTTTATGCCAGTAATTGAATGGTAGGCTTTATGTCAACTTAGTTGTTTGTCGACACTGAGCACTGTCACTAGCTGTGCCTATAACAATGATTTCTTTTGTGACATGTACGTCACTCTCTCCTCCAGGAATCTGTCCAAGGCCAACAATTCACTTCAAATAGTTATTCTGAAAACCATCAAAATGAAAGTACTTTGAAATATTATTACCTTAGGACAAAAACGATGCATTGATTTATCTATGGGCAATTTCTTCCATATCCTTGGTCTCTTTACACATGAACAGCATTTCACCAATATCATGGATTTAGAGCTACGGCCATAAGGGAACTCAAAAGATGGCAATGGAAAAAGGAGTCTACCATTCTGTGACATAATTAGGATAATTATTATTATTTAAAGATTATTGTATTTAGTTTTCTTTTTTATTCTGTAATTGATATCAATGCAGTGCCATCTCTTATCTTCCTACAGGCAGAAATGAAGGCACCAAAAGTGTATTTACTCCATATCCCGCGTCTTTCATCATAGCGTTGATCAGAATGTGACATTAGGACTAATGTTGAAAAGGACCATTGGTTAATAAATTCCATTTTCACCTTTGACCTAAGTTAAAAACTGCCTCAGGTTGTCTGCTTTTGTTCTTAGCTTAGTATCTTATCTGGTCAGCGTTTTCCCCTATTACACATAATGTGAGCAGACAGGCAGCCTAAGAACAAACTCATTCAAGGTGGTGATGTAGTTTGAGGCATACAGATAGTCAGAGTCGCACATACTATGCTCAAAAAGCATTTATCTTCTTTCTGTCCTGTGCATTTTAAAATAAAGTAATGCAAAACCGTTTACAACATATATATTTGCATTATACAATATAATTATCTTATGTATAATAATACATGTAGCTGTTAGACTTTCACTTTATAGCACTGTAAGAACTACAAGATAAAAGACTACCGCTCATGGAATGTCAAGCTAAGAATACCCTATACCACTAAAATACTAGGGCTTCCATAATCACAACAAATGTAGTCCAAACAAAAGCTAAAGGTTTTGTAGAGTGTAGAGTATTGCTGAGTGAAATATGAAAATTGATACTGTCAGTAAAGATTCTTGAAACAAGTTATTTTTGCCACTTGAAACAAAGGATGCAAGAGCTTTTTTAATTATAACACCTAGCTTGTCGTACATGAATGCAAAAATGCATGAGGTTACTCCTATCAGTGTAATAGTTCCTTCGAGCCCCCCTCTCCCCACTCCCACATAGACATACATTATTCAGCATGTTAGAGACCATCTGGAACTTGCTCCTGAAATAGCCCAGGACTTGATGACCTTCCAGATACACTGCAAAACCCATTTGTTTGACAAGGGTTTGGGGGAAGGTTGTGGGTGTGTTGTTTCTGAAAGGATTAAGCAGGCTATTTTACAGTTTTGATTAATGCTTGATTTAATTTACTATTTGTATGTGACTGTTTCTGATACTGAGAGGTCATTCACTTTTACTGTTAAGCTTAATGAAGGCTTCCGGTGTTTACTGCTTAAATATAAGTATGCATATAAACAGTCACTGGCACCAGGCCTGATAAATGCCCATTAAAGTCAATGAGAAGACTCTCATTGCTGAAGGTGGTGGGCTTTTTGTAATACAGAACCTTTCCTCTTCTGGGAGTGCAACTACACTCGCACAGAGTCAATCGTAAACGTGTCTACAGTTCACCGTCACAACAGCTGAACACCAGGTTTAAGTCTAGCTAAATGCTGTTTTGTACCCATGCAATCAGTGATATACATAAAAAAATCTTACCCTGAAGAGTCATGGCTTGTGTAAGCATCTGAAGAATTAAATGATAAACACAGTTGCTTATAAGTAACAATAAAAAACTGCAAAATGTTCATTCTACTCTTGCTTCCTTCTTCCTTACAGCTTTCGATGTTTCAAACGACAGAATTTAGAAACTGTGTATATCCCTCGTGGCAAGGACAAAGTTTTTGAATATAGTATGAAAGATGATGAATGATCAATGGCGTGATTAAAAGAGCAGTACATGGAGAAGATGGTATGGTCACAGTGCTGGAATGAGGTTAATGATCTTCCTTCAGTTATTCACATGAAATAAATAATTTCTGCATCACATAGTTTTCATCTGCTTTCTGAGAGCAAAATAGTCCAGTCCCTCGTGTAGCCGTAAACAAGGTCAATGGATATGCTACCCAAGTAAATACCACTATAAGCAAGTATTGTTTAAAGCCAGAAATATACTTTCATAGGTAAGTATGGTAGAAATTTTGAAAGATATTACATAATTGACCCCAGGAGATCTATCTACGCAAGCCTATAAAACAATTACCTGTATCTTTGGATTAGAATTCAAGTATTTGCATTTAAAGGCATGGAAAAACATCCTGCACGTCACCCTTTGCATCAAAAATAATTTTGGTAGAGTAGGGAAAATAAAAGATTCTATGTGGAACTGGAATGGTAGAACACACCAAAGAATGACTGACTAAATGGAGATTCTACGTTTTGCTGAGATGGATGAAGTACCCATTTAAGAATGCACCTTAGAAACAGCTGACTTTTACTGCGTTTTACTGCATATCTTCCTTTCACCATCTCAATAATGTTTTCGTTTCAAGAATGATTTTTATCTGGAGTGCTGTAATGCCATGCAATACCTTTTAACAGTATACCTCTCCAGCTGTTTAAGTTGCTTATATTCCCAAAAATCCCCAGGTCATGGGGATTAAGTCATGTAGCTCCCGTGGAGTACAGCAGGAATTTCACAGTTGAATCCCTGCAAATTCTTTTGGGAAATGTATTAATTTCTAATGAGTCACTAATCACTTTGCCGATTTCACATGTACTGAAATAGCCTCTGACATCAACAGTTAGGTACAGTATTGGTGATTTCGCAGGCAGAACTAGAAATCACCTTATTTACTTGATTGAAAGGAAGGTCACAGAATGGTAGGAATTGGAGGGGACCTTCGGAGATCATCTCCTCCAACCGCACTGCCAAAGCAGTTTCACCCAGAGCAGGTTGGACAGGAACGTGTCCAGGCAGGTTTTGAGTATCTCCAGAGAAGGAGACTCCACAGCCTCTCTGAGACGAGAGACCAAGGAATTGGCAGACTCCAGGATTTTGAAAACTGGCTAGTGATACACGTGCTTTGCTGTTTGCATTCAAACAACTGGCAGGATACTTAATCTTAAAATAGTGCTGTGTGTCCACTGAAAAAATCAAACTAGAATGTGCGAAGTCAAGCATCTTAAGTCACTAGTTAATTTAGAAAACAATGTCTACGTAATTAGTTCATACAATTAATTCCAAGAATTACCATGGCTGCTAAAATGCATTTTAAACTGAACAATGCAACTTGTGAAACATTTCTGAGCCATATCCTTTCAAACTGCAGTTGTATTTAGGAGAAGTATTTTGGGGTTCAACACCACAAAATGCTTATCTAAAATATATGGCTATTTGTTAGAACTAATGATGCATACTACAATAGTTTTCTCTCCTTGCTTGAAGAGCAAAGTAGCAAGTACAAGTCATTTAGATATATTGATATGGGCGAGGTTGCTGATTTTAAAACAGAGGTCACTGGTGAAAGTATTAACAACCGCATCACTTCAGTGCTGAGATAAGCAATAGATAATTTGTAAATTG
Source organism: Chroicocephalus ridibundus (assembly GCF_963924245.1). Taxonomy (NCBI): domain Eukaryota; kingdom Metazoa; phylum Chordata; class Aves; order Charadriiformes; family Laridae; genus Chroicocephalus; species Chroicocephalus ridibundus. The sequence goes on along the minus strand of NC_086291.1, from coordinate 42,396,423 downwards.
TTCAAGTTGTGCAGTTTTTCAATTCAAACGATTAATATTATTATAGCAGGGTTTGGTGGGGTTTTTTAAAGAGACTTATCTGAGAGCAGACAGTTATGCTTACACATATCTAAAAGCATATGGAGAGGGAAGGTGAAGGGAACAGGAGCGCTACAATAATGCACTGATTAGTAAAATATTTGGGGTGGGTTTTTTCAGCAAGAATATTCTTTCAAACAGAAATAAGCTATTTCTACATCATCCCAGGTTCACAGCATGAATTGAGAAATATATTAATATTAGTCCAGGTATTGTCATTTATAAAATGGGTAGTGAAAAATGAATCATAAATATTCTACAGTTTGTGGAAACTTCTTTGAGATCCAGTGAAACCTGCTACAGTGTTTTTCGGCTTGGATGGAATTAATTTTGTTGATAGCAGCCCCTATGATGCTGTGTTTTGGATTTGTGACCAAAACAGCGTTGAAAACACAGGGATGTATCACTTCTCACTGAGCAGCCTCAAGCTGCTCTCACACAGCCTCAAGCCCTGTGCTGTTCCTCAGGCTGCCGCACCAGCGACTGGGCTGGGGGCACACAAGAAGTCAGGAGGGGACAGAGCTGGGACAGATGGTCCTGACTGACCAAAGGGATGTTCCAGACCATTTGATCTCATGCTCAGCAATAAAAGCTGCAGGAAAGAGAGAGAAAGGGAGGATGATCGCAGTTACTGCATTTGTCTTCCCAAGTAAGCTTTATATATGATGAAGCCCTGGCTTTTCTGGTAATGGCAAAATACCTGCCTGCTGACGGGAGGTAGGGAATGAATCCCTTCTTTTCCTTTGCTTGCATGTGAAGCTTTGCTTTACCTATGAAACAATCTTTATCTCAAGCCACAAGTTTTTTTTAACTATTGCCGTTTCAATTCTCTCCCCCATCCCACTGTGTGGGGCAAGCACAGAGTGAGCAAGCGGCTGGTGGAAGCTTAGCTGCCAGCTGGGGTCAATCCCCAACACCTGCCCGTGACAGTGGATTTTATATCACTCATATAAACACGAGCTTCCTGGATTCTAAATGTATATTTTCTGAGGAATTAGCTTTGTTTCTTGCTTCCCAAGAGAAAAATGGCCTAGATTTTAATGCTTACTATCGTAGCAAATTCCAACACTTCCGAATTTTGCCATGAGACGCATTTCAAACATCTTGTACATTTATGTGTTCATTTTTGAAAAAAAATCAACCTACTATAGATTAAAAAGCTGAAATATTTTACAGAGCTATCACAGTGATTCAAAACAGCTTGAACAATCCAAAGGAAAGAGGTTTTCTTAAACTTTTTCATATATACTAAAATAAAATTTTAATGATATTCAGCCTTTTATGCATAAGAATTGTATTTTATATAAAGCAATATTGTGTAACAACACTAGCATTTTGTGACTCTACCAGTTCTTCTTGAAAAATGAAGACTCGGTCAAGATTATCAATGGGTTATCAAATATAGGGGAAAATAACAACCAAGAAACCCCTCTAAATGTATTTTCAGTTTCATCATGAAAAGGCAGGCTTTTTTTTTAACTTGCACAGGCTGTCTAGTCTATTCTTCAAGGGTTTGGGTCAGCTGAAGAAAAAACATTTTATAGTACTTGCTATGTTTCAAAATTGCAAGCAATACATAATGTTTCACAAAACTTTATCTGCATCAAAAAATATTCCTTACACAGTTTGTTGCACTGAACTCTGACCAGAGTCAGTACAATTCGGAACACTATGGACTTACCAACAAAATAATGGGATCCGTAAGAAATCATAAAAGAGCAGAATCTGAGGGTAACGGTGACTTTAGACATCTCTGTCAGGAGCCAGCTGGAAGGGTTGCTACGTTCTGTGGCCTGGTGAGAAGCTGGAAGCAGATCTTTCCCTGAATCCTCGGGGCTAAGAAATGATAAGAGGCTCCATAGTCCTTTTGGAGTTAAGCAGCTTGACAAGGTGAGCCAGGAGCAAGAAAGGAGCTGTTAAAATCCTCAAATCAGTTCTCTGGAAATATGGGAAAATGCTCTACAGGAGCTACACCAAGCTACACTTTTTTGTTATAAGAAGCAAGTCCCAGCATATAGCAAGACCATGGAAAAGCAGCTATCTTTATAAAACAGGTGATTCTAAAGCATTTGCCATTATTACTGTTTCTCTGTGACAAATCCCACTACACAAGGATATTAAAACAATTGTGGAGGGAGTGAATATATGCACAAGTGAGAGATCCTGAATTCAATGTGAACAAGAAGATGCTCCATCCAAATTAATTTACAGAAGTTGGATAATCTTCTAACATTGTGGATGTGATGAAGAATTTCATGTATTATTATAGAAAAGGCAAGAAGCAGAAGTATACTAAAAATTTCAGTACAATCAAAATTTGTGAAAATGGGTTTGGTGGCATTTGCTTCAATATGTCAAAGCGATTCCTGATATGTGGGAAAAGATGCAAAAATGTAAAGGATTTACTGGCACATCACATTGATGGCACTGACTTTGACAGATGCCATTCCTTCGACAGTGGAGCTGGTTTGGGTGTAAATAGAATTCTAAATATCAAGAGGCATTTTGAGAAGACAAGGGGACTCGAGCTCTTAATTTAGGTTTTACATCTTTTTTTTTTTAAGTCCTTCTTAAACTCCACTTTCTGAAATTCTCCAGGATGAATTACTAGGAGTTTATCCTAGCCTACAGAAGATATCTAATTTGGTCTCTAATTGGGCAGGTGCAGATTTAACTCCAAAGAAGTAGGAAAGTTCTGCTCTGCTTGAGCAGAATCTAGTATCCTGATTACAAAGACAATCAGAGTGATATTTTTATAGCCTCCCCTTATCAATCGCTCACAGCTGTTTAGTATAAATGGATGCAGGCTATACCAACTTATTTATCATTAATGGTAGCAGGGTAGAGACTGACAATTTTTATTTTTTTTCTGAGGGAAACTGTTTTTAGGGATGAACGAGCAAGAGTATTCAAGTGAGCAGCAGCTTCATGTGGAGAATATATTTTACAGAAATTCAAATGTTTAAAAAGCAAAATATTTCACCTGATTAGCTTGACACTGTTGTTATTATCATTCAATTTTCTTACATCTTATTCATTATTGAGACCTATACAAGTAGACAGCATCACCTCAGGACATCAGACTCCATAACATAATCATGCACCATAAAAATACAATAAAGCACAAAACTATAGAGCAGAATTGGAGCAAGAAGCATGCTAGCCAGACAGCTGAATTGAAATAAAAATATTACAAAGACTAAAATTTTTAGATTTCTTTTTTGTCTTAGAAAAACAAGGAAAAAATCTATTGTCCAATTCACTTTCCACATGACTCTTTTCCATTTCCCAATCAATATTATCACATGAATTGTTAGTCAAAGACTGAACAGACTTCTTGAAAAGACTATTAACTGCAGCGATTCTGGAGCTACAGCTTCTGAATTAAAGGTCATGACAGTTATGAATGAGGTTATGGGCTTTTTTACACTACTGCTTAGACTTATGCCTTCAACAGAAGTGGAAATTTAAACTGGAAATAGGATTGCAACATGACAAATGAATGAAACTCTAAACTACAGAAAGCAGGGCTAAAAGGAGGTCATTCGTAAGGCAATGCAATGAATTCCTGATGTTGATGTTTTGACAAGCGAATAGATCACTGAAGTCCAATGCCTGATGCTAACAAAGCTGTACTTTTTGCAAAGCTTTATCTTAAGAAAACAACAACAAACCTTCCTTCAGAATTTAGTTAGATGGGCTGATTGAACAAGTATTTTAAACCAATTTCAGGGCCCTTGTTTTCCTCCGCAAGTTAAACTCTCCTATTTTCTGATCTTTCTTGATTCTTCCCTTCCCTTCGTGCCCCTACAAACTGCATGCACGGACACGTCTGTCTCTCTCTCTACCCTTCAGTGTTTATGTAGAAAGCTTGGCTATGAGCACTATTGGTTTCAAAGTAATGCAGAATTAAGTAGGACTTTGTTTTCATATCAAGAAATCAATGATACACTGAAGCACCTTTTAATTAGACCACTGTGGTCCTGAACTAACCCTGAGTTACAAAGATCAAATAACTGCTTATGGCATTCTTAATGTGTGGTTCACCATAGAGAAAAGAAGATTATTGGCTCAACTGCTAAGTTATGAGAACTGAAGAAGTCTTGCTGAGTGCAGAAATTCTTTTTAGCACAAGAAAACAATGCAGTTTTATGACCCAACTCCTTTGAACTATTTTAATTAAGGACTACCATGATAAGAAAGAAGTTGAAAAGCTATTTAGTAGGAAGACAGGCTCACATTTAAATGTTGACTTATGAAGTCAGCATTTTCAAGGATGTTACTGTACTTTTGTCTTTTATTTTCAAAGCCATTATCTTTTCCCAGCACGTTTCTATCCACGGATCTAGGAGCAAAACCATTTTAACTCTTCATGGCTTAGGAAGCTGTGAAAGTCAACATCGCTTAGACATCTGTTCTACTACAGTAACTTTTTGATTTTTTTTTCCTTCTCTGCCTAAATTTAGACATACATATTCTAATAAACAACTGTCTTAAGCTTTACACTCAGATCTTCAGTAGGTATAATCTGGCACAAGTCTCCTGATCTTAGTAAAGGCATCTTGCCATACCCACTTGAAAATCTTGCCTTAAGAGCTCATTATATTTAAAAGTGTAACTAATTTAACCTTTCTTTCAAAAATGTTATTGTTATATTCATTTTAATAATAAAAATATACAGGGAACATGCTAAGGGAAAATAGCATGTTTAAATGATAGAGTAAGAACTGTAATAAAATTCTTAGAATACTAGAATTATGCAGCATGTGCATCAAAATATATGCAGATATAAGAATAATGAATGTTTTTGAACAAAGTATATGCATCGTCCTTCATCTTATTTCTTATAATTTAAAACAAATAGAAGTATGTGAACTTGTTATTCGACAATGCTGAAGTTCATCTGCGAAAATTATGCCATCTGTGCAAAACAAAAAGGAGTATTTGTCCCTCAAAGTATTCCATGACAGAACATCAACAGAGCACTCTGAGCTTGCTATTTTTCAAAGATATTCAGACTATATAGTAGGAGTTTCAAAATCCCACTTGGTTTCTCACTAGATTCATAGGTATCTAAATTCCTGCAGAGAATAACACTTCTGCCAATCCCTTGAGGGAAGCCCTAGCAAAAGACGAGGTTGTCAGGACACATAAACTGTTCCACTGTTATTCTTGCTCTATCAATCATTTTCAGTTAAGAAAAAGGTGAGCTTCAGCATTGAGATATAGGCCATTCATCAAGGCTAGGGGGAAAAAAAGAGAAAAAGAAAAGCTTAGTTCTTAAGAGCAAATGTATGGCAAACAGCAGCAAAACAAAGATGAAGAAAAAGCGCAAGGAACTGTACGGCTGAATGCTGGACGGGGGGCTGGACGGGGGTAAGCCGCAGCAACAAGCACAATACGTGCACGTACATAAGAAGATTCACATTGTGCATATGCTTTGGTTTGAAAATGTTAACACTGGCCTTTAAATTGCATGCGAAGCACAAGCTGTAAGACATCTACGCAGACGCTGCGAAGAAACATGACATAAATCCAACCTCAGACTTGAAGCCCCTGAAACGGTAGGTCATTAACTGCAATGCAGTGCTGCTGGAGCTCACGTATCATTTGGCATCTGACAATCTGCAGGCGCTCACCAAGCTTTCCAAATTATAAAACCAAAGATCTACAAACTCATCCTGCTGCAAATAGCATCTTAATAATTTCTCACGGTATGACTTCCTTTCCATGGCATTACAGTATTGCTAAGGGAGATACACACAGTCACAGTTACACAATAAGTTACATGCTGCTCTGAGATGCTAGAATGGTAACGCGTATTTTTTCCTGAATTAAGATTAATAAACTAAATTCACACACCACTGCAAGGAAACTACCTCAACAGTGGCCTTCTATAAGGTTTAAATTTACTGTCTATATATAAAGAGCAGGGGACCAGTAAGTTTCTCCGCAATGAGGACACTCTGTTTTCTGAGAGACATTAAACACCTATCTCGACCAAGACTTGGCTCAATCATGGTCTACTTGAGAGACAGAGAGAAAAAAAACAGGACTTGATAAGAGCTGCGTATTCAAGACCTCTAAAACTAAATGTACAATTCTGGTTTAATTTTCTTTACTGAAGGAATATTAACTTGTCTGTATTAATTTTTATTTTAGAAGATGGTATGAGCTCATTTTGATATTAAAGATTCTTTAGGGCACTTTCTATACTTCAGCTCTTATTTCAGTTTAACTTAATTAAAATCTTTTTGAGATTTTCTTCATGAGACATACTTAGCCTTTCAATAACAGATTACAGATAATTATATCACTCCTTTCTATAACATTTAGAGACAGACTAAACAAAGTAAGGCTGTCTGAATTATTGTGTTAAAATAGTGTCTGCATTATTATTTTATACATGGGACAGGCTTGGTGCCACTAGATAAGAACCTGGTGATACTGGAGGCCCTGCTTCAGAATAACACTCTCAGCGAAGCCAATGTATCAGGACAGCAGGACTGTAACCATTCACAACAGAAAGCTCTCCCCAGGCCTTGGATGCAAATGACAGCGCCTGTATTTTAAAGAAAAAGAATAATACAGTATCAGCAGCTACAGGCTCACTTAGTGGCCACTGCTAGGTAGAAAGCTGATCCACACTTCTTTAAACCATACCTCTTCAACCACTTCCTAGCACCCTATCCGTACAGTTTGCTTCTAAACTCTGTAAGGTGACTTCTACATTCAATATAAACATACTTATTTTTCTGAAATAAAGAATAATAAAAAATTGTATATGTGCCCAACTAGGTATTTTTATTAACAGTGTGCATGTAAAAAAGGCACAGAAAGGAAACTTGCAGTTGCACATGGTAAGACAAAGTATTTTATACATATATTATTATTGTAAAGAACCTCAAACCTGAACTTTTTTATTGTGAGGCTGAATATAGATATTAGAACTTAAAATATATTATACTGGACTGAAAGTAACTTTGCACATGTAAGTACTAGCATATAATCAGGAGTCTAGATTTGGAAAATTCTGTTGCATACAAATAACCTGAAACATTAAAATGTATGCTCCATCCTCAGTGATCCAAAGGGAATCAGATCGAAGATATGACTACGTGTTTTCTAAATTAAAAATTCAAATCAGAACATGTAAAGTAGTTTAAAATAATAATTACATGAATTCCAATTAAGTAGTACACAGTAATTACAATAAGTGCTATTAGCGAATTCAAAGTACAATTTCGGTTAAAGCTACTATCATGAAACACAGCAACAGACAGGTGCACCCAAACATCAACAAGTGGAAGGGAAATTACAGGTGCTTGTGTATTAGGGAAAAGTGAAATTAACTCACTTCTCTGTGGTTTCTGCTGTCTCAGTCAACTAGAATGCTGCTCTTTATATGCGTTTGCAGTTTTTATAGGCTAAAGTGTTCTTAAAGGATGAACACTGTGCAGAATTCAGAAAACAATTTACAACACGAAAACAATTTAGAACCAGAGAAGTCTGTATGTGCTTATCAGTATCAGAAAATTAGAGTTATTGCTCTATAAAGTTTAGGTTTTGTTTTCTAGTGTCTGCACCAGGTGCTTCAGAGAACAATGCAAGTGATGTCCTGATTTTAATACATGAAATTTGGTTTATGAACTGAAGTTTTACCTTTAATAAAAAGCAAAAGAAATAGAGCACCCTTCAGATTTAGCTATCTGTGCTTGAAAACTTAGCAGTCTGCAGCCTAAAAGCATGATTACATATTATGAAAACTGCCTTTGAAAAATTTAGCATCACTGGAAATATTTATCTTGAAACAGCTGCAATTTGGGGGGCTATAATTTTGTTTGTTCTGTACCACATGCTAAAAGCATAATACGTAAAAGCGAAATACACAGAAATACATATATTCCATGTGCACTGCTCAATTTTTATGCAGCATTTAGAAGCATCCATGCAATCCACACTTTATAAAATTTCCAACTGTATTGTGAATAAAGGATTATACATCATGTACCTGCCAGTAAACCCTGTCAAACCTCTGGCTAAATGCCCCTCTCCAGCACATTTCCCCCAAAATGTTACACCCAATTCTGTGTCCTGAAGCTTTACTATTTGACATTGCCTCTCCCCTTAGAGCATTCCACTAAAATAATCTGAAACTTCCTTTAATTTTGGTCTGGACAGACTTACTCTACCTCTACACAATAAATTTCATTCAGTGTCTCAAAATATATTGTCCTTACAAAATCAACTGAAACCACGTTGTCCTTGTGATGTAACCACAAAAGCTGAATCATTTCACCAGAACAAAATAGATAAATTGAGGTTTCCTTGAAAGATTTCCAATGTGGTGACACTTCCTATTTTCTATAGGGAACACTCTATTCTATATTCTAAAGCCACATTTGTAAGTAAGCTTTTTCAATCCGAATATTTTTCAGAGATCTGATTCCAAAGTGTTCTTTCACTAAGGGCCTCAGACTGTTTCAGTGCTACAAACGTGGGGTCCAAATAACAAATCTGCTGGGAGAACTAGAGCCAGATTCAAATATAAGCAAAGCCTTGGAAGAGACTTTGCACGTGTGGTGGATGTGCATCCATTCAGCTTTGTATATGTGCTCTCTCTCTTTTAGATAGCCAGAAAAAATTTTGTAACAATTTTTCCTTTCTTTTTCCCACCAAATTGCAATGATTTTTTCTCCTAAAAATCTGGTGGGAATTTAAAATGTCATTGCTTTTTTTCTAAGTTTCAAAGGCTGCCCTAATAAGAATAATGATAGAAGAAAAACTAAGAGTTTTCACCCCAGCTTCTTATAGGTTTGGCTTACAAATCTTTACTTTGCCTTCTGCCATTCTTCAGGCACGGATCCAAATAAACAGGTAAGAAGTCCCAGAATGACTTTAGGATGTGCTGCACATTCAGTTGCTATGCTAGTTAGCAGGACACATAGCCATTATGTGCTTTGAAAATCAGGCCACAACCATTGAAAGCTTGGAGGAATGGAGGTTCCAATATGGCTTTAGGAACGTTTCAATTAGAAGATATTTTTCTGAATCCCAGTTCTCCTATTGTTTCCTCCTCCACACCCTTGCGAGAAAACCCACCAATAACCAAGCATACTTGCTTTCCATTTCAACAATTAACATCCATTTTAAAACTCAGAGCCTCCACACCAAAGCAGCCCTGAAAAGCTCCAGGGCCTGTGGTTCAACTGAGTCATCTGACTTTAAAGCAGAGGACATCTATTTTAATTCGTGAGACTTTCTAAAATTAACCAAAGTTCACAGCTTTGTTAAAACTACTACTAAAAAGTTAATTTCTACACCCTTGATAGTAGTCTTCTAAATCTGGATTACGTACTAATAAAGTTCCACATTCTGAAGGTTTTTCTCAGAGTTTTTGCCTCTTTCCAGCAAAATCATAGAAAATGGAAAACTCCAACATTAAGAACAAGCTGAAAGGAACAAGCTGACTGCCATAGCTCAGATGTACTGAAGAATTTAATAAAATACACAATGTCAAAAAAGATGCTGCAGGATCTATTTTTGTCTTAACCGTGTCCAAAGTTAAAGAAAACTAAGTGCTCTGTTAAGGACAGATAAACATTTAGCCTTACAAAACAACCATCATTTCACTCATGTCTATTATTTACAGAGAGTAGGGAGGGCTATCAAGAGATTCTTTTTAAATTAAAGATTCCTCACGACTCCACAAAGGACTTGGTGGTCTGGAGCCAGAGCTGGCTTACTTTCTCTGTCCTTTCCAGTATGATATAGAATCTACCTGCTTGCACCTAATAGGTAACTCACAAGGATTACTTCTTTTTATTTCTTTTTTTTTTCTGTTCCTTCCTTCTTTCCTGTGTGTGCGTGCATGTATGTGTGTGTGTGAATCTTTTAAGACTCCAGACTTGCTAATTACATTATGATGAAAACTAATTTCTCTTGATAAACAGCCTCTGTTGTCCTTAAACTCTTTAAATTGCTTATACCTTGATACTTCTCTTTTAGGTACGCATAAATGTAGAGGCTCAACCAGAGTACAATTTCACTTCATATATCTTGCGCTGCAGACTGAGGACAGAGGTTCGAACAATCTTGATGCTGCTCCCTGTTGTGGCAGACTAAGCAGTAATGATTGTGGAAATGTATCATGTAACTATTCAAACTTCTTGCCCAGAGTCCTAACTTAAGCCAGACCTAGGCATTTAGCACAAAATAGTAAGACTGTAGCGGCTTTCTTTTTCTTTCCATCATGATCACATACATACAATCTCATGATGCTCTCCTCTATTAAAACAATTGCTATCAGTAGCAGAATCACAGAGTGGTTTGGGTTGGAAGGGACCTTAAAGATCACCCAGTGCCACCCCCTGCCCCGGGCAGGGACACCTCCCACTAGACCAGGCTGCTCCAAGCCCCGTCCAACCTGCCCTTGAACACCTCCAGGGATGGGGCAGCCACAGCTTCTCTGGGCAACCTGGGCCAGGGGCTCACCACCCTCACAGCAAAGAATTTCTTCCCGAGATCTCATCTCAATCTCCCCTTTTGCAGTTTAAAACCATTCCCCCTTGTCCTATGGCTCCCCTCCCTGATCCAGAGTCCCTCCCCAGCTTTCCTGGAGCCCCTTTAGAGACTGGAAGGGGCTCCAAGGTCTCCCCAGAGCCTTCTCTTCTCCAGGCTGAACCTCACCAACTCTCTCAGCCTGTCCTCACAGCCCTCTGATCATCTTCGTGGCCCCCTCTGGACCCATTCCAACTTACTTCTTCCTACCTAACATTTACTACCAAAGAAATCCTTCCTCTCTCATCATGATTGAACTGAAGATAGCTTATGTACTTCCAAGCACTGTCAAGTCTGGTTCAGGCTGATCAGCAGAACAATGCTGCCAGGCTGATGATTTGAGCTCAGTTGTACCTTTACAGGGCCCAGGAATTCATCATTCATGTGATTCATCTCTAATTACTCTGGCATCTGTCTCATTTATCAGCAATCCCACATATGCAGTGTCTTACTATTAAATTTAAGTCACAAATTTGTTTTCATCAAGAAACATTAACATATTCCACATATGGGGAAGGTTACTATTCCACAGAGCAGCAGTATCAGCTGTTTAACTTTACCACTAACTTGTATATTTTCACTACTCTCTCTATTTTTTCACTGCCGTCATAAACAGCATAAATTTCAAAGATTTTCCCACAATAAAGCACTGCAGCTAAATTCTGTTTCTTCCCTGCAGTTTCCTGGGGCAAGAAAAGGTGGGTTATCATTTTTTCCATATTTTCACTTCTTTACACCAATGTGCTTTAAGATGGTCCTGCCAAGGTGTTTTTCATTTATTTCAAAATTATGATTACCATGATCTGTTTTGATTTTACACTAAAGCCCTTTATAGGGGCATATAAACTTCATAATTAAATTTCCTAAAAGTAAAGCAATACAAAGTTATGTGAGCCTGGTGAACGGACAAGGAGAATGCTAAAACAGGCAGAGAGAGGACAGAAAAATAGCAGTCAAAGTATTACTTTCCAAATTTCAAGAAGTCCACAAATTCATTCATTCACTATGCAGTCAGTGTTATCTCTATCTCTTGCAATTGTAAATTAGAGGAATACTGAAGCAAGAAACTTAGCTTACAGATACTCAACTATGCTAAAGAAATCAATACCATACACCTTTTACAGTTTCCTGAAAAAGCCTAAAGTATTTATTTATTTTGAGGTCTAATTTGCTTTGGTCTTTGATTTTATGTTGTATAGCATACTGTAGCACAATAAAATTTATGGATGTTATCTATGCAATTTATGTACATTGGGGTAAGAAAAACAAATGCATGTAATTCACGAATTTATTCAGTTTAGAGGTTGAAACACAAAGATGCAAACACGCTAAAATATTTCTATGAGTCTGCACAACTTAAAGTAATTTAGAAGTTTCCATGAGAAATAATTTTCATGGGGTGAGTGAAAGTAGCATTTACCTGCAATATTATAAACCACAGTCACTTTACATCCTGTATTTCCACGCTTATTAAAACACCACTAAGAGGAGTCCTGCTGCTAAAATATTATGTGGTTCTTCTAGAGCAATATCATTACCTAATGATTTTGAAAGAACCTTATTTTTCAACGTGAGAGGGAAACAGAGATTTATTACCTTGAATTGCATAAGGTAGCACGGAGAAGTCAGGCCCAACTCTTCCGTGCACGTTAGGAAGTGTGGGAAAGGGGAACGCACGCTCAGATGAGATCATTGATTACAGCAGAAATACCAAATTACATAGCAGCAATCCTGATGTGGAATTTTCACATGCTTACTGAAAAAACTAGAAACGTAACTTTTGAGGCCTGTTTCAAGAAGCATTTATGTCTTAGTCTACAGGAACTGCAGCCATTCAGAAGCACAGACAGCAATGCCCAAGACAGTTGTTCACAGGCAGTTATCATGACATTCTTGTACTCTGACCATTCCGGCCTGGTTTAAAAATAAGCAATTTAATTTCATTTTCCAATATTCTTCCAAATGTGATGAGAGTTCTTCTTTTCCTACCGCCATTGACTTCATAAAAGCTAGATGACAGTAGCTCCGTGGCTACTATACCATTCCTGAAATTCATGTAAGATAATCCCCAGAGCTGCTTCAGTTCAGTCAGCAGTTACGCTAAATAAAAAACATGCATAGAAAAGTAATATTTCCTAACTTTGTGCAGAAAAAAAATGTTGCCGCTGTAATTTGTATTTATACTACTTTATCACATACTGCTGACAGTGCCGCAATAGCACAACAAAGCACTGATTCTGTATTTAATTTTAGAAAAATGATTCTGAGAGATTGGGTGCCTTATTATAACTTCATTAGAGAGGAACAAAAAGACACATATAACTGTCTAAAATCCTAAGGGGCTTTCACATCATGGAGATCACTGGAAAATAGAAATGCTTGAAAGAACTCCTAAAATGGCCATATGCAACTCCAATTTCCCTTTATGGAAAATAAAGTCAAATGCAAACCAGGTAAAACAGAACCAAGAGTTTGGACTCTGATTAATAACTTGAAGTTTAAACTAAATATCTATTTTAATCTAAACGCTGTTAAATTTCAGTGCTTGTTGAAGTGTAGTTATCCTAATTTGCTTTTGTTGTTTCCCATGGAACCTCCATTTTCCAACCAGAGCACATGGAAATGCAGGATGACATACCTGCAGTTTCATCTACCTGACTGAAGTAGGGTAAAGGATTGCCTCTGTGGGCAGGCGCACGGGTCCACCTTTCCCTAGAGTGCTGGACGAATGCAGAGTTGGTACTCACAGAATGATGTGCACATTCATGGTACCATTTCCATACATAAGGAAAGATGGTGAGAACTGCAAAATATCTGCTCTTAAACAATAAGATGATAATTACATCTATACAGCTATCATTCTAATAAACTTCTGTCACGGCTAATAAACTACGTACTATTCTTAAGATATGTTTCAGGTATCAAAACCCGATCTGCAAAGGAAATAGCAACGAGATGCTTGTGCTCTGAATTCTTCTTACCAACCCATGTCCTATTTCTTCCCCACCATGCTGTCCCAACCAGGCTCTTTGTGGGACCAAACTTTCACACTGTATCCTCCTTTTTATATATAACTCCTTACATTCCTCCAATGTACTGTTATACCGTAGATGAAAAACTGCATGAGATCAGCAGTGTAGCTGCTTGAGCAGCAGCCTTTGTGGTGTATACAGCTGCGTGGTAATTTGGCCAGTTTGTCACGAATACAGATATGAATTCCACGGCCTATTTTTCCCTGAAAACTGATGAACCTCTTGTTTTTTTAGGCTCCAGAAAGTAGCACATAGCAGCTGAGTCAAACATTCTGAATTTCTGGAAACTTCCAATTCTTCTAAGTCATTCACACATGAGAAGCGTTAAACATGTACCCTTTCAAATCATGTTAAAGCACATATTCACAGGACTTAAGCAGCAACAACAGCAGGTAGCTCAAATGACCTAGTTATCTGCAACATCAGTACAGGAAGAAGATCAAAGAAATATATGAAATTGCCATTTTTAAAATATACCAAAGGAAGCTGAGCCATAACAGCCTAGAAAAGAAGTTCATTACATTTACAGGTGTATTTACAATGTTTATGAATTTCTAAGCCTGCATAAATAAGCCAACAGTAAATAAAAAGCAGCAGTCAGAAAGCTGTCATTATGACCTACTACAAACTTCAATTTAATTTAAATCTACCCATTCCTTGTACCTCAATTCAATTCGAAAGAGTCAAAACTCTTTTAGAATCTCGTCTTCCATTACGGAATAAATCAACATGCAGAATTTAACTGGGAGAAAGGAAAAATAAGACTGAACATGATATAAGCATATAGAAAGGAATGATACAGAAAAGGTCTGTTTCCATTTACATTTTCTTACGTATAGCCACCAAAGCAGTAATGATCATTCTGTAATCAGAAAAAAAACCCTACTATTAACTCTAGTGACATCTAATATGGGGGTAGGCACAATAGTGTTTGGCCACAGCTGGAGCTGGGGAAGGGCGCTTACTTGTATCCAAGATTGTATCCAAGTCCTGATTCCACATCATTTATATTAAAGATTTTCTACTGCTGGTTTTTTTTTTAAGTTAAACTACCAGTCTTCTCTTTAATAAATATCTAGATAATATCCTCTCGCTGAAAATAAGTTTTGATTTCCTTTTTTTCAATAGGTATTTTAAAGTATTTTAAAGTACTGTTGTTTAAGCTGCACATGAAAGTGATCTACGGGTGTTGTAGAAAGGGCACCTCTATGTAATTGCATCAAATTGGCTCATGACACATTTATTGATAAGATGGATGTAGATAATGTTTGTGCGTTCAATAATCTTCTTTGGCTATTACTGCATCTGTAGCATGGAATCATGGTGAGAAGAATAACAGATTCAATCCTCGATTGCAGATGAAAATGACATGGGGAGGATGAAACAATGAAGAAAGAATTTTACACTTCTGTATTGAACAGGAAATGTTTTATTTGTAAATAGCACCCTGACATTTTTTGTCCTCTTGGATTTTAATCATGTAAAAAAATAATAATTAATGATCATGAAAAATAATCATAGACTGGAAGGTCTGTGAGTTCCTGGGCAATACAGAAATGTTTACTTCACATAATCCACCAGTTGAAACTGAGTTTGGACCAATACAGACTTTTCCAGTCTCCACTCTGCAAAGGGCTGATCATTTTGCGCAATGTTTATTTTCACACCAATTTGAGAAAAACTGTTCACCTCAGTCTCAACTACTCATATTTTGAGTACCACAGTTTCTAATATTTTGCCATAGGGTCTTGGAAATACAGTGTTGCCCTTTCAGCATGTGCTAGGTCTGAAGCCTACATCAAGCACTTATCTGGTCTTGAGTGAGAGCTATTGCGTGGTCACAATAACTAGAATTTTCAAAGGAAGCGTCCATAATTTAACAGATTATCTGGAAAGTCACAGCTGGGTGAACTTCTTCATTGATATTGTTAGAAGACAAACAGTTTTGTGTTTGGTTTTTGTTGTCTATTTGACAAATATGATATAATTTGGCAAATATTTGCTTGTCAATCAAAACAGGTTTTTAGTTAGGAAACTATCAAAAAGAAGAAAGAGGGGTGAGGCAGTGATGCCAAACACAGTGCGTAGGGCACTAAAGAATTGGGAAAGCAGGATTAAAATCCCTCTGCTACATAATGGCAAAGCATCTCCTATCCCAACTGTTGTCCAAACCATTAGTCTGTGGAGTTAAATGTCCTCTACTTCCTCCCTAACCCAATAATGATTTTATTAGAAAGTAATAGGAGCGAAGACCAAAAGAACAAAAAACCACACTGATTCCAGAGTAGCCTGTATTCTTACAGGGAGGAGATCCAATCCGTACCCTATTTTGTACAACATGGATCAGCTTCAACATCGGACTCTACTTTCTGGACAGCACAGGACGTTGCTTCCTACAATACCCTGTGGCTTAATTTTAGCCTCCTCTACTTTGATAGCTCCCTGAAAATTGTAACGATATAGCTGCCACACGAGTCAGGATTAGCTGTCCCAGATGCTTTGCTTGAGAGCCCATCTGTCTTCTCCCCAGCTTTGAAGGCAGTGAACCTGCTTTGCAGTTGCAAGCCTTTAGGTGGAGCAGGAGCCTTCCTCTCGGTGCCAGAAGTTACCAGCTTCCATTCTTTACATTCCCCAGAGGTTGGGCTTACTCTTCCTCTAGGGGTGGAATCTGGCCATGTGTCCACAGTAGTTCCAGTTCTGAGGTCTCAGGGTCTGTGTCTCCCTTCTCTCTTAGTCTCACTTTTGCAGACGGGGTTATATAGACCCCAGTGTTAATCAGAAACTACACACATGCAAAAGGAAGGCTGTGTAAAATAATGCAGGGCAAGAGAAAGCATTTCTGCTTGCCTTGTCCAAGAATAAATTACAAATACACAGGTATATGCTATTATAGATCAAAACACAGTAGCCTACTGAAAACCCAGTCATCAACATAAACTATGACAGAAAAAAAAAATACTCATCTGAAGGCAAAAATCACACAGTAGACATGACAAAATGAGATGCCCTTCCTAATATGCATTTAAAAAATTAAGTTTCTGAAAGAGTACATTGGCAGCAGCCATTTACTTTATCTGTACATTTGGGAGCACATTGAGAAGCAGCTTTTCAATCTGAAGGATCAAATCTGACACAATTCATCAGACAATAACAGTGAAATCAAAAAGACAGTAACTGGAAAATGTAATCCTCCCCTGAAATTTTCTTCAGCTCACCATCTGCTTCCATTCTATTACATCCCACTGGGGACTCACTGTCTTGCAACATCTCCTCTGGGTAGAATTGCCACAGATGTAAGAGGCAGGACTGATAGCTTCGCTGCATGACTCAACCAGCAGGCTTTGGGTGACATAAAACTTAGCCTGCGCGTTACCCTCTGACAAAGGAGAAAACCAAACCACGCAAAAAACAGGTAACAGGCACCGAACCAAATGCCAACGCACTGCACCAATGCAAAGCACGTGCTTACGTAGAACAGGCAGGTTTTTCCTTAAGTCAGAATGGCAGGATTGAGCCATCACAACGGAAAATGTACAAGACTTAACTGCAGAGGTTATTTCCTCAGAATATCCTCAAATACAAGCGTTCCCTCCGGTTGTCAGAAGTACTTTGCTGACACAAAAATGCAGTGTTGGTGCATAAGACTTGTATGTAACTACTCTGACATGGATTTCTTTCTTTGAAGGAAGGTGCTCGGAGCCATCTGGAAAGAATAACAGCCAAGCAGTACCTACTGAAATGCTATACTCTGTCTTCCACAACTCAAGTAAACTAAACCAGTGGAAATTCTATGTTAAAAGACAGACAATCCCTACAGCATAGAGAGAACAAAGGAGAAGCCAAGGCTCTACCAATTATCGACTGAGAGTTTAGAACAGTTATAGTAATTAAAATGCAATACCAAAGGTTATTCTTTATAGATTAACTTTTAGCCCTTACTTATACTTAAACTTGTGCAATGTATGCTGTATACCTTACAGATGCATAACTTGGAAAAAAAGGAATCTGTGTTTTCCTACTAATTCGTTCTTGATTTTCCAAAATTCAAAGTCTATGTCTTTAAATGGTATGTGTAAGTGAACATTTCTGCTTCCAAAGACAGTTTTTTTCAGCAATAAAGAAGCAAGGAAGGAGCTGTTTAACTTATTCCTCTATGTTTCAACTACGGTTGAGTTCAGTGTGCCAGAAACACGAATCCTAAATGCCTCATCCATTCACTTGAAATGCTTTAAGCTATGAACAGGTAATCTGAGTCATGCCCAGGTGAAGAATGAAAGATTTTTATAAATAAAAATTCTTATTATTTAGTGTATTCAACATTTATTCAGTATCTATCACATAAGGTGTTCTACCTAAAAACTGCAGAAGTGCGCTGGTCCAGTGTAGGTGATCTCCCTTGCTCTAAACCACCTATTTGCCAGAACTCACTGCTCCCCTAAGCTCCCGCCCAGCGATGCAGGTAAGTATGTCCTTACCTTTCCTCAGCCAAGCAGCTACCCTCATACCAGATGGTCATGTCACATTGCCAAAGTCAGAGTTGTGCATAACGCTTTCGCCTATTAAGCCATAATCCTCTGGGAACCAACAATTCCTGCCACTGTTACGATAATGTTTACTAGAGATTTACAGAATAAGAGCAGTCTGCGATGGTTCTTCCATGCTACGTGTTAACTATTAGCAACATACATTAAGCAGTATCTACAATGACCCTGTCCATCACATCAGCTCTAAAACATTTCTTCATACCTTGTAAACACCAAATAAAATTGAAATTTATTGACAGAAACTATATATTATACACCGCAGAGGAGTGCCCAAGGAATTAACAAAAAGGAATTTGGTTAAAATTTGGCAGGTTTTTTCCTAGTCAAGTTTTTTTATTATTACTTAGGCGAACTCTTATGATCACTTCCAAATACGTGAATAAATTTCAAGCCAAGTGAGGGAAAGCAATTCATGTTACTATTCAAATTAAGACATATTATGTGTTAAAATTCATTTGTTGTTTTACTGAAATGCCAGAACACCTAAATGCTAAAATGCTTGCACCTGATTTTTGTAAAAGGTCATGTTGATTTTTCATGATGAAAAGTTCATACCTTCCTACTTAGCAAAAATGGGAAATATTCAAAATGAAAACAAATTATGCTTGATAAGTAACTTCTGATTTACTCAATTATTGTTGTCTCACACTGGGTAAACTAAACCGTAAAACAAATAATTCTTTACAACAGCTGGCAAGGATCGTAATACAGAAGAACAACAGGAAACTCCTGAAAACTTTACAAATCCATTTGAAAACCCCTCCGTCAGATTCATTTCGGTTTCTTGGAAGTCTGGAAGCCTCCAAGGACTTTGGACCCATTAAAAGCCTGTGACGGTGCATCAGTTTAGACAGACATGGAATACATATAGGTTCTTTTTTTTATTATTATTTAATCTACTCTAAGGTCTGTCTTTTAATTTCTTACTAAGTGATCAACATACATCAATTGAGCCTTTCAATTTCTGATATGGTACTACCTTTCTTATCTTGTAATACAAAGTTTAAAACAACAGGAAAAAAAACAACCCAGACCGTTCTAAATACAAGTATGTTTGTTTTACCTGTTATTTTTCTCATCAAATTACTATTCTCCTTGTGCGATGCAAAGCATGACTATATTCAATTAATTGGAAAATTATGGTTCTCGTTTTCAGTATGTATTTTATTTTCCTCAAAAATTTTTGAAAATTGTGATGCTTTGGGAGACCATTTAAAAAATAGAATACCTCATGACAAACAGCTTTTCCCATTCACATTCAGAAGCATTTCTTTTAGGAGGACTGTTACCAGCATGACTTGTTTTGGTGTGAGAATAGCCACTTTAACCTAAGAACAAACTCACCATTTGGAATTTTAAAATATGCTGGCACAGTATTATTTTTTGTCTTTCAAAATCCAGTGTGCTGTGGTTTCCACACAGACACACACCCCCGCCCCCATCTTCCCACTGTTGCTGTGTTGAAATCAACAGGACATTTGGCTCACAGCACCACTCTTTAAACAGGTTTGACAAAGACAATAGCTAAATTAAGCACTGTGCCTGCTGTTATTTTCAAGGGCTACCACAGACCACTGTCCTGAAGATGTGTGCTGTCTCCAGGGTCAGGAATGGAGAAATATCTGGATTGTGGAATATCTGGAATGAGGAATATCTGGGGTGCAAGTTATGCCTTGGGAACAGTAGTCAAATTTTAGTATCAGTGGGAGCTAACTGAGAAAGGAACACAGGTCTGTGGCAGCAGGGACCATATCCTTGTGACATATGAATGAACGTAAAAACATAAAATCCACCACCTCAGGATGGAAAGATCACTGGATCTATTATGGTCGTGAGCCTGAAATTTAATAGCTTAAAACATTGCTTTATAATGAATTTAGCTTATGTAAGTTTCTATTTTTATGAGCCCCACCTTTCCTGAGAAGGACTTCTAGGTCAGGCCAGTAACTGACAGCTACTACATGTTTTTAAGTAACTTGTATATTCTGTATTACATTAAAGATTATAAGACTACTGAAGATATTAGATAGATATAGAGATTATTAGATAGATATATCAGATAGCTACTGAATACGATAGTGTTCTCCAGTCTTTTTTTTCAGATGTGCTACCAGACATATCCCCTACTATGGTTGCCAATAACTAGCTTTTAATTAGCTGTTTATGCCAATCACCAGAAAGGTCCCTGTAGATCTCAGAGCTCAATAATTCTCACGATATTCAGTAAATGGCAGGTGACCTACTCCAGATTAGTGCACCTATCAATATCCACTGTCCCAGTACTTGATTTCAGAAGAGACCCTTTTACAATTTCTTTCATGTCTGCAAAAATAAAAAATAAAGACCCCCATCCTCACTCATTTTTTCCCTTAAAATTCACCTTTGCTGCAATGCCCTTCCCAGTTAATAAAATCTAGACTGAGGATGTGTTATGACTACAGCCACATCTTATTGTCATCTATTATCTTATATTTAGATCATAAGTTTTATGAGGCAAAATTCATGATTTTGGACTGATTTTACATAGCAGCTAACATGCAGGCTTAATTCAAAACTCTGGGTCCTAAGAATTGTCACTAATGACAAAAGTAACAATATTCATGAGTATGCATTATCAATAATATCATTATTGTTATTCTCTGATAATTTTCATCATTTCAAAATCAATGTCAGGCAATTATTTTAAAATATACAGCAGATGCATTATTTTCTAATAACCCTACAAATGTGTATCTTTGTTTAACCAAGAGACAAATTCAGCTCCAACTAAGCATAAAATATTCTGTAATGTTTTCATTATGAGGTTACATACTGAGGTTGTTCATTAGATAGACTGAATAAGTAGACAATAAATAAAAACTGAGAGAGAGAAATGTCCAGGGCATCAGCGTAAGCTCAGCAGAGCTTCTAGTTTTCCTTTGACAATCACTCTTTGCAACCCTTCTGGATTCTTCCACACTAGAAGAGCACTGCTTCCCTTTGTCAGCAGTGCCACGACTATGATGGGTCAGGAGAGACGGCTTCAGCTGCCCCCGGCAGTCCCTGGGCTTTTTTCCTCCCTGGGCTGTGGTAGTGCCAGGGGCTTCACTGACAAGCTCAGCTTTGGTTCACCATTTTATCAAAAACCACTTCATGTATTATAGAGTAAAAGCTTACTGTTCTCTCTCTCTTTATTGGTTGAAGTACAATTAATTGGAGACTAAAGACAGGAAAGCTAGTATAAAGCACATCTTCTCCTTTACCATGCACTCTCTCCTATGTAAGCAAGCTGGGCTTGCCACCCATTTTTTTACAGTTAAGTAATGATCATTACAAAACAGAATTAACAGTACTTCTAGGATATGTCTAGAGATATATATGTAGGTTCACATTAGGCAGCATAAGTATGCTTCTTCCTTTACTTACCATTTTTGCTATGAAAGAAAAATGTGAGGATAATATAGAGAAAGCATTTAAGAATGTGTGTTTCCTCTGAACGCACTCATTTTGATGATATTCATCATCATTAACCACAAGGTTTGCTTCCATTTCTTTTTATTTTAGTGAAGAAAGCTTTCTCAACAGCAGTATTTGCACTTCTACAGATTTTGATCCTCCCACTGGTGGAAGCTGTATGTACTAGCTGGATTCAATGAGTGAATTTAAATTACAGAAATATGTACATAAATATTCATTTCTTTAGGCTGTTTTCACCTCCTCCACCCTCCAAAAAAAGACTAAGTCAGTGGATTAAGGCACAGTCAGAGCAGGAAGGATGTAAAGAAATCAGGTGTCAACTTCTCATTCGCTAAGCCAGTGCAGTGACCTTGTGTGCTTTAGTGAAAAGGACTCAAGACATGTTAATGCTTCAATCAGCTGCTTCTTTGTAACATCCCGGGGACATTATGTCTAGTTGTATAAATGATGTGTAGCCTACCCAGCGCTCTGGTGCTGATGGCATTTTGCTTTCTCTGCTTTTAAAAGAATTAGGAGCATAGAGAAGCATCGCTGCTAAAAATTAAGGTATCTTAACAACGTGGAGTTTGGTGTTTTGTTTTTTAAAAAATGTAAAAGAAGTGAAACCAAATATCCCTTTTCTTAACTAACAGCTGTTATTTCTAAATCTGCAAGTATGAAGGATTGCAGAGACTGTTCTCTCATTGTTCTACCAGAAACAGGCATCTGCAGACTAGTTAAAACAAATAGAATATAAAATTATGTTTCTGCATATAAAGAATTTGACATTAAAGTTACATTTATCATCCACGGTGCAACACTGCACGTGATAGTGTGCCTGGAGGTCATCCCTACTAGCTAGTGACAGCACTCTGAGTTTAGAAGTTACTAGTCTAAGATTATAACCATTTCCACACAGCTCTTAAGTGAGTAACTATGTAAAGTGGGCAGAGGAAGATAAAGTAGGGCAGCATTAAGGATTGCATTTCGAAAAGAGCATGCTCACTGTCCTGTTTTTGTAGGAAGAGTGACAGGCTTCTCTTGCACTTTCTTTGGAGCATTAAATTTATTTGTTACAACTGTAGATCGCCCTTTCAGAAATACACCTGCACCTGTAAATTAAACGTTACTTCATTAAATACCCAGTTCCACGAGGGATGTCAGCAGCAATTTTTTTGATTGATTGATTTAATGGACATTGAACAAAAGTACAGTGACTACCTACAGTATTTCTGGGTAGATATCTTTCAAAATTTCTTTTTGTTGACATAAACTGTATCCACGACCTCAGAAAATTTCCTGAACGTTGACTTGAAAATCAAAATTCCTATTTTAAAAGAAGAAATATCTCAGCTAGTTCTCCTGGAAGTAACTGATACCGAGTGAAGTGAACTGACTTCACCAAGGAGAGACAACAGTCAGTAAGTTCCCTTAGACCTTTAGTATTACAGGTGAGATACATTTCATTTAATGTCATCAACTGCAATGGTTCACAAGGACATATGACAAGGTAACTTAAGGAATGTGGTGAAAAATTTTCATGTAGTAAGGAACTTCAACATGATTTTAAAATGAATGGGAGTTGGGTGCTTAACACATACCTTGGTCTGTCTTTCCCCTATAAGCAGTTGAACGGTTAGAGGACATGAAAATAATATTAATAGCCATTCGCTGCCAATGTAGACTAGAAAGAAAAATGCTTTTTAAAATAAAGACAGCTCAGGTAAGCTCTTTCTACTCTTCCTCTACATTTTTGACAGGAAGATACCTATCATTATCCAGCAACATTGGAAAAGGCTTTTTCTCCCAGTATCTGTATCAGATTACACTTTGCTATCACTTTCTCTTTTCACCCAACTTAGTGATGACTCGTTTTTGGCAAACATCTGCAATAAAATGGCTTCTCTTTTAGGAAGCAAAATAAACAACACATGGTGGATTTAATACAACCAATCATTTCCCTCTTCAAATGACTTTCATTGCATTTTACACTGATGCTTACACTGATAGTAAGCAGCAGCTGCGTTTAATGAGCTGGAAGAACAGGTCAATAAAAAAAAAAAAATGTATGTTGCTTAAGTATCTATTACATACGTAGACATTAAGGCAGTTCATGGTGTTTATCCTACTACAGGATCTTATCATAATGACAAACCACCACAGGTTCCATCAAACAAGATTAAAGATTATTTCCTCACACAGGACTGCTACTAATTCCTGAGCACTTTAAACTTGTTTTCCAAACTGTAGCTTGTTCCTGTACAGATGAACAGAGATCGTACCAAGGATCTGTTTGTCTGCCCCTGGGGAGTTAATTTTTGAAAGAGATGCCTGTTGTCTGTTCTGATACTGTTTCTCTGCTATTTCACAAGGGAGAGTTACCTCTCTGAATCAGCTGCTAGTGTACTTGCAGTCCTTTACTAATGCAAATTAACATTACAAAATTACAAAGTAAGAGGGGTGAGAAGCTGCTAAACCCAAATATTTCTGAGAGTTATTCCTAGGCAATAGTATAGAATTTACCTACTGAAGTAAACCCAAGGCATTTCTACATAGAAACTGTTGGTACTAGAATCCATGTCCAAAGATTTATCTGACATTATCCAGCGCTTCCAAAACACGGACATTTTTAATTGTATATTTATTCTCAGGCCTTTTCTTAGCCCCAGAAAATTTTTTAAACCAATGTATTGAACAAAGTGCAAGGAAGGCACAAGGATACTGTCGCTCTGTTTAAAGGGCATTTGAACATCATTAGCCCAATTAAGATTCTCAAAATTGGTAGAGAAAACGTGAAATTCTCTCAACCAAGAATACAGAAGCAGAGCACAGCTTAGACTAACAGCTCAGGGTTTCTAATTGCACTCTTAGAAAGCATCCTGGCAATAAGGTGCTTAAATTACTACAGCAGGATAATGATCATCAAACTAGTTTGGAGGCATCTGGGATAGTGACTTGAAAGAATCAAGCATCTTGGCTCTATTCTTTCGTGTTCATGTACACATCTGAAAAAGCTGAGTCGATCCTTTCAAAAGTGAAGTTAATGAATAAAAGTGTAACAGCCAAGAATTTATTAAACATTAAGAAAAGGATCAGAGCAAATGATCCAAATGCTATCTCTGTAAGAGTAAAAGGAATGTCTAATTAGCTGCTGCTTTGCAGCGTAACACAGAATCAACCTGCACACCTTTGGACTGGCTTTCAGATAAAAAGCATTCCTGAAATGTTCATATGAAAATAAAATTTATCACACGCTGACTCAAATCACTGAGTCCTCAAAGCCTGGTGGTCTGTTACCTAACAAAGACCACCATCTGAGATTTCAGTGTAAGAGAAGAATCTGCACTACATGAAGTAAAGCATAACGCCCCAGGCGGAAAAGATGCATTTTCTGAATCTCTGTATAGGATAAGTATTAACAACAGGACTCAGAGGGTGCAGGCAATAAGGATATTAGCAGTCACCTAGTCCATTTCCCAATACTATTACAGAAATTAAAATAATGGTAATGATCTCATTATATATGGAGTCAACTCTACCAGAACTGGGGTGTCCACCTGAAGTTCAGACACTGGATAACAAGACGAAAAGATGAGGAAATGGCCTCCCTTACACGTTCCGAGACCACAGTGGGCTGGAAAGGCATACTGCATCGAGTGCAATTTTATTCTAATACCTTCCAGCTCTGCCTAAGACCTACAACAAGAAATTGAAAATTCTTATTAACTCATTTCTGGAAGAGAGCGAAATCTCACAGAGATGGTTTTAAATTTAATTGTTTGTGAAGAACATCAGGACCCAAACACAGCAGTTTAAAGGGAAGTGAACAGCTTTCAATTTACCTTGCAGTCTATTATGATCCCAGGCTGCTGATGCAGAAACTTCTGTACTCTAGCTTCTATGTGGAATCACTGTGGCAAGATATAGTTGTGCTTATTTATGCAGCACATTCATAGCTACCAGTGGGAGAGCGGAGGGGTGCGGGCAGGAGGGTAAAGTCACCCCTGTCACCTCTGAACAGAACAGCTCACGAGCACTGAGCGTGTATCTCCAAACCTCCAAACGTTCTTTTTACACCCTTTATATTGATTAAGCATGGGATATTAAGAAGGTGGAAAACACAGTCCAAAGAGCAAAAATTTTTTACTTTAATTCAAATTCTATTCTATAAACTAATAACCAGGTTAAAGAAAACCCAAATAACACGTCTTGAATACTTAATAGCTTCCATGAGCTTTCAACAGAAAGAGGGCAGAATTCCATCACTCTCAGAGAAACAGCGGGGAGCTGAGCAATTTGAAAAGCCAGTTTCTTACCTAGAAAGATGAACTGATTTACCCTGTTCCTTGCATTCTGTTATGGTACACTACAGATAAATCTATTCACATATACTACGTATTTTCTTGTTTGTATGTATAACTTGAATCTTGGGTGACACATAGTTCAGAATGGCTTTGACGCTGTCATGTAATCTTCTTTTAAAGGATTGTCTTTTTTTAAATTCCAAGTTCCAGTGAAAGTCAGTTAGATCTGGGTTTTGACAGACAACAGAAATTGTCAAACTTTACTGTTTATCCTTCTAATGAGTCTAATAAATTAACTAACACGCTGGTGGCATTCGCTGCATTGTTTTACCTGTCACAGCTGTAACAATGTGTGTCTCTGTTTCAATTTAATTATAGAGTACTCGGGAAGGCTTAATGCTGAATAGTTATGATTTCTACTTATATCTCAGTAAAAGTTAGACCAGTGACTCTATTTTGTATACCATTTAGTATCCATGCAGGATTTTCAAGTGGATTTTGAGCCACTTCTTTAGCAGTAATGTAATGTAATCACATTTATGACTGTGGTTTTTGGTTTTAGCTCTGATCAAGGCATTTTTGTGGCATATAAAGTTCTTCTACCAAGTAACTGAACTCTGCACAGCCAGGGCATCCTTCATCAGATATTTCATCTGTATAAACTCTATTCTATTTCAGACTCCATTCCAGAGCTTGGTGATCCTGTAGTACCAGTACAGTTACAATATTGCCTGATATTGGGAAGATGGCAGAACTGCCAGACAATACATATTTTTAGTTACCTAAATGAATATTTTTTGCCTATCAGTCAGTAACTCCTGGTAAAATGGAAAACTGAGATTTATTACATTAAAGGACTGAAATGAATGTATTTGATACAGAATTTAAACTACCAAATAAAGATAACAAATGAGTT
The DNA here is from genome assembly GCF_963924245.1 of Chroicocephalus ridibundus. Taxonomy (NCBI): domain Eukaryota; kingdom Metazoa; phylum Chordata; class Aves; order Charadriiformes; family Laridae; genus Chroicocephalus; species Chroicocephalus ridibundus. The sequence continues at coordinate 42,369,554 of NC_086291.1, read as the reverse complement.
TTCATTAAATAGTTACAGCTCAGTCAATACTCTTAACTTGAATTTCTTCCTCATTCACAAAGCTTTGAAAATCAAAGGTGTGCTAAAAGCCACAGTTATTCAGTGGATATAGAAATATCTGTGGTTATATACACGTTATAGTAAAAATATCTGTGGTTTTTGCCTTATTCAGCCAGGTAAAGTTTCCTGCTTCAGCCTCTCATCCAATGCGGAAGAGAAGACAGAAGAATACAGCCCCCCCCTTTTTTGGGGGGGGGGGGGAGCGTGGGGAAGTATGTTTTGTCCTTACATTTTAAAACAGGAAAAAGGGAGCATTGTATTTGATCAGTAAACAGTTAAAATTTAAAATCTCATTTATTGCCGTATCCTAGAAAAGATTTAAGGTAATCTACATAACAACAAAATGCTATCAAACCAGAGTACAATTTCCTAATGTATTCAGTTAATTTAATGATAGCATTGTTATTTTCTTAACAATATTATGTTGAGGCCCAATTTACCAATGCACTTCAGTTCTGCACATGTGTACTTTCAATGCCATGCAGCCACAAGTGTCTACTTAAACAGGTATTTAACTACTTTTCTCAGTGAGTCTTAACGCACGGCTACCACAGACAGAATAAAATGTGCCTGATTAAGAAAACTCTGGAGGGAATCTCAAAATTAGTCTCTTAATGGCTCTTATAATTTTAAAAATGAGATTAAAAAGTTAAAGAAATTATAAAAAATGAACCACCTTACAATGTGTGCTTTTATTGGGTCTTTGATTAAATGAAATCTGAGAAGGGATGACCCATGAATAATTATCTGTTCATTTTAAAACTTCCACTCTTTCAATCTTGCTATTCAGTCTCACTGAACTTTTAAAGTGCTTAATTAAAAGAATGATTGGACCAAATCTTCAAAATCATTCTGTAGACCTTGAATGCTGAAATAGAGGAAGTTACCAGGCACCTTACTCCACTATCAGAAGAGAAGGAAAATAATAATGCAATTATTTTTTTTTTTAAAAGCACTCCTCTCTTGGGAATTATCACTCACATTTATAAAGACAGACAGCATAGTTCTAAGTATTTTCATTGTGGCATACCTGAAATATATAGGTGTATAGGAACCTCTACACATCCACATTTATTTTCCTACTGTTTTATTTTATCTTCCCTGAGGTATATTTGTTCTACTCTCTGACCAAAGCTATCGAGCAACTCTTAATTCCTCAGCCCTCTGCTTCATCCCCTCGGAGTGACTGATTTCCTCCCATAGCAGGTGTTTTGTCCCTGTCAGTTACCAAGGAGGATTCCCAGGACAATTCTTGTCCTTTTCCCATCACAACCATGTCTCCCTACCAAAGACTCCTCGGACCAATTTCAACCAAAAACATTAATTCCTTCGATGTCTTTCAGGATATGTTTTGGTCTCCAGTTACAATCTACCTTTTACGAGACAAGATTGAAGGATTACTTTGACATGACTTGATACAAACTACGAAAAAGATCATGTCGTGATTAATATGAAGACTTGTTCTATTTTCTGTTAAAAGGTTCTCCGACTAATGTTAATAAATTGCTATTGCTGACTGAATAATTTGCAATTAATAACTTCCCTGTTGAAGATAGCTGCATTTCATACTTGTGGTTTGTCAGTGAGCAAATTCTGATTTCCATGAATGCATTTCTTACACAAAAGCATTCAATGATTTAGTTTTATACATTTCTCTACTCTGACGGAGTGAACAAAAATGGTTTCATCACTGCTCAGTATTGGAACACTGTGATCAGTAGCTGTGATTAGTCAGAAACTGTCTCAGACTGCGCTTAGTGTCCACTGATACCACGAAAAATGTTTTCCTACATTAAGCTGCCATCACATCAATCCAGTAGGGCACAGCTATAGTTATTCTTTTCCTTTCTCAGTGTCAGTTATCAGGCATGAGACTTAAAAGTTCATTTCTCATTAAGACTTCCAACTAACTCAACCACATAAATATCCTTCTGAACATAAAAGCAAAGAGGAAAAAGTCTAGCCGAGCAAAATATTATTACTACTCTAATATTACATTAATAATTACCTCTAATTATTATTATTTTTCTTTCCCATTTTAGTGCATTAGGACTTCACAGGTATTCAGTGGCTATACAGAATTAGAAATGCCAAACTACCAGTACAGGTGAAGTTCTACACTATGCTGCGCTAAACTGAAATTGCTTGGGCATGTACTTAAGTTCAGGATTTGTCCATTAAAATCAACCGCTTTTATAAAATACTTAAAAAAAACCCAAACCAAACCACATGTGCAATCCTTCCACAGCTAGAGGAGGGCCAGTTTTAACCAATGTTACTTTCAGAGCCCAAGCTATATCACTTATTTAAATATTTCAACTATTTCCTTTTGAGATAGCAGTACACGATCTGCTTATTTTCTTTGTTTACCGAATACATTATCAACAGAGAAGAATCTCTGTTGTTCTCTCTCTCTCCCCCCACTCCCTGAGCGTGTTAACTCTGTTGCCAGGTCAACTCTGGCAATCAGATGCCAACTCCCCTACCTCTGCATATTTCCTGATAATAATTTTTTAAACAAAAAGTTAAAACCAATCTTAACACCTTTTTTATGTCAACAGGAAAAAAACATTTAAATTACTGCACTGACTTCAAAGTCCAAGCAAGCAAATAAGAAGTGATTATGAGACTGTAAACATACTCTGCTTTGTAATGTTACCTTTAGTGATGAAATATAAGGAAATTTTAAAATTTCTTATATAAGGAGATTCATTGACATGGAACTCAAAACACTGTCTTTGTAGGTTTTATTTTATCACTAAGTTTAATTAATGTTTCCTTCAAACTTGATCTAGATAATTCTATCCCTTGGGAGGAGGATGAGGGGAAATCGTTCAGCAGAAAAAATAAAACTCTAAACCTCTGAAAAATAAACTTTTAATTAAGACCAAGAAAACCTGACCAATCGCAAAATCTAAACTCAAGACAGAGATAAAATGGAGTCATTTGCATTTCCTAGTATAACTTCAAACTATCTGCAATCAATGTACAGGTTGTCTGAATGCTAAATTTCTGCAAACTATGCAAAACATGTTTGGCACTAAGCCTAACAGTGAATTTTAGCTAACACTTTAGCCACTTTAAACTACTATTCGTGTGAGAACTAGAGTCCAAAACCTATGTCAATCTACATACAGATGAAAATTCCTGAAGATTTAGATTATCGGGAAGCTTTCAATTGGAACTACAGCAGGCTCAGAGAAATGTAAACCAAAGGCTAGATCAGGCCACACTAGATGTCCACATAGCTCCATCTCACATGGCTAGCAGAAGATGCCAAGGAAAAGAGTCCAAGAACAGGGCTAACATTTAGTGATAATTCCTTGTTATTTGTAGCCTGAGGACTTCCTCACATTTCAGTGTCTTGACATTTAACTGACCTTGAGAGATTTCTCTTGCATGAATTTGTCCAGTCTCATTTTGAACCTATGAAAACTTTATCAACCATAAAACCTGACCATTACGAAATTCCATGGCTTAATTACAGGTTCTGTTAACAACCGGCTCTGTTTTGAACCTGCCGCATGCTAGTTTCATTTGGTGCGTCCTAATTCTTGCTATCATTTCCTATTAATCCTCTAAATTTCACTCAAGTTTTATAGCTTTCTCATAGCTCCCTCAGTCACCTTTTTTTCTAGGCTGGAGAGCCATTTTTCTGTTTTGTTCTTCCTCATGTAGAAGCTCACTGATAACATTGTTCACCCACATCTAATCTTCATGTAAACTCCACATACACGTCTTAAGTTTAACTAAAGTCAACTGAAAGAGAAAAATAAAGCATGAGGTTGAAGAGCACTTGAGAGAACAGAGTGTGATTAAGGGTAGCCAGCACAGATTTAGGCAGGGGAGGTTACGCTCAACTAATCTCCTAGAGTTCTTTGAAGATATTACTGCTGTGACAGATAAGAGAAATACTGTGGTTGTAGTGCATTTAGTTTTTCAAAAGCATTTGAAAAAAATCCACATTAGAGGTTAATGGCTAGGAGTCACAGACTAGAAGGTAAAAACAGGGCACTGGATACAGAACTAGTAACCGAGCAGGAGAAAGGAGGCAGTAATACCAGCTTCCATTTACACAGCACCTTTCCCACATTGCTCTTCAGATGTAACCATCGCTGAAATGCAGCCATTTGTGGAATACAACACAACTGGCATTACACATTTGCAGAATCAGCTTATAACAGTTTTTACAGGAAATGCTGATTAATTTTATCTGATTGAAATTAGAGGCAGAACTATGGCAAGGTATGCAAACTGTAATTACTCTGGCAAAGCAAGCAAAACATGTTTACCTGAATGGAACTTAGCAAGGACACTAACAATAAATTTCCATCTCTTACGTAAATCATCACATATGTGACAAAAACCTATTTCAAGTAGATGGTCCATCCATTACCTGTACCCAGGTCTGTGAGTTCATGCCATGGCACCACTTTAGATGGTGATCTAATAAATATTTCCTCCAAAGGGTCTCAAAGCAGTCAGCAGAAATACTAAAAATACATCAGCACATATTCTAGCATCCTGATAATGAAACGACCAAGGCAATGACACTTTTTCCTCCTTTTTGCACAAATGAGGAAAAGCTAATAGTATGACTTAAGTTTATGTTACGGTTTGGGATTTTTTTTAATGGCAAGACTGTGTCACATTACACAAATATATGGGTATTTAACACACCATCCTCAAAGCACTTGGATACTGACATGGAGCAATGGAGAGAGAATTACAACTTATAAGAGAAGGAACAAAGAAGTATTCCCCTTTTGAGTAATATAAATTCAACACTAATAAGTAGTGATAAGTATCATGCAAGTAGAGCTGTGTAAATGATGCAGGAATGAGTATTTAAAGATCCATTTGAGTCCAAATGAATTACTTTTGCACATGTTATATTGTGCTGGATACTCACTTTCATAAAAAATTAAAGCTGTTGTGTTTTACTACAGAAACATACTTAGTGAAGAGGAAGTTTTTAAGTTTCATTAGACAGAGATTTTATTGAAAACAAGTTTTAAATCTACACCCAATATAGTCATGTAGGTGCCTGTGTACCCAAACCAATGAAGGTCTGGGAACTCCATACAGTTTTCTACATTAATCATTGCAAGAACCAATCTCAAATTTCCAACATTTACAATAAAGTTTAAGAAAAACATTTCTCAGAAACATTTGAATAATTAATACACCGTTGAGAGAATCTCAAACCATTCTGCAAGCTGAATTTTTTTTTTTCACCATGAATTATTCATTTAGCTCTCCATACCACTCTTTCTTAACCCAAGAGGATTTACTCTTTTTAGGTGATTATCTTCTACGGTGCCTCTGCTACACTGTAGCTTAAGTGATACTGTGTTTATAACTTTAGATGGGCTTCCAGGAGTAGCTGTACTACAGCCATTAAGTGCTTAAAAACACACAAAACCAGAGCGAAGAAGGGCAGGTGTCTGGACCACTCTATTCCACTACAACCAAGCTGACTGCCATTAGCTGAGATCAGAAGATGAATTGTACCCTACATTCTCTTACTGAAAAGGTATTTTGACTGAGAGACTGGCTCCAAGGCATTCAAGATACAGCATGAGTTCATTTTGTAAGTATAGAAAGGACCTTGCTATTTTGCCCTTCAGAGCACTTCTGTATATGGATGAAACACACTTCGTAAACCTGCTAGGAAGCTTAAATTCGTTCTTTTTTCCTTTATTTTTTTGAATCTGCTAGGCAGCACAGAAATCTTACAATGTAACACTGGTGCCTCCTTATTAACAGAGATTAGCATTCTGTTTTTAAAACAAAAATCAGATGACATCATAAAATTTGTTTACTGATGCAGCAGTAATCAATTTCTGCATAGAAATATGAAGACCGAAAAGCAACACCTTGTGAATATTTGCTCTGGCTTTTTTCTTAACAACTGAAATGTATTGTCAAGTTTTAATTGTGTCTCTTCTTTTCCACAGCACACCCTTCCCCCCTTCGCTTCTCTCTAAATAAACTGTTGTTTTATCATCGAAGAGAGATACAACTCTTCTCCAGAAACCTATGTAACAAAGAAATACTGGAATTTGTGCTGAATGCAGAAAAATAACAAAACAATGATATAAAAGCATCCGTGAAGTGCATACATCAAAGTCAAAAGAAATCTTTGTATTCTGCTGGTAATGCTTACAAGGTAAAGTGGCATGCAGATTTCTTATTTAATAAATTCCCACAGAAAATTAGTTTTTCACAGTGGGAAGAATTTCAAGGCTTGCCGCGATGAACAGGCAGGATCTAATCACTGTTCAGGCTTTGTAGATACACCAGGGCTTGCAGATATTTGAATGATCCAATTATTCTGTTGAGGCACAATCACCTTACCTGCATACTAATCAAGTAACACGCCAACATGAAACAACTCTGGCTTTTCTGGAAACTCTAGACATATACGGCTCCCTGGTTGACCTTCTGCCAATTACATTCATTTCAATTCTATTAGCTCATCTTTTGCCCAAAGGTGACATATGCACAAATCTATAGGGAAAATTGCCTAAATCAACTTTCCACTACACATGATGCAGAATAGTTGCTCAGTGATGTGAATACAAGGCATTAATTCTAAAGCTGGATGCAACTGTACACTAAATAGCAATGAATTTTTCAGACAAGACACCTCTTCAGAACCTGCAAAGTAACATTCCACAAAAATGAGAGGATTGTGTTTATTAGAGGAAAGAAAATCAATTACTCAGCTTTATACCTTGTGAACGACAACACAATATGAGGATGAACAGAGCCTACATCATTTCTGCTATGTCAGTATTTAGAGTGAATATTGACTGTTGGGTTCCCCCTTTTGGGGGGATTCCTTCACACGTGGCAGCTTTATTATGCTCTATTCTGATTCTTTGTGACTATACACTGAGATATTGGTAAACTTATATTTTACTGGTAGAATTTTGGATCACAACCAGCAGAGATCTTTTTAACTTTACATTTTCCAACTACGTTTCATTACGAAAAAGCTTATTGTCTAGATTTTCTAATAACAGCTTTCTCCTCAAAATAACAAGTGAAGGAAAACTTTTAATTACTTATCAGTATCTATTCCAGATAGTAATCTCAATTTCTAAAAGTCAACATTTTGTCAGAACATTTCTGATGCTCATAAACCTAGCAAATTAAGCAAAAGCTACAGTATTTTTCAGGCCCAACTAGCAGTGACACTACCTGGTTTTTATTTCTAGCTTAGAGATATACTATTCGATTACGCTTTTTTATTTCAGCTGTAATGCTATTTACATCAAGTGCCTGCTCTTTCAAGAAATATATGACCTTATGCAATCCTGCACATAAACTGGGAAAGGAGAATAACAGAGGACTTCAAGAGGATCAAAAGGCATCACTGTGTCAAGCCATTAACCTTGGAGCTCATCATTAACCAAAGTGACAGTATTAGTAGCTTGAGATGATGTGGTACAAACACCTAACCAACGAACAGCTATAAGGATGAAATATTACTTGTGATTAACAGGACTTATTATTGAGTGTTTGTGCCTTTGCAGAAAACTCTCTAGTTCCTCTTTAGCACCTCATTACCAAAAGTCATTACCATTTTAACCTCTTCTGAAAGGCAAAGGCAGACAGACAGGCCAGCAACACTGCTTCTGACTAAGTACATTCGCAGTAGCACTAGTGACTCTCAAACTCCTTCCCCAGGAACTGCTCCTGTGCCTCCACAACTCCTCACTTCTGGCAACATGAAGTTGGGGAAACTCATCTTTATTACTCCTGCAAAACTTCACCTAGAGCACCAGACAAGGCAGCAACATTTTCTTGAGTCTGTAATTACTGTATCACTAGTTGTTTTAAATACTCCAAGGCACTCTTCAGGAGAATTTTGCTTCATTAAATGAGCAAGATAAAAGGCAGATGGTTTTGTTTTCCTTCTATTTCATTTTTCATACAAGGAGCTTGTTCAAGGTAGTAAGGGAAAATAGCTCCTCAAGACCAGTATTGAGGTGAATTTCTATTGCTTTTTGTCCTGTAAGCTTCTTACAAGGGAAAAAAAATAATCAAATAGATACTCTGGCAGAATTGACTTTGTAGAATAATAACATAGAAGGAACACAGGAGGAGGACAGATGGGTAAGATGCACGTACTCCTTAACAACAAAAGAAGACATTGTTTATTTATTTTTCAAGGCCATTCATAATATGTGACTGTTCCGATGATGAGTTTTCCCAAGGAGAATGGAAAATGCTCACAATTGGGGAAAAAGCACTCAAGTACTGCATATTTCACAAATATAAGTTTATTTTCTGAAAAGAAAAAAAGTCTGGAAAAAATCTATACAATTGTTTCTGCAGCTGCAGACTACCATTCAGAGAAATAAAATCAGGTATAATTTTGCCACCTCGTTACATAGCTGACACTTATTACAGCAGACAAGAAAATCCGTTCATTACAGAACTCAAGTTGTTCCCTAATTTTATAACGATTATTATGAAATACAAAATGTGTTTGTCTCCTGCACAGGATTCACTGATAAATTCCAACAGTTCTAGCTCTGATGGCTGTTGGGCTAAAGATGAGCTGAACAAGCTGTAAAGTATCATTTCTCTGTCAGAAAAACCTATACAAATCTAGATATCAAGTGGCTAAAAAGAGGTCAGTCAAATTTATGCATTTTCTTCAGTTTGTTTGAATGACCTCTTCTTTAAAATATCTACCTAACCCTACATCCTTTTATTTTATAGAATAAATGTTCTTTTTATTGTGGAAGAAAAACTACTCCCTCGCTGCACCCAAAAGTATATTATTATGAACACATCGTTTTGCTAAGTCTCTATTTTAAATTTCAAAGTAGAATAGAAAGTAATTTCCAGGTGATCTTGAAACAATTGAAATTTTGTGAATTTCCCAAATATATTTCATTAGTACTAAACTAGGACAGTTTATGTATTTTCAGAGTGGACTTGTCCTTTGCTATATAAAGGAACTGAAAGAATATACTTCTGTGCAGATTCTTGACTGAACTGAGCAATTGAGATGAGGCACAGAGGAATGACCTTGTGTGAGCATCTGACAGAATCTGCACATCAAAGACAGATCTGAGATTAGGTACAACTAGAACAAGTTACCCATGTATTCTTTCTGATGTCATGTTTTCTATAAAAATAACTTGTTGAATGATTAAGCGATCAGAAGCTGAAAAAGTAGGTCTGTATAGCTCAAAGTGTTTATAGGTTAGAGATTTGAGAAACACGAACAATCCTAGGATAGAACTGAACACAGCATGGCGCAGAGATCAGGGCTGACATACCTGTGCTCTCCTAAGGACCACAGATTCGTGGATGCTTTGAAGAGCTGAATTAGAATTTTGTGAGACAGAACAAGTATATAATTCATTGCTCTATAAGCAATGCAATAAATCACACTACTTACTTCCCACCAGAAAGAAATGCCACCTTCCATCTTCTGTACAGAGTGGCAATGGAAGTGTATTCTGTAGCTTCGATACTCTACTGAGTGCAGTGATGACACAGAGAAACATGCGGGCAGCACCCTCAGGCTCACAGGATGCTTCCCTGTTGGTTCTAGGTTTAGAAAAGTAAGAGAAGCTTTAAGGAGGTCCTTACACTAAAATAAGGGGGCACCCACATGTGAATACTCAGTAAACAGCAATATCACAGTTTTGCCCACACGTCAGAAAAAAAAGGGAATGTTTCAAAGCATCAGCCAATGACCCTGCACCAAACAGATCCTAAATCAGGAAGCTATGTCTGCTTGCTAGTTTTCATGTTGCTTAAAAAGCAGGAGGGGATGAACTCCTGCCGGAGTTCTGGCCCTAGGCAGTAGGCTGAGCAGAAGGTGGAATCTGAATTAGTCCTATTTACTCATATTTTCTAGATCAAATTGGTTTAGTCAAATGCAGAGACATTCGGGGACATTTATTATAGAACACTTTCCTATCCAGAGCCTGTAATCATCATTAAAGGACATCAGTTCACATATATATAAAAAATAGCCAGTCATATTCTAGAACACAAACCAAATCCAAATGGAAGTTAGATTAAATTTATCCATTATTAAATATTATTATTTAAATACTTGTTTTGCACAGCTAACCCCATCTATTTCTTTTGATGATGAACAAAATATCTAACCTCTGAAATTTCCAGACAATTTTTACAGTTTTTAGTAGTGAAGCTAGTTTAAAAAAAATCCAGGCTATTAGTCTACCTTGTGCTGATAATGTGACTTCTAAGAATTTTTCTAGTATAAATAATTTAAAAGACATGTTAAATCATTCACAATACAAACATGTGCCACACAAAACAGCACTGAGCACAGCTGAAACCAAAATCCCATTACTCATGTCACCTAACCTAAAACACCTACAACCGGAGCTCATGCTCAACTACAGACTACGACTGGAATTCAATTCCTGGCTAAAATACATGCTCTGCATTTTATTTATGCTCTTTGCTGCACAGGGAACAGAGGCGCCCAGATAAACCAGCTACATTTGGTGTGGTGGGGCTGGACACTGGGGTGCACAAAAATCATTGAGGGTAGTGATACTCCAAGTTTTAAAAAGACTTGATTTATATAAGAATTGTTCTTGTGTTGCAGTCACTGTGAAGCCAGGATTGCCTACTAAGTGTATCCTGCGTATTGTATTACACAAGGCTTGGTTTGCCTTTCTTCTCAAATGCCCTGACTTCCCTCAAACTCTATTTACGTTAGAAGAAAAATAAGCCTGGTTTGGGGTGCGGCAATGCTGTCATATATGCAAGATGCTTGGTGACAGTTCTTCATTGTTTCTCTGCTGGCTTTACTCGGCCATTTTTCAACTTTACCCATCCAACCAGGCGTCCTCACAGATGAAAGAAAAAGCTGTTTGTTTCCATGACAGTAGTAGGACAATTAGCTGGCTGTTCTATGTTAAAATAGCATTTCTAGTATTTCTATAGCAACAGAAGTCAATCAGTGGTATGACTTAAAATAATATGCAGGCAAACTTAAGAACCTGCATTTTAGATACTCTGGATGAAACCTGAACTCTAAATCTATACTTTATAACTAACACTATATTTCTTTGCCTGTTACTTGGTAAACTAAAGTAACACCACTTCCTACGTACTAATTCATAACTTTCTGCCAAGTATTCGAGATGATTTAAGTAACATTTTAAAAACGATTTTAAACAATGATCTCTATCTATACGTTAACCAGACAAGCGTGATAGAATGTACAGAAGGGAAAAGGAAAGTGTGCATACAGATCTATGTAGCCAAAGTAGCACACAAATATTAAATTACTTCTACCTCAAACAAGACAATGGAGATGTTCCCAAAAAAAGCTCTGCTGTTATCAGAATCATAATAGAGAATCAAGTATTAATACGGCTTTGTGTAATAATTAAGTTGTTAACGCATTACCTTGAAGTTTCATTCAGGATCTATTTTAATTATTCACAAAAGGTTTCACTGGACATTTTATAACAGTTAAAAGTAACTAAAGCTGTCAACATCAAAGTGAAAATTCTGTTGTGAATTTTAAATTTAATTCAGAGTAGCTACGGATTGTCGAAATATTTACTGAGTAAAACACTGATCCTTTAACATGAATAATTTAATTTTTGCTCACATAACTTTTTCTATAGTAGCAGACAATATGACTGGAAGATAAAAAATAAAATACTTTAGTTACACACTTATTAGTCTCTTCCTCACACGATTGCCTGCTTGGTGTTGGACCATTTCTTGCCATGTCATTTGTAGATTTACCGACATTTAATACAAAACATATCACACAAATGTCTAAAGACTGTCATCAGACTGAGTTCAGTGACACAGGGAAAATAGGCAACCAGTTCCTTCTCCATACAGCACTACAAAGCAGAATAATGCTAATCAATAATTTTCTACCAGGTTATATTTATACAACAATTGTACTTCCTAATATCCAGATTATGTTAGTTAACTTGTCTTTGATTTACAAGAGCTTCTCTGAAAGAAATTGGGGTGGGGGAGATTTTTTTGATTATTTTTTTTTTTAAAGAAGGACTGTAAAGGAGGTTACAGCCTTCAGCCTCCAGCACAGAAATCATTTTCTGAGATATCATTTGCAGATATCATTTCTGAGTATAGTAAATATGACACTGTTTAACATAATCATAGAGACTGTTTTACTTTTGAAGTCCTTGCTGAGTACTTCAGGTGCACAGAAAGAAGCACACATCACCACCGTGGGTATGTCAGTCATACCTTATGTCTTAAAGAAGGTTAGCCACACAGTCTGGCTAGGACATAATACTCTGGAAAACCCAGACAGCTGAATACGTGCTATAGTTGTATCTCCTCTGGTCCTGAACTGTTTCCACTGGACAAACAATTGCATTCACTGGAAACTTTTTCTTTCTGTAGTCTTTTCACTTCCCATAAGCAATTTATAGATGCAGTCACCACACAATAACATGAATACCCGTAATGAAAACACTGCTCCTTTCAAGGCTTGAACACACACTTAGTGGCTTAAGTATCAAGGTCTGACGTATCTATACACTGCAGCCCTAAACTCCAGCAGGGTGACGTTATTTAACTATCCCTCCAAAAAAGAGTTACGCTTTAAATACCTTGTAGAAAAGCATGCTAGGTTCTTTAGTTGGGACCTGTTATGCTGGTATACTGTATGGTACCCATATTACATGCAGTATAATTTAATTCTAGAACTTTCCCTAAAGATTGCAAATACAATTTTTTTATTTGTTTGTTGAAAGAAACATTGGGGGTGATATTTTGTTCCTTTCTTCCTTTACTTTTATTTAGGTCTAGCCCCTCAGTCACCCAGAACTTGTATTACCTGGTGAATGAAATACACACTAGAAAAACCAACTTGCTTAGCTTTAATTTTGATTATTTTTTATTTTGTGAATGCAACAGCAATTGCTATTTCTCCCAATAGCTGCCTGATGCTAATATTTTCAGTCTATACATGGTCTGAATATGGACATTCATTTTACATGCTGTCACCCACACCACCAGCACTAGTGTTCTAGTGCCCTGACACAGTCATGAACGCTTTAAACCCTGGAGAGAAACACATGAGCAATGAACAACACAGTCCTAGCATGGATTCTCAGTGAACATTTCTTGATGAAAAGAAAGACAATAACTTTACAAATGTTTTCATAATAATAATCCAAATTCTTATGAGTCACAGTAGAGGAAACTTGCCACAGATTCCTGTGAAATATTTACGACTTAGCACTTTTCAGCCAAATAAATGGAACCATGATCTGAATCACTGACTCGCCCAACTGTTACCAAGGAAATGTGAAAAGATGGGAAAAAACAACTGACAAATGTTTGGCTTGTTTAACTTTTCAGAGCTACCAATTCCCTCCCAACATTATTCATGCAGCATTTCCACTAGGAGGTTGGATGATTTCTGCTCTCTTTTCCAATCTTTTATGAGCTGCTTCCTTAGTCTAATTAAAGCAGAGAACCCAGCTGTCATCCCCTCTACTTCAGAGAGCTAAGGGAAAGACTCCAGGAAATCCACTCTTCAGGGACTCCGCAGGGATAGCCAGGATCTAAGATCTAGGAATTTAATTCTCAAGCTCGAGATTTCTCAGAGCTTAAAAAAGTAGCTAGCTTTGCAAGTTATGTTAGGGCCTGGTCCAAGTCCTGCATTTTGGTCTGATGAGCCTAATAGCACACTAAATGTATTCATGGACAGGTAAGGGTGTCATTCAAAGGGAAGCAATTAACAACATTGCATTCCCTAACTGAGACCGGAGCCTGACTGGACTCCACTTTCATTCAAGGCAGCAGCCTCACAGATCAGCTGGGCAACAACTGCACAGCCTCAGAAAGCAGCAGGTACCTGCCTGTTGGGAATGGGGTGGAACAGCAGGAGTTCTCAACTGCTCTGCCACTCAGCTGAAACCAGAATACGACTCACAGGTATGGAGTCATGCTGGCTCTTGCTCTTTCTGCTTCACCTTTGGTCCTGCAAATGGGTTGCAATGTTAAATAGGCAATATCATTACTAAGAATTCCTGTACTTTTAACAGGAGATAGCTGCAAACCCATCCATTCACTGCTTGGAGACTAAACCTGCACCAGCAGTAACCCATGTTTGTCTACTCTTACCGTGCAACACATGGCACGAAGAGCATGAATATAATCAGTTTTTTGTGGAATCAACCAAAAACCATTTCAAAATTCCTTCACAATATAGACAAATTGCATTTTACAGCTTTGACAAACTGACTTCAACAAACATTATTTTTGACAGTAAAGTTAGAATACGCTGTCTGTTTCCGGAAAATACTGTGATCCTGTTGCCTGTGTCTTTCCCCGTAATTGTCCACGTGAAATGCATTTATCTGCACCACTGAGACTGTAGAAGACAAGCAACAAGAGAAGTGCAGACTGTTACCAGAATCTGCCAGCAAGCCCTGCATCATATCAGTAGGGCTATATTATGTTTGCAACCTCTTGACTTCTAAAGGCCATGAACAGAGCTAGAAAAAGGCAGAGAATAGGGCTGGGTGTGCAATGGCCCATCGCAGTGCTTCAAGCCTCTCAATTAGGCCATGGTTGTAGACCTGCTTTGCCATCACCGTGGGATGAGGTAAACTAGGGCAGTGAGCCGCAGCTGCTGCTGGGAAGTTCTGTCTTGCCTAAAACTGGGATTTTGATACCCTTGTCAGTTTACAACCTTTGGCAACTACCTGCTCCGCTTGTGCCTAAAGCTGGCCTTCATGGTAAGTTTCCCTGAAGGTGTTGTAGCTCATTAAAGAAAATGCAATAAAGAGTTGGCTGTGGATCTAGGAGAAGTGGTCTCACTGCATGACAAAAAAAGCAAAATGAACTACTGCAAACTGTATATTCATTAATGAATTTCTTTGTAACAGTCATAGGTTAGATACAAATGTCAACAAAAGGATGTCAAGCTGTCCTCAATTTCATCAGTTAAATCGTCAGTGCAAGCTACTGACTCGAAAGATAAATATTTAAAATAAAAATAGAAATGTCAGACCAGAGAAACACATACTTTGCAAATCCAATTAAATAAAATCCCCAGGACAGATTTTATAGTGATGTTATCCCAGTAGTATTTCTGTACACTTCTGTATTAAATCAGATCAATATAGGAATTTACTTAGAACTGATTTTTAGAGATCTAAGCAATACACAATAGGATAAGTTCCCTAGGAACACAGTGAAAAGCAGTTACTTTAGGTAAGAATGATGGAACAATGATCTTAATTTTACAGTAGTGAAAATTCCCTGTCCTTGAAAGAAACAGCATATCTGTATTAAAAGTAACAGTATTCCTTCACTGGCACAATGAAGTTGTTACAACAACTTTCTAACATAAAGGTCAAGAGTAGTTAACTACACAAAATACATGTTTATGGATGTACCAAGGCTTAAAGAATAGATATTTGGTACTTATATTGTCATATGCAGGAACTGGGTGATTCTCAGATCTGATCGTGTCAGATTATCTGTTCCTCATATTCTTTTAAAAACATTTGGTGCAAAATACACCAAAATGGACCTCATTGTTTGCATTTTGTTTGGAAATCAGCTAGCCTAGTTAGTTAACTGCCTAAAAGCAGATTGTGTCCCATGTGAAGGCAGGATGCTCACAAGCTAGGGATGATGCGATATATGCAAGGGAAAGTCTCTCCTCTTTTCTATTTAGAGTTCCATTACATGAGATCATAAATACATTTCGCTTTTAACCATGTGCATAGCACAACGTGTTTCCTAGTGTAGAAGAATCATCCCCCATTATACCTCTCAGTGTCTAAGACTTGCAGTGATGGAATATATCAGAGAAAGTTGCACATCTGCCCTCAACGCATCAGTTAACACCACCACACTGCCTGGTCTGGATCAACAGGATTCAGATTAAAAGTTTAAAAGTCATGTCCTAATCCTTCTCTTTGAGAAGGAAATATCTACGCATTTAAAACATCATCTGATTCACTCCTTTAATTTCAAACTCTTCTGCACTTACTAGAAGAACTTATCTGCAGTCCTAAACAAGCGGTAGAAACGTTCAAAGTTATGTGTGAAAAGCAAATTGGGAAGAGTGATAAATTTGACAGTGGTCAATATATTCAAAAATTTTAATCAAAGTCTGAATGGTGTAAAGATCAAACACATCCTAATTACACAGTAAGCCAAAATAGTCTTCACATTGCTTTGATCTATTTGGTATTTCACATTTACAATTATAAAGTGCCTAGTAACGTATTTACCTGAGAAGAGTTATGATCTCTCAGGAAATAAGGCTGTTTATTCTCATTTATAAATTTGAAACAACTTGCTTTACTTTTTTTAAGGCAGGAGAATACATATTATACAATATTTTTATGAAAAATTATCATTTGACCAAGAAAACATTTCTAAAAGAAAATGTACAACTAAAAGTCTCCCTCTGGTATCTGTTTACAGAGTAGACTTCAAGTCAGTGACCTGAAAACCCAAACTAATTTTTCCCATAGATGCAAATAAAGTTTCTAAAGACTAAATGAAAAAGAGGAAGTTCATAGAACAGGTAACCTAGTTGTGGTCAATTTCTGTTGTTATGTCTTTGAAAGGCTTCAGCTTCAAGGTCTGCTTAGTTAATTATTCAAATAATTTTGAATTTTTAAATGTGTTTTTTATTTTCACAAATTTGCTCCTATCTGCCCATCTCACAAAAAAAAAAAAAAAGAGAAACACAGAAAGAAAGCAGTAGCCACTAAAAAAAGACTTGTTTCTGTCTTTGACTGCCTCATTCAGAATTTTTTTCATTTTCCGTGTGAACTAAGTGAAGAATTGAGCTTGGCTTTTTGATGAGAAGGTAGTGTAATCCCTTCCCATTGCCAGCTCAAGGAAATGTCTTTCAGAGTCACGGAGCAGCTACTGAAAATACCAGTTTACTGAGTCTAGGAAGTATATTAAAAAGACCACATAGAAAGTCACAGTTATTCGAGAGCACACTTTTTTCTTGTTTTTTTTTTTTTTTTTCCCTACGGGATGTGTTAATTCCACAGACAGGCAACTAGAAAAGCCTCACACTTGGGATTCAGCAATGGAGCTGAATCCCAAGAGAATCGCTGCCATACCATGCTGGTAACTACTGGGGTATGTGGGCTCTATTATGGATAGCCAGAGCTTTCTTCGCTAGTAGAAAAAACAACTGGGTAACCTGGTCAGCCTGAAAAGCTGCCACAGGGATTTATTTCTTTTATTAGCCCTCCGCTGGTGGAAAAAAAAACACCACCACAACTTGATTTTTTTAACTGCTTGAGGAGTTTTTCCAAGACAAAAGGTTTTTTTGCTATTTTATCCCACTGCTCCTACTAGCTGCCTGGGAGATTGTAAACAAGACTAATAGTAAGAGGGGAAATAACTTCAATGAAAGGTGGTATTCTATAGTAAAATAACTTCTGGAGTTCTTATTTCTTCCCTCAACCAACATCTCATTCTTATTTGGGCCATGATCTCCAGTGAAAACTTTGATTGTAGCAATGATTATTATAAGTCATTAAACACCTCACTTGCAAATCTGTTTTTATTCTCTAAACAAAGTGTGAAATGTTGAAGAAATACCACAAATGAGAATAAGCAGACTAATTTTTAAAATAATTATTTCCATATCATTCATTTGAAGTGCCATCATTAACCTCAGCACGTTGACATTTGCTTTTGTGAACTGCATGACTTTTAACCTGACAGTGTTCTTTGTCCACGTGCTGCTAAAACCTCTCTGCCTTCAGAAATGACAACCAAAGTGCCACTTAATCCCAGGCGCTCTGACCATATATTTAACTATGTTCTACAGTATGCTACCTGACAACCGTATAGGCAGAGGAATATTTTTTCCCATGAAGAAAAACATCACCAAATTGAATTACTGTGCTAATGTGAGCAAACGGAAAAAAAAAAAAAAAAAAAACAACAAAAAAAACCCAAACACAGTGAGATTATCTAATTAAAATTATACAGACTTGCTTTGCAATATAAGTATTTTTGAAGAAGGACAGCAGGTAGTACAGTATCTAGTCCACGCAAATTTATTAGCTTTGAGCATTAACCCTACAACTGTCAGCTCTGATTGGAAAAATTGCATTCAAGGTTTTGTAGCAAGAAGTGATTAAGTGCATTTACAAAGTGAGGACATCAGTTCCCAAGCTACCTAACATCAATTAAAGGAGGCCAAATTAAATCGATGTTCTAATTCCACAAAATTAATGGTAACTTTTTTTTAATAGATGTAACAACATTTCCCTCAGGTCCTGTAATAAATTCTTATCACAGCAACTCATGTAGAAAGTAAATGGTTACCTATCCATGAAAATCCAATGTTTAAAATCAGTTATGGGAATGATGACAATAAGGCTACTAGTGACTTCTGTGGTCGTCTTCTGGGCATTTTAAATTTTATTTATTGTTTCAGAGTACTTTTAAACACTAGGAAAGCACAAAAGAAAAAACATTCACATTCATTATGGAACTATTCAGGAAATATTCATTTTTCATATTTGTTCATTTTAAATAGAGCATTTATCTAAACTCATGGGATCAGGAGCTAATTAAGGTTACCTGTAATTACTTTTAATCAACATGCAATCATATGTCTTTACAACTTTTTATAAAAGGAAAAAGTCTTTTTTTCATTATTTTTCATTTTTAAAGAGTTGGTGACATAAACCAAACACTTCAATTTTCCCCATGTTCTGTCCTGCTCAAGAGCATGTGACTCTGATGCAACTCTGGTATGTGGATATCAGTTAGGGGGGTGGAATTAGAACATGGATCACATATGGGTGGCATATGGAAAATATACCAACATTTTGCCAATCTTTTCCACAAAGTTTTTGTTTTGACAACTTAGTGTTTTCCAGTGAAGGATTCTATGGTCAGAAAAAACACCCAGAAAATTGCCAGTCTCTATATGGACAGTATAAAGACTATGAGATCAGAGAGATTTTAGATGCAATTTTGCGATCTAGAAGCTACTGTGAAGCCACCAACTATTTATAGCAGAGTATCTCAATGAGACTTGCCACTGGTAATAAGGAATTAAGAGACATATCACCTGTGGGAGAAGCAGCTCAATTAGCGGCTCATACAGTTGCAAAACTTTCGTATTCTTGCTACCATAATGCACTTACAATTATTGCAAGAGACACATTTGACTACTCTATATGACTCCTTTAATTGGGTATTTAAATTATTCAGTAAAAAGCCATAAACCTAACTTTCTGTGAGTTACTGCCACATTCAAAAATACCTGTTACTGCCATTCTAACTCTTCTTGAGTTTTTGGTAACATCTCTCCTAAAATACTGTACCGAGCAGAAGAGAATAATAATTTAATACATTGTCCATATAACAATGAATAACATTTATTAAAAGTTTAACAGAGACAGGATTAAACTAGTTTGTTTGGTTTTACTTTCTGTTAATATTAGTTTAGGTCTTAACCTGCTACTATGACTCTCTTCTGAAAAGTAGGCTTCAAAACTAACTTACAAACACTATTAAGTTGGTTTCTTGGGTTAAGCCAATGCAAGACAAACTAAACTAATGAACACAATACAGTTCTTAGAACAATGACTTTATAAATTTGGTACATTCTTCTTATTGATTTAGACAGACTGTTTTGTAACACATGTTTTGTAGCAATGCATCATAATTAATTAAACATCACAGATACTTATTTCCTCCTAGAACATTCTTCTGGTCTCTTGACAATCGGTGGCTTTACCAACATGTAATCATCTATGCTTATCTGTGGATGCCCTTCTGATATTTGCCAAAATAAATCACCTAGAGCTCAAATACTATGCTGTTTTCAATTTCATTTTTTCAAAAATCATGCCGTATGCGAAGAGCTGTTCAGCTGGGAGCTACTTTGCCTCCCCAGAGAAGTTACAGCATAAACATTCACTGAATCTAGAGCAGGAAAGAAATTCTCTTGTTATGTTTGAAGTCTAAGAATGTAAAGTCTGCAGAAAAAAGTAATTGAGTTGGAAAAAAAAAAAGATTGAACTCTGAGCTTCTCTAGATGATTTGGAATCTACTCTGAATTTCTTCAAATCCTATACACTACAATATTCACCGTGTCCTTTGGGGATAAAGGGCACTAAGGAAAAAGAAAATGAGATACAGCAAAGAAGAGTAATTTTCAAACCAACTGCTGTGAGTTGGTCTGTTCTATTATAGAAACCCTGCAAAGACGACTGTGAACACTTTAGCCTAGTCTCATAATCATAAACGCCCAATCAAACAGGCAGTATCCTTTGGCTAGGAAAACACTTTATTCATTCTGCAAATAATTCATCATAATGTGAATAAACCCCTTTCAGAATAAACGTAACGGGAAACTCTTCTCAGACCAGAAACTGGATTCATGTTTCAATGGCAAAGAAATGTGGAACTGCTGAGGAAAAAAAACGTACCTCAGTAGGCTAATACATAACCTGGGCTGCACTCTGTCATTTGCCGTTTTATAAGGTGAAAGATTCAGATCTTCCTCTGTATTCCAAAGCACACAGTCGCTTCATGCCCAACAGAAATATTTTAATTATGTCAGCTGAGAAAACTCAAGATTGAAGGGGCAGAAGAGGAAATTTTTCTGCCATGCCACGCTGACCCTTCTTCAAAGTTGTACTTACTGAGGTGGAGAAAGGGGTATATTTCACCGATTACTTGTCCAGCTTCCCCACTTGCCTCTAGGACATGACAGTCTCTCTCCCAAGGTCTATTCATCGATTTTTCTCGCCTTTGTCGGACTGGGCAGGAGTTTCTCTCTCCCATTCTCCCTGAAGCAGAGACACCGCAGGTACCTGCACTACAGGTAAACCAATAATACAGGTACTACTGTTCATCAACACCACTTAATTTTCTTGCCTCTACTATATAGTATAAGCATTTTTCAAAACAGCCACTCTACTTTTAAATCACCTCAAACCCCATTTTTTTACAGGAGGATCGTGAACACGGGTAGTGGCTAGTAAAGCATGAATGGGAAAGCAAACAATTTTAATACTTCAGTCAAAAGACAAAAACAAACCAAAAACCAAACCAAACATACACACACTTTCCCCAAACAACACCTCATAAGTCTGGCTATTCACCTTTGCAGCAAGTATTGCTAGTAAGTACAGTATTTTGTTTAAAACGTACAATGTGAATGGTCAGCAGCACCTTTCCAAAGCTTCCTAGCAAAGAAAAGAAGTTCCAAAACAAAGTGCTGTTTGGTTCATAATTCCTTTACTTGTGAATTAACTTACGTAAAACCTATTATTTACAAACCCATTACTTCCTCTAAACATAAACCCATAATACTCTATAACTTCTGCAATCAGTGTTTACATTACTTTTGCACTTTAGTGGGGGTTTTTTGTTTGTTTTCTCAAAACTACTTATATGTTGTTCTTAAACATTTGCCAGAATATCTATTTTGCCCATTTTGTGCACGCTGCTAAGTAGCAGTACAAGGCTTAATTAATGAGAAATACGGTCCTTTCTATATTTTTACATAATGTCATTTTTAATAACATCTTATGCAGCCGCTTTAGTGCTACTAGTCTAGTGCCTTTGTAAAATATGACTTACTCTTTCAGTGATGGGACAGTCTTATTTCTTTGCATATCATCAAGTCCTGCCTTACTTCAAGTATCAGTAGACCTGCATCTTTGACCCCTCCAAAGAAAAACAGTATACTGCTAAAATCTGTGTTTGCATATGTGCATGCACCTAGAAGGCATAACTATTACACTAACCTCAGCTCTCAGACAGTAAATGAGAAAACTGATCACATTTAAAGCTTTAACAGGTGTCAACCCAAGTTACCACAATGCAGTGATAGGTGCTTAGCTGTGCTTCAGACTGAAAGCTCTTTCTTGGTACTTTCAAGGGAGAAAACTAGCTGACTGAAGAAAAGACCGAAAACAGAGGGGGCTACATTGCAGTGATTCATTCTATTACATTAATTAAAGCATTAAGTTGTTGTACTAAATAACTGCTGGACAAATATCTTTTCTTGAGCAGACATTACAGTCCCCAAGCCAATGGGACATTTTCCTGTTTAACAGTGAGGTGTGGGGACTGATAATTAACAATTTAGACTCTTCTTTATATGCCTAAACTTCTACCACCTTCTACCTAAATTAAGATCACACTCACTGCTCTTAAAAACTGGCAGAGCTCCACTGAAGTTTATGAAACTCTGCCAATTTACATGGCAGAGAATTTGGCCTGTGGTTTCTTTAAAGGTTACAAGCTTTGCCTGCAAAGATTACAATTCCACATGGAATTCAACTGTTCTTTCATTTATACAGCTGCCCATGTCAGACAAAGGTCTTTACTTTAGAATACCAATAAAATAGAACAATGAAAATTTATACCACATTTCTCTATTCTTATAGGTACCTAGGAAATTTTTTATCACGTTATTTTACATTGTACCTATGAAATTCCATCTTTTTCCCCTGCCGTTAAGAATTATTTTTTGTTCAATATCAAGAGAAAAGAAACCTTTTTTCCAATTGTAGAAATAAAATAAAAGAAAAAAAATCTTTATTCACTATAATTTCCAATAACAGAATTTCCAGTGTAGTTTTTCAGTGTATAAATTGAATAATCAACCGTACCCTTGAAAACCTGATTTAGAATAATTAGTCAAAGAAAGAGAACAGTCCCCAAACAAATTCCACAACGTCTGAGAATGGAAGAAAACTTCTATAAGCATCAGAAAAAACTTACTTTGAAATGGGTGGCTTCTTATTTTAAATAACCAATGGTGAATACTAATGTATTTTCTACTAAAACTGCCTTTTGATTTTTTTTCTGTGATTACACTTTCTTTGCTAACTATGTACTTCAGAAACATGACAATTGTTGCCAGTGATTTTTCACAGAATATGGCCAAGAGATGCATACAATTTTAATGCAAAGAGGATGCAAAAGCCTTCTTAATGTTAATCCTTGCAGAAGGAAGAGGTTTATCTTCAAACAAAGATCTACTTAAAGATGTTTGCGACAGCTGAGGAATTTATCTCCAATTCGTTTTGCTCGTGGTATGCCACATTGCTATTTTTCCCACAGCAACATGCAAGAAGCAAACTAAGATGTCATATACATAATACAGAGATAAAAAATGACCCTATTTCCATGTCCATGTGATAAATGGAATGAAAGTTCAGTGAATACATATTTGCACATTAATTGAACTGCACGATTCTGTCCTGTTCAATCATGTCACTACTGTATGTACCACCGGAAATTTTTCCCCAAGAATCATTAAACCAACTTTATCGCTCAAACACATACACATTTTCACCTATTTATCTTCTTGCCTTGCCAAGATATTAAAAAAAAGTTACCTCTGCGTACTCACATGATTGAAAACACATACACATGAATTTATATATTACTACATCACATTAATATGATGAGAATCTGAACTAAGTGTCACTGTTCACTGTAATAATCAGAGAACAAAGGTACTTGATCAACTTTTGTAGCCTGTAAATATTTAGGAGACATTCAGGCTTTGAGAATATTAAGTTTTTCCCTTAGAAATCAAGTTTTCTTTACCTGATTTAATTATCAAGATCAATATGGCACATCTACAGTTCTGACAGTATGATACTCCTGAAATTCACAACAAAAAGACAAAAGTGTGATTAATACACCATCTCTGAAATCTTCATCGAAACACATTAAGATCCTTGTACAGGCAGTGAAAGCTTACAACATTTAGCAAGAAGACATAGAATTAAACTAAGAAACAGAAACAATAAACCAAGGGCACTTCCAAGTCAACACCAACCCCTTAGTATGACTAGCTTATATTCATTTCTTTTGCCGTCAAATTACTCATGTGCATTGCTGAAACATATTCTGGAGCCACATATTGATAAACATATGTGTGTGTATATATGTATACACACAGAAAAGGCAAACATGGTGGTTCAGTTGCCATTGTTTTATTAAATCTAATTCTCTTCAGAAGCCTCTGTAGGAGTCCTATCCAAACAGATTCTGGGTGGGGGTAGAGGGGTGGTGTTGCAATCTCTAGAACGCTGGAGGAAGATTTCAGTTTTGGAATTATTGGTTTATATTAATCTAAACAGCCTCATCAGAAGTTGTGTAGATCTGGATGAGAACAGATCCCCTTGAACAGCATACTTCCCAAAGCACAATGAAAACCCAATCTGAACAAAAAGCTGGACTTACGTCACACTATGTTCCATAAACAGCTTCAGAGTCCTGACCAAGGAGACTGAGCAGCATTTGAGTGATGAAAGGACAAAAAAGAAGCCTAGGAAGACTTAACAAATCAGACCTCAAAAGAACACAAGACCATTTTTAATACAGACATTTAAAAACAAAACAAAACAAAACAAAAACTTAGCCTGAAACCTGTGTAGGTGATAGAGTCTCAGCTATCAGAGCTACACATCAGAGTCAACAAATACCATGATCTTGTTTTGCAATCACTCTCCTAAAAGCACCATGAAGCACTTGGGTACACCTTCAGACTCTATTGGGACAGCCAGAAAAAAAGCTCATTTTTAAGAGCTTACAAGACTGGAACTGAATAAAGACAATTTATGTGACCAACACTTTGCCAAACTGGATGACAGCTAATGCCTGTACTCATTAAAAGACATACAAAATGAAGGCTAAAGTTCCAATCGCATCTTTTATAAATGCTCTTTTTAATAATATATAATCAGTAAATTAGTGAACTAGTTGTGTCTAAACTGAAGTATTGCATGATTCAATATATTCAGTTTTTTATGAAAGTTTGTAATTTCCATTCATTATTGTTTGTTGAACTATTTGCTTTTCAATGGTAGAAGCTTCTACTTCTATGAGTAAAGCAGTCCCCAAACCATAAATTATATCCTACAGTTTTGACATCATTTATTTTCATAGCATTATACATGCCAACCTTTTGACTACTCAAGATCAAAAGAGTTGCTCTCCAGGCTCATATTTCACTATAGCTCTCATATTTTATGCAGCAAATTAGGTTTTACAGTAGCAGCTACAGCAAGACTGTCTCTCACACTGCACAGCTTAAAATTACTGTAGAGTATTTCATATTGAAGGAGCATGATCCTATAAATTCATACGCAAGTAAAAAAATGGATGAAAATTTTCTATAATTCCTTCCCATCCATTTTGTATAGTTTTTATGTATATATATGTGGTTAGACCTCTGAACTATAAAAGGTAGTCAGGATTCTGCCTTTGGTAATAAAAGTTGGAAGGGAATCTAGCAAATACTAATGAAAGCAGGTATTTTAAGTGTTCAGAGGGAGGTGCACTCAAATCACGTTCAAAGGTCATCCACCAGGCGTGCACTGCTATGAATTTCTTTTCTGCCACATTTGGAATGTCCATATTAACTTGTCAAGATAATTGCTACAGCTGAGAGTTCCTGTCACTGACAATCAAGAGTTTATTAGGTATCTGAAGACACAGGTAGACACTCAGCAGGATTTATATGTGACGCTGAATTACCCATAGACACCTTTCAGTGGGAGTTCAGACCCCTACTCAGCTTATATGCTTGTAAAATCCTTTTCAGTGGAAATTACTTATGGGTAAACATCAAATTAACAACTTCTGCACAGTTATAACTGTTCAGTTCTAAAAACTTGACAAGTAAAAATTACTTTGACACATAATTCCTAAATTTACACTTAAAATTATGAATATTCTTAGTAGTAATATAATAAACAATTACCAATTGATTGCAATTTAAAAAAAAAAAGTCACACCTATTTATACACGATTTCTGACAGTTTATGACTCAGTCAAATTTGAAGGGATTTCAACAGATCAAGCAAAAAGGATCATCTTACTGTAATAATTATCCTCTTGATAAATTCTGAAGTCCTGCTACAAACTATAGAGATGGTAAAACCCTCAGAATAATCAAACATTTTCTTGCTCTAAATAAATTAAAGATATAAACATTACAAAAATGCTAACAGAAAATTCTTTACCAGTCACCAAGATTGATCACTCAGTGCCTCATTCCTCTTTTATGGGAGAGGGAATATAGAGATGGGTAGGACTAACAATGCATAGGTTCAATCAAATGCCACAGCTGATGCAAAGTATTGATGCATTAGAAAAGGGAGAGGCTATAATCCACCCATTCATTCTGAGAAAACAATCTGAAAATAGAAATGGAAATATCTTCTGTCCTGAGCACATACTTACCCTGGAGTGATGGCAGACTAGGTCCTTGCATGTTAAGTGTGCTTTGGAGAATAAAGTAGGACACAGAGGCTAGTAAGACTGAACAACATGTATTTATCTACCATGGATTTTTAATACAACATCTGCAACTTATCCTAAGAGCATCCAACCAAGTAATCAAGTTTCCCCAAATAAAGTTTCCATTGGTATCGTAGTTTGACTATAGGAATAAATCAGACAGTCAACAGATTAAAAAATTACTCATATACTAGCAAAAAGAATTATAAATCTACTAGGAACAGAGCACACTTCAAACTATCAAAAACAATAACAGTAGAATAGTATTGATAGATTCATATTCTCTTAGAAAGTTCTGCTATGTGTTTACACACAATCTTTCACTAACTTTTTCAAAAACAAGTTAGTTCACTTTGGCATTAAAAGTAGGAAAAACAGATAGTATGGTCCTGCTGGCAATGAAACTCCTAGGTTCTGCTACTGACCTGCTACGTGACTTTCTTCATTTTCTCACCATTTTATGTATTATCTACCTAAGTGCGCAAGACCTTTGAAATACCGTGTAACACATGCCTGTACACAACCTGAAAGACTCAGATTCCAACTGGGGCCTCTAGGCATTAGTGTAATGCAAACAGACAATAATATCAGCAAACACAAATGCTCTGAATGGCTTTCAGACCATATCTGCTTAAGACACCTTGCATATGCATTTCTCACATCATTCATGCAAACATATTTCCACAGCACCGCAAGCATACATGATTTTTCATAAACATTTTACAAACAACAAATAAATGAAACAACCGTCCGTCCTGTCAGAGGATTTTTTCTCCACTCTCCACTCCGCACACAGAGCAGCAAAAGGGCGACTGAAGTGTAACACATTTGTTGGCCTTTTCAGCATCATGCTACTCACCAGGCCTGACCTATTCTTTCCATGTAAGGAAAGTGGAGGGCTTAACAATGACATTTCCTGATAATCAAGGACCTTATGGACTGCAGTATAAGTAAGTCACAGTTTTGTTATTGTTAGAGCCATATTCTGCTTAGTATTATGAGGTTTTCCTTAAAATCTGATTTAATAACCCGCTTGGCTTTACACTGATTTTGATTTCCAGTTTTATTGAGACATATTGGCAGCCCTTTCTTTATGGGAGTGAAAAAAGGCTGCCTTGCCATTCCTCACAAAAAGGCAGGCAGAGAGCCTACACACAGTTATACTAAACTTGTATTTCAATAAGGCATGACCTCTAGCTTCTCACAAGAAGAAGGGCTTGAACTTCACTGTATCGTTTATTCAAATGTTGGGGAGGAAAACAGGAATCATAAGCAGCTTTACATTCTCCATTTTGGTAACAACTTTTATTTCAGAAAGAAGAAAAGAAATGATGCTTTCCCCAACGTAACAGCTATTTATACTAACAGCTAATTAGAAAGAAGGACACTCTGGAAAAAGTCACGTAGTTGACTGAATGAGATGTCTTTTGAAGGAGATAAATGTGTATTCAAAAAAGCAATAAAAGGACTAGACTGCCATACACCTGCATTAGATAAAGTCAGCAGATCTGAAAAAAGTCATTCCTCAAACTGTGCTGTTCCAGAGAATTACATGAAAATTTTATTATGAAGTATTGTGTATGTTACAGCAATTTACAGTGTATAGCTGTATATGAGACTGTTCTCAGGCCCATTTTGTAATGACATTAACGCAATTGGTTATGTGTTTTATTATGCAAGAGACCAAAGTAATTTGTGACAAAAATCTTCATATTTGACTACCTATGCACAAGTTATTCTCTTTTAAGATGCTTCTAACCTGCATATTTACAAGACTATGACACTAAAAGACACAGCGTAGACAGATCTGGCAATTATTCATGGAAGGCTTCGCTGCCGACAGCTTTGACTCTGTCACTATTTGCTGCCCCTCTGCGTTAAAAGACGGAAGAAAGGTCTTTGGATTACTTGACAGCTTCCTCTAGATGTACTTGTTTCTCTACAGTTGGTACGTTGCAACCAGTGTTTGGAAAAAAAGCAAACAACCTTGTTTGTGTCTTCCTAAAACATGCAATAGTAATACAAACATGCTAAATTTTCATTCACACTTCATACAAAATTCAGTAAGGGAACACAGCTATGTTAAGTAACAGAAAAAGAGGAATAATCAAATTTCAAGACTACTTGGATCAATCTTTTCAAGAACAACCAAATAGTAGTTCTAATAAAGATTTTAGAAAGCAAACACATGTACCTTTTTTTTTTTTTCAAAAGTACACTAGAGATCTTGCGACCAAAGCACTATACAATAGCAAAGAACTGAGGAGCTCAAATCAGTTAAGACATGACACGAAGTTAAGCCCAAAGAAGGCTATTTTGGATTGTATCTTTTTCAGAACTGTTCATGAAGACGAAAGAGGAAAAAAAAAATCAGGTAAAACATAAGGCCATTATTTTCAAACCTGAGGAAATATCTTGTATGTTAGCTTCAAAATACACCAAAACTGTACTATGTTACGCATAATATACAGTGCACTACGTAGGTCGCAGGAAGAAATCTTGCGAAGTTTGTCATTATGTCAAAGGAGTCACTTCCCTCAAGTTGAAAACTGTCTCTAATTCAAAAACTCTGCAACCAGTTCTGCACACTTATTACTCTTTTAATTTTTACTCTTGTGAGTTATTCCACTGAATTCAGTAGGACTATTTACAAACAACACTACTGCCCTGATTCAGGAAAGCACTTAATTATCCTTTACCTTCAATCACAATTTCCCCTGGATTTTTATTGGGTAACTTTGGCATTTCTTCTGAGTACTTTCATGAATGGGAGAAACAGCATTTAATAATAAGCTCTTACATACAGATTTGCCAGCTGGTCCATGGGCTGAAGCATGACGGCCAGTTGATAAGCTTTTTTAAAGAACCACCAATGTGTTAACTCTCTTAAGGTTTTCAAATGGTGAAAGTACTGACAAACAAAGCAACGCAACTGATCAACGCAGAAACTTGTAATACTTCAAGAATTTTTACACACACAAACGAAAGAAGTATGTAGGAACATTTTACAAGTAATTAAAAAAACAGACTTTATAAGAGTGCAAAATTGATAGTAGTACCTGTATACAGTGACAAATCTAAGCCCCAAAAATTCCCATTACAAAAAAAAGCCCTGGAGTTTACTATTTATCAGTGCACTCTATTGATAAAAGAGCAACAGGCATTTAAAACAGTGCACAATGGAAAAAACATTAAAATCCTACTCCCAAAACTCTCCGAGACAAGCTAAGTATGCAACTGATTCAGATCAGCAAAACTGAACACTGACATTACAGTCTTAATCTAAATAAAAATGAATTATGTCATTCTTTTACAGTTTGCAAGTGAACTTGTGTCCTTGTTCTTTAAAGTAACTAGCACAGTTTATCTATTCTCTTTAATAATGCAATTTAATTTAGCAAAGGTTCGTATTAAAAATTTATCTGACTACAGCAGTTAGAGTCACCTAGACATTTTGTCATAGTTAAACATTAGCTTTGGAGTACATCACAAATTCCCTACTGTGAGTCCGAGACCCGTTTCATATAGAAACACTCTGAGCTTCCAATTGACATTACATTTAAATGAGTCAGTAACTGTGCACTGAATAAAAATATCTGTCAGTTATTAAAAGTGCAGTGACTTATTCAACAGCAATACTCGAAAGAGACAAATGCACTATAACACAGGCTAGCGGTCACAAAGGATTGCTATTTTTGCTTCAGCAACCAGTTACTCAAAATACACTCACTCCAATAACCATAATATTTTCACCTCTAAGACTAGTGTTAGACCCATTAAGATCATTTAAAGTACACACGCATTAATAGAAAAGCTGACAAAATAAATGCAAATCCAAAATGATCAATCTAAACTATAGCAATGTCAAGCACCCAACGCAGGCAACACACAATACAGCTAACATCATTACAGAATTTAACAAGAATTTGGCTAATAGCATTCTGTCATTAAACTTGTCTCCCATGTCCCAGTCTGCTGAAACACTTCATGTCATGTGGTACCAGATAAGTGAGGCAAGCTAGATACGGACTTGGAAGGAATGTGTGCCAACCACCAGAACCCACTGTGGAGCAGATACAATACCTTCTTTGCTGTGAAGCAAAGTAGAAAAATCGAAGGGCACAGGGAAAATGTCAGATAGCCACCTTCTGTTGATGGGAAATTATAATACACACTTAACAAAGCTCTGAACTATGCGTTTTCAATGCCATGGAAATCTTCAGAAAGACATACATAATGCTAAAACTTTCCTAGGAGCTTAGATATTGTTATAACAAGACAAGAATTCCCAAGATTGGCTCATCAAACACTAGGAGCAGCACAAGTGCCGTAGTGAAGTCTCTTAAATTTTCATTCCAAAATTGTAAGAAAGCTAGCCCCACTATCAAAACTGCAGACAGCTATTTAACATTCCACCAGTATAAGACAAGATTTCCTACCTCAGCTTTGCTGGCAGACAGCGTCGTCAAAACCTGAAAATTACAGGAAAAACACATTAGTATTGATTGAACAAAACAGGAGTGGGATTAATTTGCTTTTAAGGTAACTGGCATCAATTGGTTGTTGTGGCTTGAGGGAAAGGAACTGAAGAGGACTGTCTTTCACTCTGTGAGGAGACCATTCACCTCCCACACACACCAGAAGGCAAAACCAGGTATAAATTAAGAGTACAATAATATTCAGGAATATTGGGTAAAAATTCAGTAACCATACGAAAACAGAACTAGGAAAACATTTTTCTATTTTTACTAACTTTTGTTTCTGAGCAGAAATGATGAGTAATGCAACTATGAGCCATTCTAACACATCACGACAATGACCAGGACATGCTTTGAAAACAATCCAGCTTAGTTTCATGGTGCTAGAAGCAACAGAGAATTTGAAGAACACATTCCACATGAAGTGTGACAAAGAAAGGTTTGCCTGCTTCTTCTCACTAGTGACGTACTGTATTGGGTGCAGGTGCCCATGTTTTGGCAGCAAGGGAGCTGGAGGGGCCCCAGCGGGAAGAGGCTGGGCCCTCTTCCAGTTCTGACTTACAGCAACCAAGGCTGCGCTTAGCACAAACCGACTCGTCTCCCGAACAGACGTGGAACTACAGCAACTATTTCTCTCCAACAATGAAGGAATTAAATTGAACTTTGTATCCCTGGCTTTAGACAGCAAACCATACCTAAGTCAACTACTATCACAAACTTGCACAAAATTCAGTTCAGGCAACACAGACATAATTGTCATTTATATTAAAGTAACTTTAATGCAAACACTTCAAATAGACGCAGTTATACTTTAATATTATAGGTCAAATAACACACATGAAGTTAATAAGCTGTTATTAGACAATGAAGGCTGTTAAACTGTGTTTATAAAACAAAAATCTTTGTTAGAACTTTATGTCACAATATTGTCACTACTTTACTAGGTTGAAAAACCCTTAATAATCTTCCAAGAAATTTAAGACTGACACCTAGCTATAACTCTGTCTACATGAGAATAGATCTTTCTTTATATTGGTGTTAATAATCACTTTTAAAGGATATCACCAATTCCTCCCAGCTTTTAGGAGTAGGAGAGGGAGTGACCAACCGTGACTCAGTTTGGGGGGAGGGGAAGGAGAGCACAGAGTTTATTGAATGGAGCTCAGCCTGTAAAGCAAAAAAGCAATTTGTGTGCAGAGCTGCTATTCAATGGAAGACACCTGTGGATTCACCAAAAAAACATTTCAAAGGAATTTAGGAATGGAAATGAAATCCTGTCACATCACAACAAGGTACCTGCATTCACAAACAGTTATTTAATTTAACCTGTTTCAAAACAGATTCAGCTCCATTTGAAATGTGTATCTTTTGTCACTAATAGGATTTTTGAAGGCTGTTCAAGAATTTCTCTCACACAAGCAGAACTCACCCTATTTAAATTCCATTTATTTACAAACAACCTATCACCTTTTTTTTCTTTTTGTTATTCCTCTTCATCAAGTTTCTTTAGTGTTAGCAGTTATTTTTCCTTTCCAACACGAACCTTACCTAAAGTCATCGCATCCATTCTCTGCTAGCATTCCATTAGGCTTAACATGCCACTCTGTTAGTGTCCCCTCACAAGAAGGTCTTTCTACTGATAAACTCAGTGGAGTTACACTCTACTTACTACAATTCAATTACATCTTTCTTGGAGGCAAATGTCTAAAAAATATATACTGTAGAGAATACAGCCAAAACCTAGCTCAACTTAAAACACCAGTACTTGGAGTGGAATTTCCCAAAGCTCTCATAAATCCTGTCCTAAACCATCTTTCAGAGATGCCCATCTCTCTCTATCAACTATGAAAGTAATGTGAATATAACTGAACAATGTGACTGTTTCAACCAAGGACTCACTAATGCCTTGCAATATAATTAAATACTCTTCTATTTTAATAATTTAAATTTATATGTCCAAAGACTGTATTTCTCTTTTATACAGCTATATCTTCCTATTGCTTTATAGTCATCCAGTGGCCAACTGGACCACCAGATATATTATGCCCACATCTTTCTTCTCCAAGTTATTGTCTGATAAATCCCCGTTCAGCAGTAGAATTCTAGTTAGTTTCTAGAAGCACAACCTTTTACTTGGTTTTACTAACATTAATTCACTTCTTTTATTTCAATCTGCTAGACCATCCATCTCTTCCTAGATAACGTAACAGGCTCTTCTACATTAGCAAGTCCTCCCAGCTTTACATTTTTATCAAATTTCATTAGCACATTCTTATGCCAAGCATACTAATGAAAAATTATCAAATTAAATGACATATAACTCAATACAGTGACACTGCTAGGACAAGCATTATTTTGAGCAATGTAGTACCGTGCTGACACCTGTACAGCAGGGCAGGTTACCAGGCAGTCACACCAGAGTTATGTTAGTGAAATACTTCTCCAGCCCTAGCTATCAGCTGAGAGAACTGTACTGTAACTAGGCTGGACACAGGGATAAGAACACATCCTGAGATATTTCTGAAAACCCTGTGAAGTGATCCATGTACCAGAGGGACTATGGTCTTTACCAGGTTACTCATCACTATCTGAATGGAGACAGAGATGGAGTGTTTCTATTTAAAATAATGACATTCCTCAAGCTAATGCTTAATTAATAAACAGTAAAACACATTAATTTAATATTATAGGTCAAATAACATTCATTTAATTAATGAGCTGACTGTTGTTAGCCTGTAAAGACCTGACAATCATGTAAAAGTTTTAAGAGATTTTTATTTAAGTTCATGTATCTTAATGCAGTGAATTACCATTCTATTTGTATGACTGATGTCTTCGTCCCCCTCATGCCTGCCCCCTCCCCCAGTTCCTGAAACAGAATTTCTAGAACAGCAGCTGTATCTTCTGTCATGTTTGAGAAGTCAATGAATGAACACACAAGAGCAGTATAATGTGTATGACAAAGAACAGCAGTTCGGAAGTCATTCTTTGCTGTTGGCTTTTGCAAAA
The DNA here is from genome assembly GCF_963924245.1 of Chroicocephalus ridibundus. NCBI lineage: Eukaryota > Metazoa > Chordata > Aves > Charadriiformes > Laridae > Chroicocephalus > Chroicocephalus ridibundus. Next base: position 42,335,697 of record NC_086291.1, on the reverse strand, counting down.
AATGTCTGTATGTCACAGTGTGATTGCTCAATTAAATCCTCTGAGAAGGTATTGCCAGGTATCAAGTCCTTAAGCAGAACACCCACTGAGATCTGTAGCCAAGTCACCCAAGACACAAACCCAATTTATTCATCCCCATCCTGAGCAATCCTTGGTAACGAAGTACCTATAATTATGTCTTGGTAATAAGCTAATTTTTATAGAAGGGCGAGTGTAGGGACAAGCCAAGGGGAGGGGCAGAGAGCGAGAACTGGTCTGTAGACAATGTGCCTGTCACAACTAGTTGATCTTGCTTTAGAAGGCTGGTGGCTTCCTTTGTAGATTATCCTACCCACAATAGCCTATTGTTCTTACCGATGATTTGTATAACGTTCTTCTACTGTCTGTTGCTTTCCCCCCGACATTTTATGTACTAGTTAAGAACACAGCAACCTCATCAAAAGAAATCATGGTTGGGTAAGGGATTCCTGTCTTTCTCACAATAATCTCTCTGTGACATAAAAAACAACATGGGTTTATGTCACTTTCTCAGGGAAGCTGCAATTTATTTTTCTTATGCTAGAAAATACACAACTGACAAAAAACATACTTCAAAATGGCTTTCTTGCTACTCACAGAAGTTGCACTCAATTCAGAACTTCCCATTTTACATAAGGAAATCCATGAATACTGACAAAAACATAGATGTGATGATGACACTGCAAATACAGTAAACAGTCTTTTAAACTATATTTACTATTTTTAGCATTTAGAAAGGTCTGATCTTGAAGTGCATGCATATGTAGTTCCTACTCTCCAGAATTAATTAAAAGGACAGTATTTGGCACTCTAAAATAGTTGCTATTTTTTACGTATCTCAAGTCAGCACCCTACCACAAAGAAATAAAGGAAACCTTCTTGAATGAAGGAAGCTCCTGAAACATGAAACTGGAAAGCTCATTTAATGACTTTTATTAAATACATATGAAATTATCTATGTAAAAGCTCAAAGACAAAAAATCAGGAAAAAACTGAAAGGGATACGTTATGAGCCAGGATTCTCATGTATCACTTGCCTGAAAGTCAGTAACCATTTCACTGAACTGCCTCATCTCATCAACATGTGAAGTCCTTTTTCTGCGTTACTCATTTTTCTAGAGAAGACATTTTCTTTTTAATTTTTTCAACTTCTCACATCAACCTGAATCTTGTACCTAAAATGTACACAGTTTCACCTTTAATAAAAAACACAGCTTTCACCTTTAATATCTTTCCACCTTCCTAGGTTCCTACAGAGTCAGAGAAGGGTTATTTCAGTCCTAGTCCAGGAAAGAAAATGCATGGGAGTCCTTCACTGTCTGCTCATGTTTAGCTCATCTTGTTCATAAGGCATGCATATGTGCTATGTTACAAGAACTCTCATTGAAAGAGCTGCAACCAAAGCTTCAGTTGAGTGAGCTTAACTGTGAACATCACTTATTTCCAAAGCAGAATTAAAAAAAAACCAAAAATGCTGCAAATAAACTTTTACAATAAGTTTAAGAAAACCATCCCCTGTACTTTGGGCTTTAGAAATTCTTTTGGAATATTAGTCAAAGAGGATTTTGAGAATGAAGAAAATACATAAATCTAGAAGAAAAAGAAATTAACTAGACTGGAACTGTCAATGATAAGACGGAATTGGTTTTATTTGTTTTTCTTCCACCACTGACATTAATGAAGTGACCTGAGAGCTGTTTGCTCAACAGACAAATGTTGTAGAGAGTAATTTTATTAGAATACAGCTTTTGATTGATGTAAGCCACCTCTCATGTTTTTGCAGGGTGGTTAGAAGGCAAACATGAGTATCATTCCTGTCATAGTGTGTGACTGAACTTTTGTGTAGCAATGAGGGGAACACATGGCTGAACGTGCAGATCATGTTTCATTCAAAGTCTGCCAGGAGAGCTAGGAAAGTAGGAGACAGTGAGTCAGATTACATTTCATTTTAGAGACAGAGTTTCATTTCTTAGACATAAAATACCTGACCAACAAACAATTCTGGAAGAGACTCTGTCAAACTCTCTCACTGTTAACCAATCCCTCCATTGCTTAGGTAGTTCTGAAACCACTGCAGTAAACACACCTACAAGATAACTAATTAAGATTTCCACTGACAAGGAGATCAAGGGCAGAAATTTGACAAGGTTTTATGAATGGCTTGGCATTTATCTAAACAAATGTGAAATACTATTTTTAAAGGTTTGTCTTACTGAGCTTAGCTTGTTTTAAAAATTACAGTTTGATAATCACTGTGCTGCAACCTTTTATTAATTTCTGAATTCACCTGTGGGTTGGGACAGCTGTAAGATTGATTGCCCATTGGTTTTTCCCCTTTTTCATTTGCCTGGAGCAGCCCCTAGTCTGGCTTCTCAAGATTCAGAACATATTTCTGATTGCGATTCACAGTCCATGCCACAGAACAGAATTTGAGCTGTTGGAGCTATTTTGTGAAAGGTGTGCAAAGAAACCAGCCTTATGCTGAGTATTCTTCACTACCTCTGCACTCCATTATGTGAACAATTACCTGCAATATCCCTGGTTCACTGTGATAAACAACAGCAGTGGAACAGCAAAATAAAAAAGAAAAAAAACAAACCAACCAACAAGCCTCCCCCTTTAGTAATATCACAATGTAATGTCTGACATTTTCAGTGTTGACAAAATTTCAAAAATAAGCAAAACCATACTTCCTAAAGCACTATGCCTATGAAACTTAAAAATTCTAATGTATCTAGACAAAGTTAGTGAAGTAATCATGATAAACAGAGCTATAAATCTGAGTTGTTCTTTTAACACATTTAAATATCTCCATCATAAGTATACCAATATATGCATGCAAGAGATACAACCTTCTTGCTAAGTCAATTATGATTCATTAGGTTTCATTCACATCTTCCTTGCTTTCTAAAAGCTATGCTGCAAAGCAAAGTAAAATTCACTTTTACATCCCCATTCCTTAGACTACCAAGATACCCTGCACGTCCAGATATAAATCTAATCCTTAATGGTTCCAAAAGTGCCTGAATATCAGGAAGGTGGAATGTGATCCAAAAACATTAACTCATGTAGGTTGGTTTTTTTCATTTGTGTTCTTAATATTGTACTGATTTATGCTCAGATAAGGCTCTAAACTAAAACACTATTTTTTTTTTAAAGTCTTGAATATTTTTTTAACTGGTTGTGAAGGCTTTAGGAGGTCTATTTATAGCAACTCCTCCTTTCATAAAAGTAAGCAAACTGGCCAAACTGAGACTGTCTAGAAAAGAGAAATGCTGTAGTCTCAGATAGACTATCACCTGGGCAATGCAAATGAACAACCAGATTTTTAAAAGGTGACGTTTAATTTTAAAAAGTCATCTGTAGATTAAGCCAGCTAATTAAATATATGTGCACACACACATACGTATATACACAGAAGTGCATAAACCTCAAACTCAACTGGGGCCGAGGCGCCACGGGCAAGTGAGGCTGCTCAGAGCAATTAAGGCTCATTAGTGCCCTCAGGTGTAGCCCAAAGCTGGGATTGCTGCTGAAGTGAACTGCACTGAATCCAGTCAATTCACGGCTGTATCATGTGTCTCTCATGCCACAGTCCCAGAGACATTTTATGCTACTGTAAAGTAGCTCTGCTGCGGCAAGCAGCCATCCCATTCTCCTCCTGTCCTTGGCCATTTTTCCTATGACTCCATGTTCTCTCCTTACCCACAAATATTATGGGGAGCTTATTCTGCTTGAATATTAAAGAGCTTAATTCTGCTTGAATAAGCGGTTGCGTGGGTATACACCAAATGGGGCAGGGAACTCCCTTGACTTAAAACTAGCAAAGTCCTCAGCCCCACAGAAGTTGTTGGGGTAAAATGCTCTTCAGCACTTGCTCCTGGAAGTACATTTGAGAAGTTACTTGAATATCCTGCAGGGTCAGCTCTCTGGGTCTTCCAAAATGCTAAACATAATTTTCTACCTATGGCTGTCACACATGACTGCCCGTTAAAAAAATCCAATACATTAAAGACGTACATGGGTAGAATATGCTGAATGGAGAACAGGTCGAATCAAGATTCATATTTCATAGATATGTATCTTTAATTAAATTTTGCTCAGTTTACTTACCACTATGGACAACAGCATTAGATTACTTCAAATTTATGGAAACTCAATAAGCATTCAGGCAATGATTTTAGCAGCTGGTTAAAAACTATATCCGCCCTTAGCTACTTCATAGTAGGACTTGTGATGCCTAGTTAATATCGGTTAACTGTTTTAAGATCTTTCAACTAAATATGCTATATAAATCAGTATGCAAAATGTGGAGTAGTTACCATGGATAATTCACTTTATGTGTGAAATCTCAGTCATAATGTCTTTTTTTTTTTTCCCCAATTTCTGTAGGGTAATATGAGTAAATTCTGCCAGTAAGTAAATAAACAGCAAACACGCCCCCAAACACTTGTTCTAACAAACATATACAATGTTCTTCATTAAATATGCTGTATATTTGTGTGTCTGTTACAAAGCAGTTTGAAAATGACATGGTTTTCTCTTTGAAACTTGAACTCACTTTTACAAAGAAACCTGCACTGGACAGAACTCGCCCAGTGGTTCCTCTTTAATATTGGGAATCAATCCCATTACTCTCATGAGAGAAAATGTCAGAGCACAGTAAGTCGACCATAAAAACTACCAAGTTTTTATATGTAGTAAAAAAAGACTTTGTTAGCTGTCCTTTTAAAAGTAAACCTAAGCCTACTTTATCCATACGTTTAGCAAAATATCTACATATACTGCTGCATTATAACTTACGATAATCTTTGCAGTTTCCAGAAATTAACCAAAACTAGGATTTCGTACTTCTTAGACAGTAGAAGTTTAGGAAAAATACTGAGCATAACTGCAATAAATTATATCTGAATTTCAAGGTAAACAAAGCATTTTCAAGTAAACTGTTGAGCCACCACAGCTTTTCCATAGATTATGGTAAAAATTACATGAATGCTCCCTACTTAACTTTCTTAATTCAGCAAGAAAGAAATTAATACAAACACAAAGCTCTCTGGTGATTTTTTTTTTTTTTTTACACGTATCAATAATTTCGTAAGGCCACAGAGTACTGAAGCAAGAGAACAGTGCGAAAAGCTAGCTATGAAACAATTCCCCTACTATCCCAGCCTCACCACAGCCCAGCAGCGCTATTAGCGCTATTCATTTCACCTAGGAGCAATAAACTCCATTTTTTTTTTGAATGTCCACATTATGCTGGAATAATATAAAAATAGATGATGAAGCAAAAAATGAGACAGATTTAGCCCCAGTGTCCTGCAGTAGCTGCCATAATTGCACAGCTAGCTCATTATATAAAGACAATCCCTCGAGCCCGCCATGTCCCAGTTAAGCGACAGTAATAGAAAGCAGCTGTACGAGGACATTAGGTCAGCAGAATCATTAGCCCCTAAAATTGCATCACCATCACTCCTCCCTGGCAGCCGGGTGTTCACACACCATCAGGCTCCTAAACAGCAGGTCAAACATTACAGCCCGATAACTCCATTAACAACGACCCGTAGCTCCAAGGAAACCCGCACTTCTGGAAACTTCCAGGGCCTCCCGCTCCCCTCACCTCCTGTGCCCCAGGGTGGCTCTGGGAACGCAGCAGCGCCCGAGGGAGCGTCCCGATGCCTTCCCGCTTCCTCCAGGTTTGTCCCCAAACCAGCACGAGCCGCCTCTGGCTGGCGCGCACAAGCTGCGCGACGATGCCGTAGCGGTGACACCTTCCAGGCGTCGCCAGCCCACAGACCGCGGGAAGGTGGCGCCACGTGCCGTCGGCAGCGCGAGGGAGCGGGCGGGAGGCGGCGGGTCTCGCGAGAGTCAGGGGTGTCGCGCGGGCGGGAAGCCGCGGCGGGGCGCCGCCGTGGCCGTGAGGGGGCGCGAGGCGGCCGGGCACCGGTGGGTGCGAGGGCGGCCGGGTCGCCACAGCGGCGGTGCCGGCGGTCCCGCTGGTCTTTCAAAGCAGGGCAGACAGGTCTAGGGCAGCAGGGTCCCATTTGAAGCTAGCCCACCAGAGATCCCCTCAGAGTAAATTTTCATCAGAGTACATCGTTTTGGGATCACAGTATCCTGACTGAGAACAGCAGCCATATCATTAGGAGCTACCAGTTTTAAGTGGATTGTTTGAAAGATGCTTCCCGTTTTGAGGGACAATACGGGAAGCAGCACCAAGTACTTGGGCCAGATCATCAAGTGACAGAAATCAGTAGGGCTGGGCTGATGCCGATTTCCACTAGTTGAAAAACTGGCCTAGTACGTACATAAATGCCCATATTCCAGGGGGACGTGTTGCCTTCTACATAATTTATACCGTTGTGCTTCGAGGCTGTGAGGCACAGAAATGAAGACAGAGTTCTTTGTCAATGCGCACATGTATTCTGATTAAAAAGGAAGCTTGTGAAGTTAGCCAAGGTTTTCTAAAGTCTGGACGCTCATTTCCACCTTTTACTGAGGTGAGTCAAAGTGTCCCCAGCGGGCCCAAGGCTTCAGCAGCACGTAGGTAAAGCAAAGGCCCTGCCTTTGGGGTCGTGATGAGCTTCAGTCAGAAAAGCAACAACCCTTCTGTCAATGTCAAAGACTAAATAAGTTTGACTATATGCTGATGTTCTTCAAATTGTTTCTACTAGCAATAGTTCTGGATGGTTTGTTTTGGGGAAATTAATGATGATACACCAAGGTCGTTGTACCTCTGCTGTAGTGAACAGATGTTAACATATTAGTGCCACCTTCCTGTGCTGCACTAAGCGAGAGCTACTCCTGGTTGTCATTGTATGAGCTGAGGCAAAACCAGCCAAACAAAAAAGCCCGGTCTAATAAATTCAGTCTAAAATGCAAACATTTAAAGAAAAGAGCTACTGCACTTTCAAAAGCCATTACTCTGTATCATTCTCATCAAAACACACCACACTTTTTTTTTAAAATCAAAACAAAGCTAGAAGAACAGTAAGAAACTAAATCTTTTTTTCTCTCAGCAGTATAGACCATTTTCAATGCCATTTGTAAGCTGCCTATTTATTCCTGGCATTCACAGCTTGAGCATATCTCCAGTTCATGTCGCTCTGTTACACTGAGATAGAAATAATCAAGTATTTTTCCATCTTTTTGCTGGGAGGATTCAGAGCTGGTTGTGGCTAGCCATAGCTCTGTTAAACTGGTATGAGATTATTGTGGTAAACTCTGTATAGGAGTAAGACATAAATACTTCCAAAGACTACAGTTAGTAGAGAAGTCAGTAGCTTGTAGACTGGGAGGGAGGAAGACCGGTATAGGTTGATGTACAAAGGTAAAATAGAAGATATTTTCACCCATAAGTCCCTGTTGTTTGGGTCATCTTTAAACCAAATTTCTTTCCTCCTCTCTTCACCTTAGGTCACACCACGGCAGTCCCAGGCTGTCAAGGTCCTTGCTCTAAGCCTCCCATTTTTGTTGTCAGGATATTCTTCACAAGGCAGCATTTCCTATCTAGTCCAATGGAGCCTGTTCTTGGCGATCTTTGGGATATGCGATAAAAGACGACTTCTCCCCTCAAGCTGTTCTGGGGAAGAGGATAGGGGTCTCATTTATGTAGAGAACATTTCACCTAGCGTGCCTAATTGTGGTGCTCTCTAGGGGCAACCGAGTTTTACAGCTGACACTATAGACTACTTAAGTGATAAAAATGTGCATAACCTAAAGGAAAGACATGAATGCTAAACTGAAGTAAATGCTTTCTTCTTAATAATCTCATAGCAACAATACATTTGGCAGCGTGTTAAAAAAAGGGCTGGGGATAGATCAGTATGATGAAAGCAGTGAGGTACTTCAATAAGATAAAGCAATATGCAGGCCCTTCACAGGGAAGTTTAAGATTTTTTGGTCAGTATTGGTTAAGTTTTAACTACTTAAAGTACTTTCTTTCAACTAATTTTAATGTATTTGGGGGACATTACTAGAAATTGAATTACATAAAAGACCTCAGTACCGTAAGAGTTATCTACAGAGAACTTAAGTCCCATGTGTCAGAAAATTCAGGATTTTGAATCATATTTTTAAATATCTAACCCCTGACAAAAAGACAGTCACTGTAGCCGGAAATTAATAGCAATTCTTCCATCACTCTGGCGCCAAACAGGGGACTTAACATCAGCACAGCCTGAAAGTCCATTTAAACTGTGACAAGGCTCTAAAAAGCTCTTAGCATAAGCATTTCCTAAGAGAAATTCTCATCTGTTTCTAAGCTACAGCTGTTGTTTATTCAACACTGATAGGCATACAAAATAAAAGAGCTATATCACTCAGTGCCTCAAACCTATACGTAAAGCTATTTAAAATCCTTTACTCTGTATTTCTCCTCATTAGTAGGTTTATACCTGTTTCTTGGCTGTATGTTTAATAGTGGCAATCTTTCTTTTCTGTGAACCATGACAGTCAATAGATTTGAAATTTCACCCATAAACGCTCCCTCTGTGCAGTTATACTACCAGTGGTGTTATATGAGCTAACTGCGCGCCTCCTCTGTCACTTCTGACCATTATCCAGAGCTCACTGACACAACAGTTATTAGAATTCTTAAAATTTGTGAATATTAGAACAGTCTTAATCCTTGGAGTGAAAGATCACAGCAAGAGATGCTTATAATTTCCTAGAACAGTAAGAAAATAGTGCAATGAATTACGTAAAATACTTTAAATATGGACACTACTGAAGGCCTTCATTAAGAAGCAGAAACTGTCAATAAGCAATACCTATTCTTGTCTTCATGAGGTGATCCTCTCACTTTAAACGTATGGTTAAAAAGCAGGATATTTAATGCTCTGTGGATTTTAGAACTTAAATCTAAAGAATGTAATAAAATCCAGTAACCAGTGATGTCCCTCAAGGGTTCTGCAGAAATGGCTTTGTCTTTTGGAATCTTCCCGGTTTACAAAAAAAAAAAAAAAAAAAAAAACCAAAAACGAGGTTTTCTTTAAGCTCTTTGCTCCAGGATTTATGTACAGTGAATGATTAAAAAAAAATTAAGAAGTCCATGTGGAAGCTTCTCAATTACAATGTACCTCTTAAACACCCTTAATCAGAACCTCCAATACTTTACAGTATCTCTAATACTAAAGTCAGGCCTTGTTGAAAAGCACTTGCAGATTGGAAAAACAGTGTTCAACTGCCTCCAGTTCTGCTTATCCAGAGAAAAATAAGGATCATGGAATAGCATCTTCTGACAATCATTTTTTCATTTTGACAAAAGAGAAAAAAAGTGAGGTTTCTGAAGGAGTACCAGTACCAAAGGTGACCCACTTGCACCTCAGTTTCCACACCTGTTTTTCACAAAGTATTTCTATTACTGTATAAACAAAATTCTAGCAGATAAATGAAGACTCTTTGCTTACTTGTTTAAGCCACCTCTGTCTGACCTCTTAATCCAGGTATGACTCTTTCAAAAGAGATGAAAGCTCTCCTGCCTGTGAACCTAGACTCAGACCCTTACATCTGTTTAGATCAAGGGAACATTACAGGGTTTCATCAGTTCATGATGATAACCCAGGGAAAAAAAAAAAAAAAAAACAACAAAAAAACCAAACAGATTCTGTAGAGAGAAGTCACATCAATTTAAAACAAAAGCAAATTCAGTTTCACTTAAAGGAGATTTTAGTGGTAAGTTACCACTTTAAGAGAAAAAGAAAACAAAAGCATCGCTGAAGCAACAAAGAATGCACGAAACTATAACCAAACTGGATGCAGGAGCACACACGACTACACAAGTACACACTGATGTGGAAAGCATGGTGTGCTTTGGCCCTTGGAAAGCTACACGGTACATAACTTGTGTGTATATATACTATCAGCTCAATTTTTTCCTCTGATTTTTTTTAATTATAAGGGAGGTAACTGGTTTAAATGATGGCCAAGTAATCAGGTGATGTTTCAGGAGAAAACACAACACTAAAACAAAACCTGTATCAAAGCAAACAAGGCTGAGGTCACCAGACTAAAGGAAGTAGTTTAAAAAACAGTGGTAATGTTTAGTACAACTCTTGGAATCATAGGCAATTTCTACTTTAGCTGTTACTAAGAAACAAACCATGCAAGGTTCTGGTTTTCACTTTTGTTCTTCTGAATAATCATCATCATTATTCCACAGTTTAATAAAATGAGGCTATCACCCGTGATTTGATTTCACTGATTCTAGGCTGTTTGTTCTCCCTACAGTGCTCTGGATGCCCATTTCGGCTGATTTACTCGGGCACCCCTATACCCCACAAAGCCAGGCACAGGTAAGTGGACCCCTCACTCAAAGCTGGGGGGCGGCACAGGGGAAGAACAGCTGCTAGGGCTGCCTGGCTGGTCTCTCTCTAACAGGGAAAGTGGTATTACCTGGTAGAGGTAAATTGTAGCTCAAATATTAATCTGAATCTCGTTTCCATGGCTGTGGGAAGTTTAGACAACATAGCAAATCTAGAAATCCAGGAAAACCATAAGCTACTCTCAAGTCTTAGCTCTGTGGGTAAGCGTGAAGGGCAGGGTGTTGCATGCGATTAGTCCTCTGTGGAAATCCTACAGCATTAAATGTTACTCTGAGATTTGTGTGTGTGTGTATTTGTATTACTGGCAGCCTTCTTACACTCTGATTGTTTTAAAATTACTTATCTCTATATACCAGTGTTCCCATCAGTCCATATTGTTAATTTTTTATTTCTCAATCAAGAATTCATGGAGGTTAGTGTGACATTGCTGCAAATATCCTCAAGCCTAGCAATGTAAATAATGGATATAACTCCAGAAGTACCAACCAGCCTCTTAGTGTTCTGGGAAACTTAAATCATGGCCGCCTGAACTCACCTACTAGTAAACAAATGGGCTTCTCTCTGCACTGCAGTAAATCCCTCATCTTTCAAGAAAATTAAGTATGTCATTGAAATGACTGTAGTTTTGGTAAGTGCACACAGATATTTAACTGTGACAAAGCTTGCAAGGTGCACTAAACGCAACTATTTTTTTCTCTTTAAAAAACAAATTTAAAAATGCTAACAAATTTTCAGAAGCTCTAGTGAAGTTTAACATATAGTTAATGCATTCCATACCACATCTCAGTAAACTACATATCCTTCTTTTATATTTCTCCTAATTTCTGTCATTTATTTAGAAGTCCTATAAAGAACAGCTATAATTGCTGACCTACTTGTTCCTCCTATTTTCCATTTAACCTCAATGATTCTAGCCTCTCTTATTTCCTTTGGCACTGAAAAGTATTTTTACAGTATTACCAACACAACATATTTGCTAGCTAGATTTCCACTAATTAATTTTCTATGAATCTTTCAGCCTGAAAAACAACCACATTTCTGCATGAAAAACGAATTATATTTTCTCCCTTTCCTTTAGAAATTTACATTCTGAGCTCATCTGTGCCACATATTCTTTATGGATAATGAGCAAGGCATCTTCACTTAGCTGTCACTGTGGAAGTGAAATGTTTACAGCGTGCGCTTTGGAGATTCTGGCAGCTTAGATTCTAAGAATACTTTCTTATTCATGACAATAAGCATTGCCCAAAATTTCTTTTACACATGAACAGAAAAAGAGTGATTTAAAAAACCTTGAACTTTGTTTACCCCTAATAATGCTGTTTTAAGATATGTTAGTTTAGATACATCATGCTGATGACATGTTTCATGAAATGTGACAAAAACTGTTAGCCACCTTTATGTCTTGCAGAACTTCTTGAGAAACGCCAAATACCTTTTAATGGAGAGATAAAGATCTTCATAATGAACCTTATGAGCAAAATACCCACCATATAACTTTTAAACCTCTTTTTCCACCATATGTATTATATAACATTTTGGGGATACACTATTGACATAAAAAAGAAACCTCAGGCACGAATCTTCTGCCAGTTTTAAGTAGGAGACTTCACTAATTAATGAAAAATATTTCTCTTTAATTAACTCTCTGAAGTCATTCTTTAGCAAAATATTCAAGAATATACCTGTTGTATTTTAAGATTTCATTTATGTGCACATGTCCAGTCACAGGCTTACAATGACATGCTTAAGCCTATAGGCTTTATTGAAACAGGTCCTGGAAAAAGAAATATCTTTTATCCTTTGTTCTTAGAAATCCTCATATAGTTTGAATAAATCTTTGGAATGTGACGAAAAGAATCTCACACAAGATCAGCTATCACTGAAGTCATAATGTATGATTCATGTAGATACAGTTCAAAGGTTATTACCGTCAGGTTTTGAACTTGTGCTATAAAAGACTTAAAAAAGTGACAGATTCTTCTGACCAGAAAGGAGGAAAGTGGCTTCATACAGCCTTCTGCAAATCTTTCCGTCCTAAGTTTAGCTCTTCAATTAACCTGAGCATACTCAAACCTACTGGGATTGTTTGCTGTAATCAATCAAATTTCCAACTGTAATTTTTAATATAGTCTTTAATTAAATGGATTAGATCATTTGGACACATTCTAAAGAAAAGACAGTTATTGAATGTTGACGATTCAAATATTTCCAATGCCTTTCGAGTTCTGATTTAAAAAAATCTGGACTGATTCTCAAAGGTCTTTTGGATTTCTTTTGCTTCTGTAACAGTATAATTGTGCAAACACATCAGTCAGAACTCCCATTTTCCTGTAAACAAAAATTTGCAGATGTACACATTTCTGTATAAAATTAGTCAGAAATTTTCTTCTCTATAATAACGATTTCTAAATGAATTTTGAAAATATATTTAAAAATACATTTTCAGTATATTATTACTCTAAAATGACCATTGGAAGTAATCGCATTTTGTAGAATGCAGCAACTTTTGCCACTGTAGGTATGCTAGTGGAGTGACTTTTTTGAAATTTTAACAGTTTTATTGCTTATATTATTTCCCTTAAAAACCCGTATCAGGAAAAAAAATATTTTTTGTTGTATAAAATGCCGGTACAGTGGGCAGAATAGCAAACCTAAGCCTTCTCAGATGCATATCAAAATCCCAATCTGAAGCAAAGTCATTACCAGACCAGTAACAATACAAATTAACCTGTGATTCAGTAACGTGTTTAGTATTTTCTCAATCTTAATAGTAAATGAAATAATTTAAAACTCTTTCTTGACGATGATATAGCCCCACAGCCTTTTTAAATTTTCATATTAGGTTCCTGTTGTAAGTGAATCTCATATATCTGAAATGGTAATTCTGCATACACAAACTCTGAATTCCAGTATTCTCTCCAATATCATTGATTTTGTTCTTTGACACATTGTATAGTGAATGGAAAAGTACTTTCAGAATAACACCATCTGAGGGGGAGAGAAGGAAGTTCTCCATTCTGTGGCAACCTCTAAACTTCTGAAGGTTAAATACAATACGACTAATCAGCAGCAAAGGAAAAAAAGCAAGGGTTTTGTGTGAGCAATAGAAAATGGTACATAGTATTTCTTTTTGTAAACCTAATGTCCCTCTCCCTGTTGTGGAACACAATTTAGAGTAATTATAGCAACAGTTAGGAAAAAAATTATTATAATAGATTCTCATACAATAGCGTTAGATCTTCAGAACTGTTAAGGACCCTGACAGATACGACAAAATCAAAGCAAGCAAGCAACTAGCAGGAGATCCAGTAAAGCTAAAAAGGTTATACAAGGCAACCAATTATTATCTTTAGCCTTAGTTTTTGAGGTCTGTGTTCCCTATTTGCAAATAATAGAGATGCAAATACTTTGAATCACATGCAAAGAAACCAAGTAGTCCATTTTTCCACTCAAGTAAGTCCAAAATCAAAAGAAAAAGTGTATGTTCCAAATTCTAAGTTCAATTCGAGTGCCTGATTCAGGTCAAACCTATGCAGCAAAATTAGTAACCTTCTGCATTGTGTTTTAATTAAGATCCATATATTTTACCCCTGAAATTTAGCTTCTCTCCTCTGAGTTTCTGAGACTCCAGATCTTTCCATACCTCCTTATAAGAAAACTCAGTGCTGCTGATGTACAAGAGACCACCATAACAAGTCACAACTAAAAGAGATCCAACAGAACACCTGAGAGAAATTTAAAACAAAAATTAGGCTTTAAATTACATTAAAAACATGAGAAAAAAATTAATGACCACTCTCACACCTCCACCCCCAGCAACTTACAGTACAATATGTGAGGCATTTTCTGTTTTCTGGTGACTGAGAATTTTCTATAGAAAAATGTGGGATAAATAACTTCTACAAGAAACCGATTCAATCTGAATTCTGTCTGCATTTAGAGAAGGATACAAATTCCAGCTTTTTTTTCTTTTTTTTTTTAAATCACATCCCTCCCTACCTGGGAGAAGATTTAAAAGACATATTTCCTAGAAAGTATTACACAATTCAAGTATTTCTTACTGTTGTGTATAATGCAGAAAACCTATTGTGAGAGAAACACTTCACATTTTTCTCCACAGTTGTTTTTCTATGCAAAGAGAATTCAAAATAATTAAAACATTTTCCTTGATTTCCCCACCGTAAAGGATAAAGCCTGACTAGTAGAAAACATTTATTATTGATTATTCTTACTTGTGAAGAGGCATATTCAAGTTCTTCTTTTAAGGAGGGGATCGTTGATAGCTATTATCCTGTTGTCAGAAAGTGAGATAGTTGTGTCTTCTCTGTATTATTCCCCTGTACTCACACTTAACATGTTACTTGCTATTGTGGAAACCTTATAAGGCAGCTCATAATACAGGAATGAGAAAATCAGAAAACTTTCATCATTACCAAAATAATTATGTCTATCCAAATGACGTCAACAGACATAATTCCAAATGCTCACGTAAATAAAGATGTTAATTTGGAAGAATGAGGTGACATAAAAAGAAACGATCTTAAGGCTGACTATCAGAAAACTTCCTTATTGTAATTGTGACTTAAATATTGTGGACATAGGTTTTGATTACCTGAACAAATCCATCAATTACGTATCAATTTGTCTCGAAAAAACCTTTTTTAACATTATCTAAGTCTCATCTTGCCCCACCCCCAAAAGGACTGAATGACCTCCACTAGATGTGTATTATTTCTTTTCCCCTCTTAAATCCAGCTTACTTCACATCGCCAGTTTAGAGAATAATCAGGTAGAAGATCTTCCTAGTGTAACTGAAGAGCAAGAGGAGCCCCAGCTGTTTGGTGAGCTGGAGGCAGAAATTATTTAAACCATACGTGCCACCATTAGAATCAGTCCTGAAACCACAGTCACCGCACAGCATAATGAAGTACTTCTATACTGGAATAACTATGCTTATATGAAAAGGGAAGTCAGCTATAGCAATTCAGCTAAGTATCTAAACTAGTAAGTAAAGTTACACACTTCCTTAAATAACTTTGAGGACTGAAGACTTAAAGTGCTTTTTTCTGCCATCAGCCTTAGATTAGCTTTCCTCTTAATGCTGACAAATTACCTTCTTTTTGTCTGTGGAGTTTACACCATTTTCAACAGTTGCACTTGCATATCAATGAGCTGTCACACAGTTATAATTACTTTGCAGAGGTTATTGTGCTATCTCCTGCATGCGTTCTGTTTCTCTCCATGAATCTCTCCTGACTTTGCAAGGAGAGGCTGTCCAGAACTCACTATGAAAGTGCAAGTGCAGCAGCAGAAAACCTGAAAACAGAAGGAGGGATTATACAAACCCATTTTACACTGCTCTTTTAAAAAACAGAATCTATCCTTTTGCCCCCCTTATGTATTCTGCAGTTTACTACTGCCTGCATGTTCTCTGAAGCATGTCTGCAGCCCTTTGCTCTGGTCTCCTGATAGACAGTCTCCTGACACAGTCTCCTGGCCTTGTACTTTCCAGAATTAACAGACCAGTATTTAAGTTAACCAGTGCACACATTATGAAAACTGTAGTTCAGCAATGCCTTTATCTTAAGTGGTAGTAGTATCTCTCGGTCAGACAGACAGCTGTGCTTGGTAAACGGTTTCAGCAGTCCAAGCCTGGTCTTCTTCCAGGCTTGTCAGAGATGTTACTTTGGGAAATTCATTACTTTTTGTGTATTTGCTTTCCACAAACTGGCTAAAAAATAAGGAAATTATATGCTTTAAGAGTTACTGGTTGTCCATCGTGTTGTTTTGGTCAGGGTTGCCTTTGTCAGCGCTCTCATTTTTGAATTAGCATCAATATAGAAAATGAGCTCCACCATCCTTATCATCCAACCTGTATCAGTCTTTACAAGTAATGGTGAATGACGCTCAGTATAGCATGTACAGATTCATAATTCAAGAAGAATAAGAATAGTATAGCATCAAAATATATGTTTGCAACAACTCTGTTATCCGAAACAGCTGAATATAAAGGTGACTTTCAACCAGAAGTAAATAACATTCAGTTTTGGGGAATCACTGTAGGTGAAGGGGAAAGAATTAACTATTTGATTTGGGGGGAAATTGGTTAGACAGAAGGTGTTTCAAACTACAATCAAAAATTAATTAGAAAAAGGAACAAGCCAAAGGACAAACATCTGTGATAGAAAGATGTGAAGAGATAAACAAATCCTATGTATGACAGTTAATTTCAGTTAAAACCAGAACCCTGCTGGGCTACATTTGGAGTAGTCTGTAAACACTTTGGGAAAAAAAGTTTATGTTGATTTCAGTGTGAATGGTGGCAGTATCAACAACTGGAAGACTGAAAAAACAAACCAAAGACACTGAAAATATCGAATTTCAACAAAACCACACAAACTGGGGATAACAATAATAAAGGGAAGCTACAGTGATGAACATGCAAAGAGTTGTTCAGCAGTCATGAGGCAAGAAGACAGAAAAACAAAGACACCGCAGTTTGGCTTCCAACGTACCACAGATGAGGGAGAGAAAAGCCCAGTTGACATAACTCTAGCAAGACAAATTACTCTTGCAAGCCAGATGCCATTGGGGTCTACATATTTTTCTCACTTGCTAGCTGAGAAGGATTGTAGTTTGATAGCACTGAGATAGCACTACATGGAGCTAAAAAGGGAACTGCAGTAATGGCTAGAGAGGAGTGACATTAATTTCGCTCCCTCATTGGGGGTTATGTGCTGATCTTCTGCCTCACGGCATGTTCCTGTAGATTCCCAGTGCCCATAGGGAACAAGTCTACCATGCCTAAAGAGACTACAGCATGAAATCCCCCTCAGTGGGCCAGAAAGTGCAGAGAATTGAGATGGGGCCTTCAAAGGACTGCAGCTGTGCACTGCACAAAGCACTCAAACCTAGGAAATAGTTGTTGTGACTTCCATTTCCCTTTTCTCCCATTCATGAGTAAAGTCTTGTAGAGCAGTTGGTAAATATAAAATTCACTGTGGACAAAGAGAGAGAAGGATTCATACAGTCCAAATTCTCCTAATATGCTTATCACCCTGTTTTGTTTACATTTTGTTTAGCGTCAGGATGCTCACCTGTATGGACTATAGCCTATGGATACTGCCGTGTGCAAATACAT
The DNA here is from genome assembly GCF_963924245.1 of Chroicocephalus ridibundus. Taxonomy (NCBI): domain Eukaryota; kingdom Metazoa; phylum Chordata; class Aves; order Charadriiformes; family Laridae; genus Chroicocephalus; species Chroicocephalus ridibundus. The sequence goes on along the minus strand of NC_086291.1, from coordinate 42,318,213 downwards.
TATCGCAAATAGTAATCAAGGCATAAGAGTGTTGTAATTTCAGCTGTTGGGTTAATGTGTTTAATTTACATCATTAAGGTGGTTTAATAATTCTTAATGCATATTTTGTTCAATGGACGTTGCAAAGAAAAGCAGTAGCAAGATGTAAAGAAGCATTGCAATCTTCCTAATTGAGTTAGTTACTGAAACAAATCTCTCGTTTTGTGATTAATTCTTCAGCTGAGTTGAAGCTTGTTTGTGAGCAGTCTCAGTTAAATATACAAATCAAATATATGACTCTGCCTCGCCATAAAATAAGTCTTCTTATTAGCCATATATGGATAATCAAAGTTAAAATTATTTTCCTGCAAATATTCTGAAATATTTGTTGAAAACTTGTTGCAGGGATGCTCCCCAAATACCAGTAAACTCATCTGCTAGAGTGTTTGTGAAAAGCAAACACAAGGCAGGAGCAAATGAACTCTGATCAAATTTGTTCAAAACTTCAAACAAATTCTAATGTTACAAGATGGGGAGAAATGTGTTTTCCGTATTTGTCTAACTGTAACTGCAATTTCTCTCCAGTCAAACTAGGAGAATTAAGCAAAAGACAAAAAAAAATGGCAGCAGGCTGTAGTAAACTATTATTAAAAAGAAAGAATAAGGTTCTAGTGGTAATATAAATAGAATTAATAATGTAATGTTACTACAACACTAAAACTCCAATTAAAGAAATCCAGAGCAAGTTATTATTATGAAAACTTCACAAGCACAACTAATAAATTACTAATAAAATTATGTTAATAATAGGATTCAACCATAACTTCAGTACTAAACTTAGTAACTGAACACTAGCTCTCAGAAAATTAATTTATTTTGAGCAGAAACGAAACAGGATTCTGGGTAGATAATATTGTGGTTTGGGTTTTCAGCACCGTGCACCAGCTGATAGCAGTTAAACTACTATCATCTATTCCAAAATTGTCTAGGGGTTTCACAGTATACGTAAAAATTAGGTTGAAGTTTGCTGTCATTTCAATTGCATTCCCATTTGACAAATATGTGGTTATTTGCTAACATTTGCTAAACCTAAAATGAATTAGGTTGAACATAAAGGAATAAAAACCAGAGACTACAACTCATAAGAATGTTGGGTTTGGAGCTAGCAAAGAGAATATGAAGAAGAAAAGCCACTGTGAATTTAACAGAGTGGCTACTTTACCTTGGAATACTTCCGGGATGATAAGCAATCCTATTTAAGGAACATAGTTAGCTCCTGATTGTCAGCTTATGCAAATGACAGAAACAGCAGAAGAGTTAAGGGTAGAATAGTGAAAGCTATTTCCAGAAGAGAGGAGTACCCCTTCTCAAGAAGGAGAAGACTTTACTAAGAATAAAACACTTTTCTCCATGAACAAATTACCAGTATATTCCTTATGGATCCTGTGTATTTGGTTTTACTTTATCAATAAATGATTTGATTTGACTCGAACTTTATAAAGGTTGTTTAAATTTTCTCCAGTATTAAGATATCTTTTACTAACCTGGGACCTGGTCTTTACTATTGTATTTGACTGAAAATATGTTTCAGCCAGACTTTCAGCTAGATTCTTACCAATCCAATGGCTATTTCCAAGGAACTCACAGGTGTGCAAAGAGGAACTGACATGTCAGAGGCAACAGTGTCTTCATTGTGTTCTCTGAACAGGTCCAGTCTTTGAGGCATATTGGTTAACCCAGGCACACCACCCCCATGTAGCAGGCATGATAGGCACTTGGGCAGAAAGTTACTCAACAGACTGAAGAAAAAAATTGCTAGGTAGTTAAAATCAATGAAAAGCCTTCACAGTAAGTTAATAGAATTAGTAATGTCCTCACAGGATTTTGTGATGGGCATTATAAGAGCTTCCAGTCAGGTTCGTAGACGGCACTTTTTTGCTACAGAACGCATCACCCTATTTTGAGAGGGGGAAGAAAGAGGCAGGGGCGTCCTTGCTGAACACAGTATATGTCTTTCCTCTGTAGTAAATGCATACTGCTATCAGCTTAATAAACTGAAAAATATGGGAAAAAGCTGCTGGTGCTGAAAAATTTTCAGATTAAATGAATTCTTTCTTTAGTAAATTGGTGGATTTCACTCAATGGTGACTTTCAGAAAACATGTACTGAACTTTTGCAATCCCTTTTATTTTTCTTTTAGCCAGTAGTTAAAGTTTAAGGGATTTTGGGAGCAGAGTACTAAAATTTAGCTAGACCTTCCTTATTAAAAGAAGGAAAGTCTCCAATAATTAGCTATTCCCCTAAATGCTTTTTGGCTCTCATTACAAACAAAGTGCTATGCTAATATACCTTGTGTTGCAAATGTCTCACAATTCCTGCTAATCAAATTAAACTCAATTCTCAGCAAATAACCTCTCAATGCAGTTAATGGAAAACAACGAACAGCACTACTTTGTCTGAGAATGGGTCATTACCACAAATTTCTAATTACAAGTACCTTAATGCATAATGTAAAGCAGTCTTATATAGGCTCATAAGAATTAAAGCTGTAGCAAGATCAAAGATTTGATGCGTCCTTGAATTTTTTTATATGTACATTTGGATACATATAAAGAAAAGCAACAAAGAGAAAAAGAGCAAACCTGCAAAATAAAAACATTCATTCACTCACACACCCTTTGAAATGTATAATAATTGATGCAGTTTATGAGACTGCAGAGAAAGACCGATTCTGACTCAGGACACATTCCAAAACCAATTTTAATTTGCCTCCTCCTCTACCCTCTTGATAGAGAATGTTTCACACCTACCAGTTAATGAAGGATTATTACTTTCCCCTGGAGTAAGTTGCAAATACAACCAAGGTTAAAGCAAAGGACATTCATTCTGAATTAGTTTATATGATGCCATCAAACATGAACACAGGTGATTGATGACATATTGCTATTACTGCACCAAGCATTTATCAATACTACACTACAAATTATTTTCTGTATCAGTTCTCTTATTGTCATGTGATGGTACATTTTATCAAATTTACTTAACTGAAAAAAATGCATAGAGAAGAGCACTAGAAACATCAGAGGGTATAATAAATCACAGTAAACAAATTACAAAATACAGGATCTGGTATTACTTGCCAGTCAGAGTTCTGCTGTTCTGAGTGACTTCATAACAGTTGCATTTTTTTGCTGAGATTTCAGAAACAATCTGCAAGAATGGGTATTGCAGTTAATGCAGCCCATACTGCAGGGTTCTTCTGGGAGCCAAAGTATTGGACTACACATTAACCAAGTCCTACAGAGCTGATTAGTTAAAATGCTATTATGACTTTAAAAGACCAAATCAAAAAATTTTCAATTTCTCTGAAAATAGTTTGCATGTATTTATTTTTCAGGACAGTTATTACCCAAAACTTCGAAACTTTTAGTAAACAGGCTGAGAGAGTTGGGGTTGTTCAGCCTGGAGAAGAGAATGCTCAGAGGAGACCTTATAGCAGCCTTCCAGTACCTAAAGGGGGCCTACAGGAAGGATGGGGAGGGACTCTGGATCAGGGAGTGTAATGATAGGACACGGGGTAACGGCTTTAGACTGAAAGAGGGGAGATTTAGATTGGATATACAGATTCTTTACTGTAAGGGTGGTGAGGCACTGGAACAGGTTGCCCAGGGAAGCTGTCGATGCCCCATCCTTGGAGGTGTTCAAGGCTAGGCTGGATGAGGCTTTGAGCAGCTTGGTCTAGTGGGAGGTGTCCCGGCCCATGGCAGGGGAGTTGGAACTGGATGGGCTTTAAGGTCCCTTCTAACCCGAACCATTCTATGATTCTATGAATATTTTATGCTGTGGCTAACTCTGGATATAAAGAATTTATATTAAATTATATCTGGTGCAATTGTAAAGCTTTATGATGTTACATTTGCAAAATTGCTGAATGTTGTTGTTAGATTCGTACTGTCTGTTCTTGTTCTCATTATTATTAATACAGTATGTGTCTGCCTTCCCCTATTCCCCTGACACCATAGATTCTGTAAAAGCTAAGCTCTTATTTCTTTAACTTTGTAGTTGTCCTCTCCCTGAAGGGCATGCAAGCACAGAGTGGGAATTAAGGCTATTTGAAAGAAAATTAGTTCCTATTTGGGTATCTATGGCATTGTGGAGAAGGCAGGCTCTGGAGAATCCCATCGCTCACACTGATCTTGTCCTGGGCCTCATGAAACAAAAATTATTATCATGAATTTACGAACAGCAGTCAATAAAGAGCAGTTCCTTCTCCACGTTCCCCACATACACACACACTTTTGCTCACCTTGACAACAAAAAGGTAAAAGCAAACCTTATAACTAATAATGGAAGGGTTTTCTACTGGGGAGTAGTACATAGAAACATTTAAAATTCAGTCAGGTTGAGAAGTATTTACTTGATGTTCCTGCACAAAGAAAACAGGAATTGAGATAGACATCCCATCCTCTAATGAAGATAGAGAAGGATGGGAATGGTTCTCTAGAGGAAAAGGTCTCAGGATCAAGGACTGAATCGACAAATATGAGGAGTAACCAAGTTTAACAACGTAAGACCTTCCCAAGTTGAGCCCTAAAAGTTCAAGTAGCAGAAGGCAAGCCCAAAGAACAGAAATGCCACAATTTTAAAAGTCTCCTAGTCTTCCTCCACTTGTGCTAAATTACAGACCCTGAGTTATCACTTTTAAATGCCCAGTTATAGCCGTGTATTTGTGCCATGTGCAAGCGTTGCTGACCATCCCTTTAGTTCCCCTCACTGTGTGACTTCATTAAAAGGGTGTTTCTTTATCAACATGTACCATCATATTGACTGGATTTGTTTTTCAATCTCACTACATTCACATACTTTTGAGCTGAAATCTGGGACAAGAGAAATAAGAGGAAATTAAGAGATCAGAGAAGACAGATTCTGTATTTAACACAAAAGGATCTACTTTTTCTACTTTTCCTAATGATTCTTTCTAACTACTTTAAAAACAGTCAAAATATTTGCTGGCGTGCTGCTGAACTACAGTTATCATAAAGCCCCAGACAGCAAACACTGTGGAAGCAGCAGAACTTCATTATTGATGAGGTTTTTGAAGTTAAATACACCATACTGTTATTTTTGGTCAGATCTACTGACAAGAGTAGACTTGTGTGCCAAGCTCTTCTGGAAATACTGAAATTGTTAAGAAGACAGAGACAACCCTAACACCGTATCAAATGTTCTCCTGCCTTCCAAATCCTTCAAAAAACAGCAAACAAAAAAAGGATGTAAAATTTCAATATATTCTTGTGGCACTTCTCTAGATTTTTCTGATGTTAACGCTTGTTATCATCTCATTATGCTTTAGAAATATAATCACAGTGAATCTTTCCAATTTCTCTTTTTTGGTCTATCAATTTGTGAACATTTTTAATTTCTGGTCTAGACAGCTAAGGCATTAAAATATTCCAAAGATCAATTTATGAAAAAAAGGAGAACTTTTTTTTCCCTAAGATACCAGTTAGATAAAATATGGAAAGCTTGTTTCTTCAGAATCAGCAGACCAGTCAGTTCTGCTTTCTTTTAAAATTATATCTCTCTGGAGTATTTGACTATAAAATGTATTATTATGAAGAGCATTAAAAGCAATCAGTTTCTAACAAGGTTTGGTAAGATGTTGTAATAGGAGCCTCCTTTAAAAGTTTGTGAATACATACTGTTTCTGATAAATATGTTGCTATGTCTGGAGATAAATTCTCCTAAGATACAGAACTTAAAGCTTCTGATATTAGCTAACGGGACCACCTGTTTTAATTTGCTGAAGAATTTTTCATTTTATCCAGATTTTATAGCTTTTTTATGCTACTTTGTTCCAAAGTAATACTTCACATTTCTGGAACTTTTGTCTCTCAGCCATAACAAGAGTCACCCTCTCTCACCTTTCTCCTTCTTTTCACTAACTTGCATCCTGTGTGAATATTTTGTGCTTTAGTTTCTGCAGAAAGCCAGTGTTGATAACATGGAGAGAAAAAACACGCTCTCATATCAAAACCAGATAGGGTTTCAGTAAGGAGTAGAATGCTTTTCATTTGCACTGGCCGTTTCTCTCTAGACAGCACTCACTGTTTCCTCATTCCTCAATACTGTTTTATTCATAACAAAAATACTAAGCATCTTATCTCACCAAACTGCATTTAAAATATTACACAAATAGTTTGCAGACTACTTGTAAAATACCCTCTATCCATCATCAAAACAGGTCGAACTTTCACCTTCTTTACTTATTTAAAGCTCATAGTAGGTTTATGAATATTTTTGGTAAAAGAGACTGAACTGAAATTCCAACTTGCAAATAAATAAAGACCATGGTTTTTTTCTGAATAATCTTCAAAATCAAAGACAAACCTTAATAGGCAAGACAAGGCAATTCACATGATCCAAAACTCCCCAGAAAGCTTGTTTGCAGTTGCTTCAGTAGCAACTGCAAATGTTTTTTAGTTCTAATTTTAAACATCTGACCTGCTATCTGCATTTTAGATTACGTGGAAAACCATCCAAAGAAAGCAATTAAAAACTTAAAGAGATTCTTAACATTAAATATAATTCAGATCCTGCAAATAAATACCAAAATCCTCCTTCCTTTCAATCCCCACCAGAACTTACAAAATAATAAGTTAGATGGGTATAGTTACATTTGTTCTTAATTATTAATATTAGCTCAGGTTGGTAGGTAGGTTTTAGAAACGTAAGTATCATAATACTAACTGAAAGCAATTTCACTTGAAGACATTACAAAAGTATATTCTTTCTGGAGCAGGAACAATGATTTTTCACACCTAAACCTTGTACTGTCAGCAAAAAAATGACTACAGAAAAAATATAATGATTTACCACACCCCTCTAGGAGAATCATTGTCATTACTTATATCCTCTTTTCTATGTTTTCATCTAGGACTCACATGAATTAAATATTTTTTTAAAAGATATACAACTATAGCTATAGTTGTATATATAGTTTTAAAGCTATAAAACTATACAAATGAAACCACTTCTTAATCTTATAATTTATAAACTATGCCATTGGCTGATATATTGGTGATCTGTTTTTTTACCCAAATCTTAATTTTTAAAACTTGAAGTACTTCATATTTCATGTCTCAAAGTATTTATTTTCTGTTCCTGCAAGTTACAACAAACAGAAATGCAGAGAATGAACTGTCCGCTGCTCCAGCTCACCTCTGGCTTTTTGTACTTTATCCCTGGAAGATAAAGGGTAACTCTTCCACCAAGACTGCACTGACTACAGTTTACTGTTTGTTTACTGTTCTGCTTAATTCCATATTTCTGCTTTCCAAATAGTACAACCTTCTGTTCTACTTCCTATCAGAAGTGCCAGAGCATTACAAACCCCGGTTTTGCTGGAAAATTTTAGATTCAGCTTTACAGCTTTGTTGGGTTCTGGATATATCCATGTCTGAGAAGGGGAACCAAAAAGTTATACTTAATAAAAACTTGACTCCAAGTATTTATTTGTGTTTCCTCCAGCTACTGGGTAACAAAAGCTTACAGTAAATCAGCAGAATTATGACATTAAATTATTATCTACCCTTACAGGCAAGTAGATGTATATAGTCACTGATGCCTTCAGATCCCTTTCGAAAATATATTTGTTTTCAGTTTACCCGCCATCAGTCCGTAGCCCTAATTTTCTTTTGGGTAAATTGTTCCAGCCGCAATATCTTCTATTCCCACTAGCATTAATAAATAAGATCTGTATAATTTTAATTACTTCCCTTGAAACACACTGAAGCCACTATAAGAAAGATAATTTCAATGAATTATTTATATGCAAACAAAAAGAATTTCAACACAGCACCTTTCCCTCTTCCCAGACTTCTGAATGAATGACTCTCCAACTCCTGCGATGCATTCATTCCTCAGAGAGGATTCCTGGCCTACAAACTGTTTGACTTAAATACTGTAGTATTACCTGGAGACTGAGTGATTTCCATAAGTGGTCCTGAACTCTGCAGTTCATTCCCAAACATGATATAATTGAGCTCAGACTTTGTAACCCACAGGAGAAAGCTCATCTTGTTTCTCAGACATCTGAGAAAGAAGCAAAGTGGGAATTACAGGTTGATTTCTGTAAGTTACTTCAGAGTGAGCACCAACCAATATTGGAATGTCGTTTGATTGCAATTCATTTTCTAACACAAACAAATAGTGATATAATTCGCAGACACGCATTATTAAGTCATTGCTAATTACTTACAATAAATCAGTGATAAAATCTCACTGACATATTAATAGAAGGAGACACGTTGCAAATATTGGGCTGATGTGCAACTGACAGCGTAAAGGAGACGTATTAATTTTGTGTGTACCATGTAATAACACAAGCTTGATTTTCAAAGTCACTCTCGCTTTTGATGACAATAGACAATTATAAACACTGAAGTTTGCTTGCAGGTAATTCCAAAACAAAAAAGGGATCTAATTATTAAGCTAAAAGTAAAAACTGTACATGTTGTTTTCAGCGAAGAAGTATAAATGTGCACACACAAAGGCTGTATTTGTGGAAATTGTCAGAAAATTACATTTTCCCCTTTTAATCTCATCAGAATGAGAGTGTCACTATTCTCCATCACCATTTCTAATATATGAAGACACTTTAAATCTAAATAAATAATAGCTAAATCTGTAAACTTATCAACGAAAACCTCAGAAGAAAATAACCTCCCTTTTTCATATCTTAACACCTTAAACAAACCTTGAGTTGGCTGCTTGGCAATTCCACACGGACTTTCATCTTTGCTGTCACTGTTTTACCATTAAAGTGTCTTGTTGTAAAGCACTGGAGACTTCAGAGACTTAAGCCAATATAAAAATCTCTGCAGTATGAAGTAATTTTATGTCACTACTCTGATTATTTCAGAATTGGCTACAAATAAGAGCCTGAGGATGATTTAATGTGTCCTCGACCCATCACGGCCATGGTTAAACAAAGTAAACACATCAGTCTTCAGCAGTTATTTATAACTGTAAGAAAAGCACAAAACGGCCACAATAAACACAGCGCTGGAAAGTATTCTGAAGGGAAACAACCAGAAGTAATGTCTTTCTTCACATATTGCTGTATTCCATTTCTCAGTAAAATAAAATCCCAGTGACCATCCACAAGAGAAATTGTTAGAACTAAAATCATCGCTTCCAAATAAGATCCCAAGATACCACTGCTGAAGTGGAATTTAGGAATTCAGATCTGATTACACACCAGCAACTGGTACTTCTACTGCTTTTTTAAAATAGAATAACCAGCCTTCAGAGCTCACAGAAAAGATTCACTACTTTAAAATGGAAAAACACAAATACTGGTAACTCATTTGTGATAATTTGGCCCCTGCAGTGGTAACTATATCAGCAACCCAAGCTCTACAGCACTGATGCCATTCTCTTTGAAATCTGCTCAAAGAGATGATATTTACCTTGCTGTCTAAACCCAATTCCTTCAGCAGACACTGCTTCTTGACCCCTGTCCTGGGGACTTTCCTTAGAGTCTAGACTGAGGACTTGCTGTCAGTGAGATGTGCATCCCCCAGATACAGATTTTCAAGAAGGTCGCCTTCAGTCTTGCATAAGTAAGCTGTTTGTTTGCAATGAGGCCAAATGAAAAGACCTGTTTACATAAGGAGAGGAGAGAAACGTAAGGAGAAATTGATTCAGGAGAAGCCATCCTAACACAGGAGTGGGTGGCAGCTTGATAAACTGGACTGATGTCAAGGTCTTTCATGTGCTTTTCACTGATCTACCTTTGCACTGAGAGGAGGAAAAGACTGGAATAAATGGAATTATAGAAACTGGTTGAAAAATGATACAATCTCACAACAAAGGACTATGAGATGCCACTATAACCTACAGGACACAACTCCAATTAAGTCTTCTTGTTAGAATATAGAACTGGAAGTTTCAGTGTAGAGGCTTGTGGTTGCTATACAATATTGCAATGGCCCTTACAGACATCTATAGAGGCAAACACAGTTTCTTGGTAAGGTAGTTTCCCTGGGGACACACCAGGAAGTGATTTTCTGAGGAAGAATCACCTTTTCATAAATTCTTAGTCTCAGGATTTGTTTAAGAGCTTAGGGGTGGTCCACATATAGCCAAACTGAACACTTACATTCCTAACTACTAGGTATTCATCTAATTGAAAAATGTACCCAGATAGTCATGCATTGTAATGCCTGTCATCTACTAAACCTGAAAAAAAACCCAAAACAAAACAAAAAACAAATCAACCACAAAAACTACAAATCCCCCCAAAAGAACTAATTAAAAAATCCTTTTGGATTTCCTCTCTTTTGGGAAGGGTTGGGGTTTTTTTTGCCTTTTTACCCTGAACCTCTATAGAGCTGGAAAGAGGCAATTTGGCTAATATCATGGAGTTCCATTTTTCTCTTGAATGTCACTGTTACCTTTAATTTAGAGATCAGGACAACTTTACTCTTCTTCAAGTAATACTTGCATACTATACTTTAGTACTGGCTACGGTGGGAATTCTGGAAGAACTCTTCTTTGCAGAAGTAGTAGACAAAATTGTCTTCTGAGTGGTACTATTACACGCTTAGAATCGCCAAGTCTTAAAATGAGGAAGTCATGATGAGCTGAAAAAAAACATTATTCCCAGGCATGAAAAATAAGCTACTGGAAACAATTTTCTCAAATTCTATCTGTGGTTCTGTTGTAATTTTCTGGCTGTGAGAGATGTTTGGAAACCAGTACTGCTTCTCCTGTGTTAGCTTTAAGATTGCTGTACTCAACCTGAGGACAGGAGGTCTTATTTTAGTATTAATGAAGCAGTTTGTAATATTGGAAATCAGCCTATGGCAGCACAACATTTATTTAAAGTTTAACTTACATCTCTTCTGTTATCTGCACTGGGCAGCCTCAAATCATAAATATTATCTTTAACAATTTTCCACAATAAACATATTCCTTCCATAATGCTGGCTTTGCTGTTTCCCCTCTGATCCCCTCTTCTTCTTTCTTGGGGCAGAAGATGCCTGTGATTTTCATCAGTGAGAGATAAGAGATGTCAGCACAGAACTGAGCTTTTGCTATACTTAATCACAGTCCTATCACTTAAAAGAGCAACTGGAGATTTCTTTCAATAAAGCTATTGACTGGGATTCAAACATGAACACTGGATTTAGGCACATAAGCTTAATTGACTTTCAAAAAGAAATGAGTGTCTATTCCATTTAGGCTCTTCTGATAACACCACCCGTAGTAGCTCAGGTATACATATGCAATGTTTAACTTGCAGGGCAGGGAGAAAAGCTAAACTAGGGATATATAAAAATCACTATCTTACTCTGTCCTTTATAGGAAAGTTTAAAAAAAAAGTTAACACATTCTTCCTGTAAAACTATTTTAAATTTAAGAATTCTTAGAAGAACCTGAATTCTATATACTGTTATCTTTGTATTGATTTTTCTGCGGTATCACATTGAACTGCAAAGGAAACTTGTGATTTAATTGCAATTACATTTCATGTGAACATCTAGCATGAGTTATGTACCAACCTTTATAACTTTTTCTCTCCCTTTTTTTAGCTTATATTTTTATTTGATCTTTCTTCTCACAGCCCCATTTTATCTGTCCTCCTTTTCTTGTAGTCCAAGGCTTACAAGGTCATGACAGTGACTCCCATATTGAACGAGCCACTGAAAGCAGGTAACACACAGTGCAGTTGATCCCTGATGAGCAGGGGGATATTTCCATCTAAATGAGCAGACTGAGCTTTGTGGTTCCCATTAAGGTTAATAGGGGTTACACAGCTCAGTCCTGGTGTATCACAATAAACACTTGCCCCCTTAGCTAATCCATTCCCATCTTTTACTTTTGATGGAGGAAAAAATATTTTCAAAGAAAAAAAATAAGAATCATGATTTAGAAGCAAAATTCAGAGTTGTTCCATGTTTCTTCCCTAACTTTCAAAGGTGTTAAAGCAGCACATTTCACCACTTTCCACTTCATCTGCAAAAGTGTTCAAGTTAGTGAGAGTTCTATGAGAGCGATTAAAAAACTGTCAGACAAGTGCTGGTCATGGCAAAAACATTTTTCAGAAGCTGTCAATTTCCCCAAATATCCATCAGTGCTACCAGGCACAACAAGGGATTCCTCATTTAGAACGTGTCAATTCTTATTATTAATGTCATGATGAAAACACCTGCTAAGCGTATGTGTCTGGCAACGTGAAGCTCAGTCACAGAAATGAGAGGATGAATGCCACTCAGATCAGTGAGCAAAGAGCTGGAGACATTTTTTTACCCTTACCTGAAGACAAACACCGTGTCTTTATCCTAAGCTGGGGAACGTAAAGGTAGGTTACAGAGAATGCAGCAAGGTATAACTGATGAAAGATAATGTTTACTGCTTGTAAAACTATGCGTTTGGAGAACTTAGGTTCTTGGTCATTTGTTTTGTTTGCAAGCTCCAGGTACAAGGTGTGTGAGAAGTACTATACAGTTCATGTTACATTACAGATGTTGGTTGTTGTCAAAAGTGCAACTGCAGCTCTTAATGGCATCCCAAACGAGTCCGTTTGGCTCCTGCTTGGAGGAACACTACAGCTACGGGGAGCTCAGATCAGCCAAGATGCCAACACAATCATAACACAAGTTATGAGATATTTTGAGGCAGAAGAGAATACTGTAAACAACAAGTTAATCCAGCTGGCCATATGCTGACCAACAGGAAGGTTGCTCGCTACAAATCAAGGTTCCTTCCAAAGCAATTGTTATGACAACATCTCAGCTGGCACCGGGCAGCTCTGCATTCTGATGCTGATACCACAAGGCACTTAAAATACCTGCTTAACTTTAAGCTCATGGCTTTAAGAACATGGAATTAACTGTAATGAGCGATCTTGTATTCTTAATCACATACTTGGATTCATTGCTAGAGCAGGCCTGAAGAAATAATGGGCCATATCTTCAGTTTGTGTAAATTGGTGTGACTTAATTGAAATGAATAGAGTTGTGTCAATTTATACCAGCTGATTCCAGATCCCAGAGGTTCAAAATCTTGCAAAGTGTTAAGTCATCCTCCAGTGCAGCAGTTACTGCAGAGCTGTCTCTCAGACAAACTATCAAACTCCTCTCTGCCTTTCCGCCAAGCAGGAGTTAATGATCATATATCTCTTCTTTGAGACACTGAGAAAGATAACCCCAGTGTCTTAGCCAGCACACTTGTTCTCTCAGTAAAAGATTCTATTATCAAGGCCATGAGTTATTACTGAGAGCACTTTGGCTGTCATATTTCACTGCAGAGCTTGTAAAGTCTAACTTACTGTTTTGCCGAGTGCCTTATAAGCTTTTGCATGTGACATTTCAAATAGAAAACAGATTAATTTGCTCTTACATAACTTCATTTAATTATTTAAATCTTATCTTTTTTTTGTCTTGTTGGCTAATTCAACAGTATCTCCAATAGGATCGACGTCATCTTTTTGTTAGTCAAACTTGTTCTGTTTTGCAGAACACAATTTGGCACATATGACTCCTGTCCATCCTACTTGCACACTGATCTGTATTTCTGGAAGAAAAGTAGGATTTCAAAGTTTTACAAACCTGGATGTTACAAATAGTCTTTTGCAAACATCCTCATGGGGCTAAAGAAAAAAGCAAACTATTTTTTGAACCATGCCACAGGACAGAAGTTTATAAAGAAGTTTATAAAGAACAAGAATTATTGTATCTAATCAAAACCTTATTAAAGGATGGCCATTTTAAAATATTCTGTTCTTACTGTGTTTTTTCAGGCACTGTCTCAAGTAAAGATTCCAAATCTTGTTTCCCCTAATGTTAAAATCTGATTAATCTATTTCCCCATGAATTTCACAATTAGAAAGGTTTCTGTTCAGCAAAGGACTGAACCCTATGCCTAAATCCATCTCATAGCAACAGAACACATAAATAGGAAAACACGGCGCTTTGGTAGGATTTAATTTCATAATTTGAAGTGCTTGGTAGGCATCACTGCATTTTGGCCACAGAGGTGGGATGCACTGGGGGTCTCCTACCAAGGCTATGTTATTCAGCCTGCAGTTCTACCTTATATTCGCTCTTGATGGAAAAATTAGCTCTCACCTATATCAAATGTTGCAATTAAAATAACCATGCTCTGAAATATGCACAACTGTTAAAATAAGTTTTAAAATTTTACTTATGAGCCATGCAAACTTTATCCATAATTCATAGCTGTATCATTTCTACCAAACAATTGCATCGGACAGCAGTCTGGAATATGTTTAATAGATTTTCCTTTTTGTCAGAGAAAAGCTTTCACTTTAAAAAGTTCACTTAAAAATTGATCGTACAACAATATATATATTTTTATGGGAATATGCATATTTACAAAGTGTTTATTTTTAACTGTAATAAGTGTCACTACATAAACATTTTACTAAATACAGATACTTGGGTTTGGGTTACAGAAAAGCTTAAAGGAAAACATTTCAAATATCGCAGGTCCTTTCACACAACCCTAAATATGGAGCAAGAATTTACAAAAACCTCCAGCAATCCTGCTTACATATATAACCCTTAGCCAAAGGGACACCAAAACACTGTTCTGTTCTAATGTTTCAAGCAGAAAAGTGGTACCAGTGAATATTTCTTGCTCCACTCACCAATGCAGAGAACCTAGGTTTATAAGATGGGCATCGAGTAAACGTCTGAAGCTAAATAGTGCAATTCTCCCATTGTAAGCTATTTACTTGACCTCAAAATAGCTATTAGATACTGAGCTACATATGTTGCTATAACAAGGGGAGAAAGCTTAGAGTTTGAAATGACCAAAATTCCTCATGGAAATCATCCATGGTCCTCTCATGGAAACAGAGACAAGATGGCACTCTGTTACAACAGGGGAAGGAGTGTGGGAGTGAAATCCTTACAGTTTCAAATTTTATCAGTTCACATGCCTTCCTATTCCTTTAAATTCTCAGTCTAAGAGATAATCCCAAAGAAAGTACCACCACAGTGCTTCTTGTGGTACCACCTTTTAGATGTTTAAAAAATAACGACAAATAATGAGCAAAACATTATTCTGACTTTTCTACTTTCATGTCGTGTGTGTGAGACCCAAACTCAATAAATGCATACCAAAAAAAAAAAAAAAAAAAGGCAGAAAAATAGTATGGTCTTAATGCAAGATATTTGGCATGAAATGAACACTGAATTTGTTCGTTTACTCTATTTATACTTCAGGTTTTCTTCCTCTCCGCTTACTTGTTTAGGGAAGGGATAGAATAGGACAAAAAAACCTGAGGCACTTTTGCTTCCTTTTTTTAGTGAAAAACTGGAGAATTTTCATTAAAACACACACGTATTAGAAATTAATCCTTTATTACAGAAAGGGTTTAACGATAAACAACATGGACTAAAATGCCCGAGTAGCTCTACAAATTTTCCTACTTTCAGATTGGTTCTCTCTATCCGTGTTCAGCACTTGGTGTTACCCTCTGTTTCTGCAGCCCATCTAAAATGAGATCATGAGCTATTCAGGGTAAGGATTGTTTCTTTATGTTCTCAGTGCAGCGCCTATCACCATTTAAATGCTTGACAAAACCAATAATGAAATGTTGTTATTTTTTTCTATGTTCGTGTCTAAAACTCTAAAATACCATGAAAGTATTACCAAAATAGTGTAGATGGCAGAGAAAAGAGTCAGCCTGTTTGAATGACTGAACACACCAGATGTTTTGCTTGTATCATTCGCACATTGCTTTTGCTGCTTCTTTATTGTTTATAATTCTCTGTTGTTTTTGACCGTTTATCAGTATTTCTTTCCTAGTTAGCCTCTGAACCCAATTCCAATAAGCAAACAATGAGACGCACACACCCAGTGTACTAACCACCACTGCATCCAATGCACATATGGGTTCCATTGTATGAGTCACTACCCTAATGATAGCTAAGCATATTACTGCCTAGAAAATTAACTCACACACTGTGAATAATCACAGAAAAGAAATTTGTTTTGCTACAAGGTTGTTCTCCAGCTGTTTTAATGCAGACAATTTTTTCCTGAAACACAAATTGGGGGGAAAAAAAAAGGATAGAAAGGAAGAAAAAGACTTTGAAAATCTGCATAATTTGAAAGTGCTTAATGTAAATTAGATAGATCAGCCTAATTTTATTTCAGTACTTTTTAATTGCATTTATAATTAGTAAAATACATTAATGTGCTACACAGAAGGTCAGGAGTTCTGGTGAAAGAATCTAATTAAAATGCTCTACTGCATTTATGTCACACATGCGCTTAGTAACCTTGAGGCCTTCCTGCAGCAGCAACGGAGTTTTTTGTACTTCTGTTATTTATAACTTTAGTCTTCAACAGAAAAGACATGACTGTATGAGTAGCTCATGTAATATAAGTTTTCTCTCACCCTATGTGCACAACATGCTAATTACGATGGTTTGGGTCATTTCATATTGTACTTTTTCATGACAGACTAATAAATAAAAACAGGTTGGTTCCCTTTATAATGAGGACTCTCAGATGCCCACCTGCTGCCCAGCCTTTCCCTCTTAGCTGCCTGGAATCAAATTCTGCAACATATAATTGACAGACAGAGAAAGATCTGAATTTGGTGCCAGGCAGAAATTTGAGTACATGTGGAGTCAGGTATTTATCCTGACACCTGAATCCACTAGCACCATGTATTTAAAAAAAAAAAAAAAAAAAGCTTACAGCAATAATCAGCAAGCAATAATTAGCGATGCTAATTTTTCTACTTAGAACTCATATTGTGATTTTATTACATTTAAATTATACGTGCTCAGGTGTTCAAATGCTCTCCTTTCATCACCCTCTTAGGTGGTAAAACATCATTAACATCCTTCCAGCACTGGAATGATTGCTTAGTAAGATCAGAGATCTCTGCCTCCCTGAGTTTTACATGTCTTCCTGCCACAGGCCTGAGCAAAGCCCAAGGGAAACAAAAAAGGAAAGGCACACTTCAGTATTACACATAAACTGTTCTCCCAGCTTTTGTCTTTCTAAGTTTTGGAATAATCACTGAAATTATAAATTCCTGAGATGTCAGCTCTGTCTGCAGCAGAAGAAAAGTTACCTCAGCCTTCAATAGGAAAAAAAAAACATGAGAAGAATGATCGCTCCTTCTCAGCATGAAACACTGAAGCTTTCAAAGATTTGTTGCTTCGTACCAGCCGTAAAGGTTGGTCAGTGTCTGTGATCACTGTTTATTGCCCTGAACAGCACAGGAAAGAAAACAAGCTATGAGGTATAGAGGGTAAGTAGGCTAAAACTTATGTAAAAATGAACAACATTCATTCCTTTATTTTATTACCTCTCCCACCAGTTGTAAAGCAGCCATCAGCTCCTGTGGAAATTCTCTAATAGTTTTGAAATAGATGAAAATGATTCAGTTCACTCACTCTCTGCTTTTACCTACTGGGACTGAAGGGATTGAAGTCTTTTCTGAAATAGAAGAACGACAAAAACCAGCAGGGCCGTGGGCTTGCTTAGCCTGATGGGGCTGAACTATTAGAAAAGCTGCCTGCCTATGGGACAGAGTTGGCTCAGATGGCCAGCTAGCTGGACACAAACTTTTAAGAACTGGCAGCCATGAATGCGGAACATGTGAATTGGCAACAGAGCGTGAAGAGAATATAATATAAGCACTGCGTTTGCAGAGCAGCAAGAGAGGAAGATAAGAAACCTTGGAAGCTGTGAACCAGGGAGAGAAGTGACATTCACCCACCTAAGTTTTGCTTTGCCACTCTAATGTAACTCTAAATATTGTATTAGAGCTGGCAGATTAACACTGGCTTGCTTTGCGATGTCTGTCCTGAATTGCTGGCAGTACTGTCAACCGTATCGCTTCCTGTTGGCATCCAGCATCTACCAGGGGACCAAACTCATTTGGATTCTACAAAGAAAAGAAGAGATATTGAAGCCAGATGGCACAAACCCAAAATAGTTCAGCTTCATGGCTTGCATTTTCAGAGATGTGGAGAGCTGGGCTCTCGTGCAGAGGAGGAACACTCCCAGGAGAACCACAGGAAGGCTGGAAGCAAAGGCTGCTACCCCAAACCATGAAAGCCATCCATTCCATTAACCTCACCCCAGGACCAGTCTTCTCTTCACGTGAGAACTCTGGCAGAAGTTCCATACAGTTGCCACCATCACTGCGTGATGCACGAAGAATCTCGACTCGATGCCCCTTAATGAAACCCTCCCCTAATCCTAATTCACCAGAGAATCAGACAGCTACTGAAAGGAATCAGTAGCGTGGAGGACCTGTGCCTCACAGGCAGCAGAAAGTTGTTGCTCAAACTAATGGCTCATTTTCCCTAAGCCAAATATTTTTCGTTGCTGCCTGCATTGCAAGACAGTTAATATGCGAATGGGGATGAAGCTGGTGCCAATGACCAATATACTAATGTGCTGGAAATTAAATGTGTTTGGACAATAGCAACAGAAAACTTCCCAGCACTGTACAACTTATCTTTAATTGGTTAGATCATCTAAAATAGCAGAAGAATTTATTTTTTTAAAATACATGTTCATTTGGCCACATGTAACGAATCCGTACCAAGAACACTATTAATCCTTATTCTTGTCCTTAGACTACAGAACAACAAATCACCAATGCCATCCCTAAAATTATTTATAAAATACAGTATATAAATTCAGCATTGCATACATTTGTGAATGACACAAATGATCAGGTTTTCAAGTACAGGTCATCTCATTTTCCAGTATTCAGAATTACTGTATCTTGCAAGTCGGTCCTGTGCAGAAGTCACTGTTGTTCATGCTTGCAATTCCAAGACAGAAAAAATAGTTTAAAAATAACTGAACTTCAATTATATAATCTTCTTTCAAGTGCTGAACAGTACTCTCGGGTGAACTAATCCCAAATGCACACATATATTCCTGGTAAAGATTGCTAAAGTAGCTTCTCTGAAAGTGAAAACTAACCTCAAGAAGTATCATATCCATCCATGAGCTCTATGGAGGTTTTAAAAAGTCACATAATTAAAAAAAAAGGGGGGCATGGGGGATAATTTTCATTAGACTTAAAAATATCAACATAAGGCAGACAGAGATTATCAGGAAGCCTTAATTGTGCTAAAACCCATGAACAACGTGCTGAAATGTTGCAAGGATATGTTTTCATGGTAATCTAACTCAGTTAGACTGATACATTTAGGGAAAAACACAATTAGCTTCTCGACACTCACCAAGCTGATCACTTTCCAAAAATGCTATAAAAATAAATGAATAAATAAAACTCACTCTTATAGCAAGAATGTATGGAGATTTACAGAACAGAGAAGGAAGCAAAAATCCTAGATTAGGCAAACATAACCCTCCAAACCTTGACTTTGCAGTCCATAAAATACACAGAGGGATTCATAGGAAAAATAAAATCTGACACATGAATAATATTAGTCTTTTTTTTCCCCTAACGATTCAAATTCGTATTATTAGCACTATTGTCTCCGTTGGAATCTAGATGTCAATTTCTCATTACACACACAGGCACCAGGTCAATGTTACAGCTAATGAATATCTGCTGGTGCAAATGCTTATTGTGTCTTAGCCTAATTCTAGTAAAATTTAAATGGTCTATTAATTTTCTTAATAAATTTAGATATGGCTCCTGACTGCAATCTGTCTTTGATTAGCTAACAAAAGTGGATGAAGATCCTGCCAAGCTGATGGTTCAGAATATTTCAAGCAAATCATCATCTACATTTAAAAAAAAAAAAAAAAAATACGCATTTCGCTTTAATACAGGCTTTAAAAATGGTACAGATCCTCAGGTTTAGTCTGCCCGGGCCTTCTCAGTCCTACTTCATCTGGACTTGTTAAAAATAAACCATTTTACCACTGTTGGAAAGTCTCAAATGTGCATGTACTTTCTGGACTAAGTTCAGTAGCTCATTTGGGCACATGGATAACTTCTAAAGATTTTTTCATCTTTAGTCTCCACAAGGCTTAACTATTTGCTCCAAACAAACGTGTTCCACTCTGACCGGCTGAAGAGCCTGCGGGTCCCGCACCGCACGGAGCACAGCGCAGCAGGTAGGCACAAACCAGAAGGTTCACTTCTGCTTACTTAAGACTTACAGTGTTTAGCATCCCTCCATACTCAAAAAAGAAGAGGGACATTTAAAGAACAATTCACTTGACCTGTTTTAGACACATACCTCAAGGAAGATTGTATTTGTGGAAAAGCTACTTCTGGACTGACTCTGGAAAAAGGCAGTACAACCAGATTTAGACGTATACAGGAGGAGTTATCCAGACAGATGAATTTTTCAC
Organism: Chroicocephalus ridibundus; assembly: GCF_963924245.1. Lineage (NCBI taxonomy): Eukaryota > Metazoa > Chordata > Aves > Charadriiformes > Laridae > Chroicocephalus > Chroicocephalus ridibundus. The sequence continues at coordinate 42,297,882 of NC_086291.1, read as the reverse complement.
ATTATTTATATAGCACAGGACTGAAGTAGCAATTGTGTCCATGTAAAAGGATTGCAAATATACCTTGTTATCTGGGGGTTTGTGCTATTTCTAAATGGCAATACAGGAGAAAAAAAGGGAAAAAAACAGTATTATCATCATCTTGAATCATCAGGGGAAGGAGGTCTTCCTTGTGAGACCATGAGGAGTTTAAGCTTGAGGACTATAACTACTGAGAAGATATATCTGAAAAACACCTAAGAAAACTGCCGACCAGAGAAGAAGAAAAGCTATTTGAACTAAATAGCATGGTATAAAAACAGATAAACAGTCCAATAATAAGTTCAGGATTCCTAAGAAAAGGTTTCTAACTGCCGAATGAGCAAGCCTCTGACACAGCCTTCCAAAACCAGCAAATGGTGGAGTTTTACAAGTTTATAAATATATGACCTTTACCTGAGACTACAGGGCTAGACCCTTCTTAACTCTATCTTTTCATTTCAGTTTCTAAAGATGATAAAACACAAATCCAAGGTAGTAGAAGCCAGGGAGGTAAATCTACTAGTTGTACAAGACAGTGGTGTTATCTTTTTGGTCCCAAATGTGCACCTAGTGGGAGAAAATTCCAGTGCTACCTGTAAAGAGGCCACCACAAAATTTTTATCTTTGCTTGCAAAGCGCCTAAGGTTCCTTTAAACATGACCAGAACCACAATAAAGTATTCCTGTGTTATACTGCAACACTGAAAAGTCCCATAACAATTAATACAAATTATTCAAATGTTATCTGTGTTATTCACTGAGAAAAATCTGCACTAAGATGGAAATGATGATCTAACCTCAGCTCCAGACAACTCAAGGCAGTAGATGTTTAAAGACAGATAATCTTCGGCTTTCCTCAGCACAGTAGTACAAAAGTTCACAGGAAAATAAATGTTTCTCAGCCTTAATTATCTCTGAAGTATTTATTGTTTCTTGGGATTTTTTTTGTTTTTTAACATTTTAATTACAGTTGGCAACTCTGAGTCTCCTGCTGGTAGCTGTAATCAAAACTGAAAAGTGATTAAATGATGTAATCTATGCCACCGGACAGCACTGTTACATCCCAGTGTAAAAGACAATAAACCAACACAACATTTTAATTAATCTACAAACAATACCGCAGCTCTCTTTAGAGTATCTAGTTCAGAACATTCAAACCAGGTCTCACTCCCTTCCCAATCATGTATGAATAGAACATGGTACCACGTCAGCCATCTCTGAGGTCAATCAGTTGCTGCCCTCACATCTGCATATTCCTGTTCACGAGCAGTGATGAAAGCAGCGGTGCGTGGTACGAGCTGCACGCTGCATGGCAAAGCGGCAAGCTGTGTTCGTCATAGAAAGCCCCATATGGAACAACATTATAGATTCCTGAGTGCCATCTACTGGCACTTTAACTGTTAACTAAACCTCACAGAAAATTTTAAGTTCCCTATCAAAATTTCTGATACGTGTATATTCATTTTCACCCCAGTTCATTCCGTATGAAGTTTAGGTGAATTTTAATGTATATTTTTCATATTGGTATACTCACCCGAAAAGAAATGTTATGACATTATCTCTTCAGACACACATCTCAATGTCAAAATCAACCGAAACATTTTACTTAGGCTTAGTTCAAGACTGAAATGTGTCTGGCTGAACTGATTTGGTGCCTTATGGAAGTGAATCATATGCCCATCCTCCTACATAAACAACTGTTCCCCACTGGGCCTGTGTATACCACGATGTGTCATGACAACATTGTCAGGGGACAGTTTGATACTTTTTGTAAAGCCTGGTCCAGATAAGGAGCCTGGGGAGTCAAATGGAGACAGCAACAGTAGAAATTACAACCCATGTGGACAAATATTTAGGCAAATACCATTTGCTTAATTCAGGGAATTGGTAGAGAGGATCTCAGACATTTCTGAAGGGCTGAGGAGCTCAAAGCAGCTGGCAGGTCTTCCAGGACAAACTCCTCCAAGCACAACGGTCCATCCTGGGATTCACTGACTTGGCTGAGCAGGGAAGTCATGACTGGTCTCCAACAAAATAGGATGTGCACTGGAGATGGAAGCAAAGACAAGCTACGAAGGAGAAAGACAGATAAGCCCATTGCTCAAGCATGCAGGGAGGGTGGCAGCAAAGCCAAAACCAGGAAATGATGTAGATTTACAAAGATAAATCACACCTGACCACATTCACCACCTTCTGAGCTAAAATGACTACGAGGTTAGGCTAGAGACTTCCCATGGTGCCTTCCAACCTGAATGAGTCTATACTACTATGATATTCATTTTTGAGAAAGCACACTACAGGGTACAAAACAACAACAACAACAAAAAAACACAAACAAAAAAAAAATACCACCAAAACCCCCAAGCAACCCCAACAATCCCAAGCAACCCCTAAACATCTCCACTGTTCTTATGTGGGAAAAAAAAAAAAAAAAATTTTTCAAATCCCACAAAAAAGGAAAAATCTGAATAACTGTCTGACTAGCAGTAACTAGAGAACACAATGGAGAATCTCCTGCCAAGCATTTGTTAGTATTATGCCAAGTTATTACTCTGCTCACCAGAATGATTAAAATGTGTAATTTGGTGAAAGTCTTTCTTTTGTAAGCTGATCCAATACCAGCAGCCTTTTCCACAATTTCTTATGTCAAAATGGCAGATTAGCCGATGGATTAGGGAAAACTCCTTGAAGAGAGAAACCAGTTTACTTCAAAGATAATTGGTGTTTCTTCTCCATTCAAGCCCACCACTGAATGGGCACCTTTCTCAATAACACTGTATTTGTTACAAATAGAACTGAGTAAGTTTATAGTGATTTCTTCAAATTTTCTTAATCATTAGAAATGTTTGGCATCTTTCTTCTCTCTTGTTCCATACAGAGTATATCTATTAACTAGGTAAAAAGTGTCCGACACTTGAATTTCAGGAACTGTACTTTTGCTTGGGATTCTTAAATGCCACCAGTAATGAGGCGCTAGTTCATGAACGATGTTAGTTAATAACTGTAGTAAATAACTAGTAATTTCACCGGACTGAAATAAAGCAACTTCAAAAGACAGCTGTGACGTACTTCCAAAGAAGTGCTGTTGATTTAGGAGTATGTGGATTCTCAGGAATTTTAGGCCAAGTTTGTCTGAAATGAATCATCTCCTCAGTCTCAGTCACGATACTAACATCTCATCATCTGCTGACCAAAATGAGAAACAACCCTCACACATAAAGAATTCACTCTACGTGGAGTTTGAGGACATCCGAAACACCAAGAACACCAAGTTTTCAATGTAATTGCACAGCCTCTTAATAGCCAATAAAATCAATGAATCCACAGGCAGAAAGGAAAATTGGAAAGAAAAGAAACATTTTGCTCCACACGTTGGAAACCAGAAAAGCTACAAAAGGCGGCTGCTGAAATGCTTGTAAGACCGTACAAGTCTGATTTTGTTAAATATACAGGAACAGAAATTTGATGATACATGTTTCATATTTTGTAAGATATATTTTAATTAGAAGACTTGAAGTTAGAAAGCCTCAGAAAAAAAACCCTCTTAAGTCTTGTCAGGAAAAAAAATGAAACTGAGAACAAGATTAATACAAACCCCAGGGCTGCTTAAAAGTTTTTCCTTAGAAATATCTTTCTCACATCCGGTTTACTGATGGAGCAAAAATGTTTAAAGGAAGTATTTACCTGCGGTGAAACATTTAGTCTTTGGTTACTGATGTTCAAACATGAAATGCCCTAAACCTGGAATATTTCAATGTAACAATATTCTAAATCCCCTGAAATCCATAGCATGAAAATTCCTACTTTTGTTCTGTTCCTTTCCCTCCAAAGTCAGAGAAGCCACCAAAATCTCTTCACCAGCAAATGTAAACAAACTTACAACATGTGAGCTTCTGCACAACTTTGTCTCTAACCTTCCATTTCTTGAAGACAACAGGACTATTCAAACTATGATTTTTATTTTTTTTAATCATATTTATCTTTACAAGGCCAAGGATTATGGCATTTTATTGTGCTACCTATCAGCAATTGGTATTTAATGCATGGCTTTTAAAAATGTTTGGGGTTTTTTTTAACACATTATTTAAAAAAAGAAAAAGCAGTTTCTTTAACCAAATAGTTTTATAATACTAGCATATTCTATATCAAAGCACCTCCAAAGTAAAGTCTAGTAATCTGGAAATAATTTGGTCCTGGTTACTCCTTATTAGCAGCACTGCCTACTTTCTCAGAGACCGTTTAGGGTTGCTTTGATTATTTTTCCCCTTTAAGTTGGGTATCAGGATACTTATAAGCATAATTAATTCATACTTTGGACTCTCAGGATTATGAAGTATTATAGGATGGCAGCGCTAGGACAAAATGCTCTAATTCACCAGCTGTCATGTATTTAATTAGAGATTTTGATGAATCTTTTCTACTTAGATGAGCCTTCATACTTTGCGTTCTATAAAAAAAAAGAAAAGACGGAAAGAAAGAAGAAAAAAAAAAGACTTCTTTTGTACAAGGGCTCTAGGACTCTGATAAACTTGTTGTTAGCATGGCAGACTTTTCTATCACATTAATGTCAGACCTGGAGTCAAACAACTTGTCAGGTCCCAACAGTGACATTTTAAGAGAAGGAGGAGTTAGGGTGCGGGCTCAAAAAATGAGGCTTCTACAAGGCAGAGAGACGGAAAGAGCACTGACTGAGCTCCTTTCAAAAAGCCCTCAAACTTCGTGCATCCCCACCCTCTCTGTGTTTCACATCATCCAGATGTTCACAAAGGTTAAACAACAAACTTCTTCCCCCAAAAAAACTAAACTGACTTTCCTTTAAGATCTCAATAATAGTTTGTATTTTTTATTTTCTATATGAAGTAAGAACATTCATCAAGAAGTAAAGCTAGAAATATATTTATGTGGATCTGAAAGTCAAAGGCAATCTTTGTGTACCTCATATTAGCTGCAGTGTACAGAACAGGAAGTGTGAAAGATGAGGTTATAAAACTGATTCTTCTTTATTCTATTGTGAGACATGCTTTAAACATTTTTGCATGAAAATTTCTGTTCTTATAACGGTAGAATATAATGCATGGGCTACATTGTAGTATTTTCAATATCACTACGTTAATAAATAAAGAACTTCTCTCACAGTGGAATGCAGTTAGCATTGAATAAATATTTTCATTTTTAGGTTTTTTTTAAACAGGTTATATTGTATCTACAGTATATAATAAATCGTTGCAGTAGAAAAAACATCCTGCTACAATTTTATCTTGAATCTTATTTTTTCCTCTCAACGTGCATATTAACAAACTGATTCAATGATTCGCCTTTCTAAAAATCTTCTTGTTTATTTAGGTTTGGCAAGCCTGACTCCCCCATGAAAATAAAAGCAAAGTTCTTGATACCCATTTCAGTTAGGTGGCCTAGTGGCAAATCCGAAACGCTGAGGGAAGGAAAATGGAGAGGGCAGAAAGACGATAGGAATAGTTTTTAGAGATAAACTGAAACGTTGTGCTCATTTTAGTTTTCCTCTATTAAATAGCCCTACCGATATGAGGTGGTCCTTGATGTACTGCCTATTCTTATCTTAGGTTAGGCTAGGAATTATTTAGTATTAATTATTAATTAATTAGCATTATCCATCTCTTCTCGCATTAAAGTCAGTGTGTGATACAATATTTAAAAGGAGAAAAAAATTCAAACCTGGAGTGTTTCCTTGTTAAGGGACTGTGAGGGGAAAAAACAAACAACAAAAGGGTATAAGAATTGTTCTTTAGTGTGTCCCTCTGCAGTAAAAGTGTAATGATTGTGGAGCTCCAAGCACAAATAGGTACTATTTTTCTGGTTGCTGCCTGAAATAAGATGTCTTATGGGGTGGGTAGAAGGAGCTTAAAGGAGATCTTTAGTTTACAATCATTATAAAAGAAACTCCCTGGAAAAATTACTCACCCAATTACCAAGGCTTGGTATGTAAGACTGGCAGCACACTATAGGCTCTGTAGAAATAAGATTTCTAGACATTTTTTTCTGTGTAGAAGTAAGATTTCTAAACAATTTGAGGTTTTATTTTGGCGTACTGTCACCCCAGATTGGAACACAGTTTACTCTTTTCTTTTCGCCTTCTCTCCCCTCTCCCCATAGGGGTCAGTGGCACAGAAAGGCTTGAATACTCATTTTGCAGAAGAACTGAAGATGACAGCTTCACAGTTACCTACATAACAGTCATGCAAACAAACCGCTGGATTTTCCAGCACCTTGGTATCCGAGGCTGCTTGTCACATAGGCACTGGACCGCTAGCAGTCCCTAGGCCCAGCTGATGAGGAATCCCACAAAGTATAAATTTTAGAAGGTGGTGGCTGACTGAGCTCTCCAAACTCACCAGCTGTGGAGGAGAATAGGTGTTTGGCTAGAGAGACAGCCAGCCTGGAGCCCTTTGTGTGGGATGCAGGGATATAAGACCTCAAGGGTCCTAAAGTCTTCTTTATTTCAAATGGATAATGCAGGATGGGGAGGGAACTGGACAGAGCAAGGGAGATGATAAAGCAGCAAACTGTTGTCCTGTTTGGTGCCTCTGAAATGTTTTAGTGGAAACACCTTCCCAGCTCCTGCATGAGATTAAGAGCACTACTACATCATTGTATCTCATAGTTGACGGCCTCTAAAACAGAGCAAAGCTCAGGGAACTCTCTTGTAGGCCACCCCGGAGCGTTTTGCCCAGCCCCTGACTGCACAACACCCCAGGTGCTGCAGCCCAGCCCATGCCCGCCACAGCCCGCGGGGGACAGGGCTCCATCGCTACAGCAGCAGCTGGCAGACAAGGGACTTGCTGCAGCAGCACCCTCAGCAAGGGGGTGCAAGTTGTTGCAATTAATTTATGACACAGTTGAGCAATTGCTGGAACAGGAATCTGGTTGGAGCCAAACTACTTTGACACCAGGGACAGAGGTGATGGCCAAGGAGAGCAGTTGAGGCTTCGGCATAGAAGGGATGTTACGCTCTGGTGAGCCTTACCATCATTGTTGACTGATGAGAAAGAAATATCTTTGTCAGGCTTTAATTCAGGAAAACAGCTTTTCCAAAGCTAGATTCTAGTTGCACACAATGACTTAGAATCATTTATTGTACTTAGGTAAATGCAGAAAGATTTTTCAAACCTGCTTTTGTTTTACCAATAAGAAGGGTTTCGGGTATCTGTGAGCACGGTACAATCATGTAAAACCCTTGGATATTGCAATTTAATAATGCAACAGGTCTACTAATTAGCTAGTGCAATACTTATCTTTTTGCCACTGAAAGACTAATCCACGGGCCTCAGGGTCCATGCCCCACTCATGACACAAACGCTCACTTGTAGTAACAGAGAAATTATATATTATCATATAACTATGTCACTGAATATTACACACTGGTCCATCTCAAGTATTAATACATGAATTCATCTGCTTTATGAAAACTTGAATTGCCCTTTTGTTCCCATGGATCCAACAGATGATAGAATCAATGGCAAAGTGTAGCCCAACTATCCCCTAACTAGGATTAGGCTTCAGGAAGATTTATTGCAGACAGAAAAATGCTACTAAATGATATTCCACAGAGTTTCCAAAGGACATCTGATATTCTTGTCCCACGTAATAGAGCCTGATTATTACTGCTACGCTTTTTCCTGCAGTAACACCACATGCAATGCTCTTTCACAGATCACCATATCACATTTAATCACATATTTAAACACTGTCCTAAAATACTTATTCTTAAAACATTATTCACTCCCCTTTCTCTTCATCCCCTGCCCTTCTCCTTGTCCATGGTATGAAAACCAGCACTGCTGGAACAGGAGAGTTTATTATACTTCAAAATGAACAAACGTGCAATTTGTTTCCATGATGCAGTTGGTAATTTGCATCACAAAAGTAGTAGATTTCTCAAAAATTCTTCTACAACTCTGATATTAAAAATGCTCTTTGTCAGTATATTTGGAGACTAATCTCACTGACAACCCCTTCAAAGGAAATTGTGGCCTCCTGTTAGTTTTCACATAGTAGACAGTGCTATCAGAAACTATGAATAAATGATTGTCTTTAATTTTAATGACCCCTTCCATGGGATATTTGAAAGCCGTATTTCGATAGAATTATGCCTATTAAATTAGATGTAGTACAACATTTTTCAATTCTATAATTACTTATGTGACCTATGGGCACCTTTCAAAAAATAAAAGTTCTGCACTAGATTTACAGTATCTCCACAGGACAAACAAAATACAGCTAAGCATTTTCTTGAATGAAGGTCATGACCCTGCAAGCAGCTGAGGGACAGAACTGCTACCGAAGTATTTTTCTGATGGCACACTGCAGTCAAAAGGACCTAACATGCCTGCGTGCATCCCCCATTTCTTTCTCAATAGATATGCAAGAAGATTTAAGAACAAGACATGATCCTTACTGATCTAGAAAGTTCATTTTATAATTTGTGGTGGTGGTAAAGGGAGCGTATTCTACAAGATAGCTGTGCTTGAACAAGGATGCTACTGGGGAATGCCGTAGTTTGCTTCAAAGGCATATGCTCTGCTCTTCTGGTGAATAAACATAGGCAAAAATTGCCTCTTTATAATTCTTACAGATTTTATTGAAGAAGACTTTTGATTGATTAACATTTTTCTCTGAAGTATAATAAACAAACCCTTGTGGAGGAAAACTTTTTGCTTTGCTATCCCCCAAATAATAATATTCCAGGAGAATGCTTGTCTGCCTCTTGATGTGTTTATAGAATAACAGATGATGGGAGGCTACAGGAAAAAAAAGGACTCTTTCTTTGAAGAAACAGATTACATGGGCTATGTGTATGATCACAAAAAGATTTTTAAAATGCACATAATGAATTTTGTGGTTTGTAAAATCCTGGCTCTGTGAATAATAATTAGTTTTGTGAATAATAATTAGTTTATGTATAAATCATATTTAGAAGTATTTATGATGAAACTTCCATTCAAAATAAAACAGACAAATGTCTTTAACCTAATGAAATTGCATAGTAAATTATTTCCAAGAACATTCCAATGTCAAGGTAACTCACTTAATTATCCATTATCATAGAAATGCAGACATAATGTTAATTAAAATGAAGGGGCAAAACCATTTCCATTTTTTATTAGGATCCATTGGCCTCTCGAGCAGCTATTAGCCTTGCCGTCAGGGTTAGGTGGAGGACAGAACCTGCCCTGGCAGGCAGACCATTGCGAGCCGATTTCAACAGCTTCGGAACTGCAATGTCATAACGAGAGGCAATTGAAAAACTATCCGCAAGCCATTTGTATCGACATCACACAGGAAGCTTTTGTACGACGACCATTATTTCTGCAGCGTACTTTGCAGCTGCAGTGCACAGTCACCTCAAACAATGAAAAGAATTATCCGCGCTTGCAGCTGAGAATACAAATGTACCTGCACATTGCTGGCAATTCTAAGGGACATTCTGCAAACAAAATCTTCCAGCCATATACTTGTCTTAGAACTTTGTCAGATTAATTATACCACTTGCACATGCAGATATTTATTTTAGAAGGGGATTATCGTATGCTGTAGGAAATGTTACCTTCAGGGCTGAACAGTGCCTGTGAAGGAGAGCGAAAGGCCTGCGTACATCAGAACGCGCGTTATGCAATTCTGGTCAAAGTCAACTACTTGGAGTAAAGTAGCTGTAGAAATAAAATGGCAATTTTGGGAAACTTCTGCATTCCCTTGTGCCTGCACATTCAATTACAGTTCCAGAGGAGATGTTTTCGCGTTTGTCTAATACTGCTATTATAAATCAGCAACGCTCTATTGCAAATGAGCTGCAGACTGAGAGAACATGTAATGCTGCTCGTCCCACGTAACAGCCCTACACCAGTGAGGCAAACAATAGGTAAAGCAACACAACCACAGCACTACTCTGACGCTGCTGGCATTCCGCTGAAGTTTATTTTTCAAAATATATTTTTATCTAAACAGGTTGGTAAAATTATTTCACAAAACATGTATGTTTGGGACATAAGTGCCTGCATAATTCTGTTTTATGTTCCCTTCCTTTTTTTGTGCCATTCAAAGATTTTTATAAAGCTGCAAATAACATGATTTGTATTTTTTTGAAGTAAAACATTTGCTTAAGTGCTTTGAATGACTGGGACAACAGCACTCAAGTCTTGTGCAAAACTGATGTATTTCAAACAATGAGATTCAGTAATTTTTTTGTTCCCTATTTAGTTCCATACCATTTTATCCCTGAATCACATTAAGTAGTCCAGAATCAGATTCAGATTGCTACTGTTATTTTTCTGGTTTCTAGTTTTCAAGGTATATATTGTACAGTGAAATAGGAAACGGAGACGTGGTTACCAGGGTCTAGTCTTGGTGAAATTCTTGTCAATGCCCACCCTTGTATACCGAGGTAGCTTACTGTAATTCAAAAGTTCTAAGGTATATATGTTCCACTTTGATTTTTACTATAGCAACTAATATCTGAAATATGCCAATGAATACCATGGGTAAGTGCTATGTACCATATTATTTTACAGTAAATACCATATTATATCTAAAGGTGTTTAGAGATATACAGATTTAAAATTTTGTTCACAAAGCACTCTTCTGCATTTTCACTCTATCACAACACTATTGTCAGACTAGCTAAAAACCTGCTCACCTTGTGCACATTAATACAACTCTTAACATCACTGTGGATTTTTACGAGTAAAGTGTTTCATGAAATTTAAAACATATATTACTTCCTTCAGTCCTTTGAATAGTGAATTATAATTGCTTTAATAATTCAGAATGGCATAAAAATGAATCCAAGGTAATAACCGGCTTGCATATTACCTACCACATATTGCACTTTAACAGTAATCAGGGAATAGATTAATTAACCAAATCTTTTTTTCTGACAAAAAAGGCCCAGCCGCTGACAACAGAAAGTTTCACCGAGGTGTACTAATGAGTGCAAATTGTTTGAATAATCCCTTTCTATATCCCTAATAAATCTGAGACACTCCAATAAATTAATTGTAATTTTCTCAATGTCTAAACATCTTAATTTTTAAGTCAGAATTACTCTTCCCTATTATCTTACAAAAGTTTTTGTTAATTTTTGGGGTTTTTTTTAATCAACGGTTTTCTGCTTAGTCCAGAATAAGCTTATGTTTGGTTTGTTTTCTTTTTCCCCCCAGTTTTGTGGTTAACAAAGTGCCTGGATTTCATTTAGAATTCTGCTAAAATAGGGGGGAGAATGGGGGTAATTTTGTAGCCCAGCACTAATCACAGTATTAGAAAAGAAACCTGCACATGAAATAGTCTTCTAAGGATTTGGATGCTACTGTGCTGCTAAATATAATTTTAGAATGGACAGCAATTACAGAAACATAGAGTTTTAATATGCAGGTACACACAGTTTTAGCACACAAACCACCTTGGAAAGTGCAGGAAAACACATCAACTAACCTGGAAAATTGAGCTAGAATAACAAAAAGAGAATTAATGCTAAGTAGATTCCTCTCAACTCTCCTCCTATCTGTTCAGGACCTTCTTTAAGCTAACAACATGTCTGGTGTTTGTGGGAGGGGGTGTCCTGTCCTCTCTTCTTTCCAAAAACCCACGAGGCCTGAGGAGGTAAGGTAACAGTTGTCTTTCTCGGTCCTAGTGGTTGCTTTCCAATGAACGGTGCTTTACCAGTGCCTCAAGGACCTCCTCACCAGCCACCCCACAGTCCAATGACATTTTACGTCAAGGTAACCACAAGGCAGAAGCTCTATGTGCATTCAGAAATCTCTGGCTTTGGGGAACCATGGTCAAACACTACTTTTCCCATGCCTGTATGAGATTTGTGCAGCATTTTATCTCTAATAATCAAGTTAATTCCATCTGAAGGATTCTTACAGTACCGTGTTTAGGTCCTTAATTTGTAGAGTTTCTGTTTCCATGGTTACCCACACAGTCCACACTTCAAAACTGCCACAGTAAAACAATGATAAAAATGAGACAACTTATTGCAATACAAGTCACTGCACATCTAACAATCTTTCTTCTCCTTTCTTCCCCCCCTGCCCGCCCCACACTTTATAAAGCTCTCACATTTCTTGCTATACACAACCTCTCAAGGAAAGCAAACACCTCTTTTATTGAAAATGCCCAATTATCGGACAAATTTCTTGTCTCCCCCCGAAGAAACTTTACAACTCCTGTATACATCTGACAATAAGGTGCAACAGTTACTATAGCAACGTTATTCTAGGAATAAATAACACAATATTGCTTCTGATTCCTTTCGACAAATAAAACAAAAAAAATGAGCACACTCTGAATTAATGGCATTATTTATTTAGAAGCCTTCATAGATTGTTATTTATATTCAAAACCACTAGCTAGTTTTGGTGCAGCACTCTGTCTTCTCCAAATAATCAGGGCTACATCGAATAAACAAGATATTCTAGTTGCACCAGTGCTATGATCTCATTTGTCAGAAGGACATGACTGACAACGCTAAATTAATGGGAAAACATGTTCCATACCTTGATGGCATCAATAGGCTTTAACAGCTCTGAGCAACCCCACCTGGGACTAACACCCAGGGGCCCGTGAGCTCAGGCCCTTGCCCCCTCCCCTCTTGCCTGAGCTGGCTGCACATTGGCTGACAACAAGTTGCCAAAATGCCTTGTTACACTTCTGGTTTCAACAAAAGTCATTCTTAGCTGGGACTGACTACCCTGAGGGGAAGTTCTGCTTTAAACTCAACTGCAGAATTTTGTTTCTGTTGCAGAGACACCCACGAATTGTTTAAAAACAAACGAAAATAACAAAAAACCTGTTTTCTGTGAGCTCTGCATAGGACAATGATTGCCTGGGGAATCAAATCTCTTGACCAAGACCACCAGTGTCTGCCCATATCATGAAAGAAGTCTCCACTGCAAGCCTGCTGCAATCGCATCTCCAGGTGGACCAGGCGAGACCCCGCAAAGCATTGTGCTGCCGAATTCTTACATGCTGCTGGCTCCATGGTCCTATGTGACCACTCCAGTAAATGCATGACACATTTCTGATCTTAAACTACTTACAAAACATCCAGCTATCCTAATTATGTACAGAAGACTCTCCTCTGTCACCTTTCCTGCATGTGCAGGATTGGCTTGCATTGACTGTTTAATGAGCATCTTACGTGTGCACGCTTCGGTCACTTCTACAGCAGGAACTGCCAAGGAGAGTCTCTGGACTGTCAGCTTCTGCGCCCAGGGAGCTCATCACTGCATGAAGCACCCAGTTGGTATGTGCACCGCAGGAGCTGCCCGAGACTGGCTGCCATTCCCACCAGGAGAGGCTCCGGAGCAGTCAGTCATTGGCTTTACTGTGATGGCCCCAGGCTGCTCAGTCAATCAAGTCATTCCCACCTCTCAAACCCTTCCATGCTCTCACCCGCTGACGACTAAGCTGGGGAAGAACTGAGGGCTGAAGAGCACCAAGCGCACACAGGCACAGCCCTGATCCCCAGCCACACCACAATTGTCACTATGGGACCAACTTGAATTTTGTCTTTGTATTTGACTCAGTGTAAATGCCACGGCTCTTGCCACACATACGGCACTAATAAAGTAAAAATTAAATAGAACTGGCAGGCTGGAAAACATTATACCATCATCATAGTGACTAACTGAAGTTTAATTTAGTAAATTAATATTTACTGAAGAAGGATCTCAAAGAAATAAAAACTGGAGGTTATATCAGAAATTATGGTAAACTGTGGTAAGGAATTCACCATCAGAAGGATCATAAGTTATTATGCAACCAAAATTATTCTCAGCATACTAATGGTACAAACAGTACAAGATGGCCACTATTACAGGAATTCTGCTTCTTATGTTTTGTCGCATTTTATCTGCATTTGTCTAGTCAGTTTATATCCCTCTTAATCCTGTGCAAGGTGGGAAGTTTCACACTAAGACAAACTCAAGGCTCATGAAAAAAAAGGTTACTTTTTTTCCATGTGAGAGTACATTGACAGACAGTTATCAGCTTCACTATAGTCAAAGAGCTACTGCCCTTTCCAAATATAATCTTTTTCACACAAATATGCACAGCACAAATCTGTAGTTTCATATACAACTTTTCAGAAGACCAGGTAACTGTAGAAAGATCCGTATCTTTCTGCAATAAATCTTCCCTGCCCATATGTACAAGCAATAGAGTGAAAAATCACATTAAGAGAATGAATAAATGTTGCAGACGAGCCACATTAAAACCACGGAGGATTTTGCACTGAGTATCTTGTGGTCACAGAATTTCAGGTTGATGCTCTTTTACAAGAGGCAAAAGAAAAGTGCTGAATTTTGGAGTATTACAGCAACTTGACTTTTCTTCTTTAATTGCAAAAACACTAACACCAGTGTCTTTGCCAGCCCTTACACTGTCAGTTGGGAAATAGATAAAGATATGTCCTAAATCTGAGAGGAACAAAAGTAGCCAATGAAAAAAACAAGCTACAAAACATAGCATACGTGAATTGTTCAGCAAATTAAATGATCACATTAGCTTTCATGTCCAATTCCGAAAGTCCTTGTATCCCTGCTCACGAAGAAGGTAAATAAGCAAGTTACCTCCAGGAAAAGTGCAAGATAACTTTGATATTGCTGCAGATCAGACATTACTGCTGTGTTGTAGACAGAATTTTAGATACATTTCCAGCTAACAGCTATTTCCTACTTTCTATGCAAGTGCTCTGGGCTTACTTTTGAAATAAACAAAGCTCATATTATATTACATCTTGTGCTATTACAATGGAAATATATCTGCAGATGCATTGAAAGCTTTTACTGCAAAGAGGTAGGTGGGTGTTGCGTACTATGAACAGGGATAGCGTAAAATGCACTTTGACATTTTTCATACAACTCTCACACAATTGTACAATACACAGTACGAGTCTACAACTTTCTTCATTATGCCTCTTAAAATGCTCTGATACACCAAATGATCTCAGGTAATGCAGTTATCAAAAACCAGGACTATTCAGAGAGTGATTTTTTTTGGTAAATGCGATACTTAAGTCTGTCAGTAGATGTGCAACCTGTGGTAAGCATTTTGGCACATCTGCAGAGTTTCATGCTTGAATATTATTGATAATGTTTTACTATTTTCAGCATGATTTTTTTCACTTAAGATCACAGAAACTTCCATAAACCGTTGAGCCTAAATAATTTTCGCAGTTCAAAATTTTCCAGTAATTGTGTGCTAAATGTATAGCAAAGCTTAAAATCTCTATGCAATTAAGTTGGGATGTTCTACAGTGGCACGTAACAGAGTTTTCCTCCAGACTACAAATAGTAGGAATCTTCTGTTTATTAGGCAAAATATAATTCCTAGTGCAACTGCCGACAGCAATCATGTTTTTGTTCATTATGTAGAATAGCTAAAAACAATTATGATTTATTTCTTATTAGCTGTGATAACAAACAGTTTGGTATTAACGAAATGTGAAAACAGAAATGTGTAATTGCAATTAGTACGTAGAAAGCAATTTCCATTTGTTTATATAAACATGATTCCCAACTCCCCTTTTCAGCTAATCCTTAAATCCAACCTTAAATGATTTGTTAAAAAATGTTTTGAAACTCCTCTGAGTGTGTGCTGTAGGAATCTTCATTTGAATTGTATCTAAGCTCCAATAAGTGCTCCCAAAACACCAGTGTATTTTCCATGAAGACCTCTTCAGTTAAAACAATTCCAGTGAGATGCAGCATTACGCTTCTAGAAGCATTCAGTCAGCGGAAAGAACAACAATCTACTTAAGTCTCTACCCAGCAGAAAGCAACCTTGGCAAAAGCTGCTATCCTGCCCATCTCTGGGGACTCTTGTTCCATTGCCAGTTGCAGGGATTTTTCCCTTTCCCTGAGAGATGCCCATCCCACAAGGCCCAGTAGCGATGGCAGGGCACTGCTCCAAGGACGCTGGGAACTGCTTAGCAATCAAGTCATACGGAAAGGTCAATGCTAAGAACAAGAACTGGGTGATCCCCAACTTTGTGGGAAAGATAGGGGCATAGAAAAGAGGACTGAGGGAAGGGGGAAATAATCCTCTGCTAGAATGACAGAATGCTGAGTGCAAAGGAATGGCAGAGGAGCCGTTTCCCTGTGACACCTCTCACTAACAGACAGGGAAAGAGAACTTTTGTTTGATTACATTTACCATGTCTGTTCCCACCAGAGACAAAGAAGGGTTTGTTCTCAGTTTGTGTAATATGTTCCTCTAAATGTGAGTGACTGGATCTGGTGGAAACTGTGAAGGAGTACGAATGCTGTGAATGCTCCTTCCCTCAGGAGACAATCAGACAATCAGGTCTTGGGATGATGTAAGAAAAAGAAACCAAAAAACCTAATCCTATGAGCCAAGAGACACTGCTGTTTGCTGATACAAAGTTAGTTTTGCCTAGAGACAAGGCGAGTATGCATACAGCAATTGCTTCCTACTTCAGTTCTGCTTTACCTAGTCTCTTGGATAATTTGCTGGTTTAAAATGACTATTCTAGCATAACTTGGCTTTTCCAAGTTTGAAAACCTTTTGCTCTCCTTTGAGTAGCTCACTAGAAGAAACAGACGTAGGCAGATCTGGTTTAATATTTGTTAAGTGGGGGTTCCCACCTCCGTGTCCAACACTGAACTCCAGCCGTAGGCATAGAGCTCAAAAGCAGCAGGGATCGTTACAGGCAATGCTTATCACAAGTGGAGTTATGGGAAAGGCAAATCAAATGCAACCCAGAACATACATCTCAAACACCACTTCCTTCTCTCCCTTTCATTAAAGCCAAATCTATAGTTTCTCCAACTTTGAAATATTTCCAAAGCCTTTTAGATCCGAAAGCACCAGGCTATTTTTCTGCCAAATCAGCCTCATTTTCACGGAAATGGTCAAAGTCTTCATGCAATAATAAGTGCTGAAAAATACCATTATTGTTCAAACTTTTCGCATTAAGAGTAATAAATTCACAAAGAAGAGGCATGACGAACATTCCTGAGACATGGATTTTTTCGGTCTTGAATGAAGTGAACAGTTTATAACTCAAACAAGGTGATGGCACTAATAAATTATAAAGGCCTCTCCTCATGAGTGGGATTAATCTTACATATCATAAATACTGATTAGATATTCTACATGCAATATGGAAATAAAATGATAGGTTTATTCATTCTAATATTGTGAATTATGTTCTAACTGATTTAAAGTCACGTGATACCAAATCAGTAGGCCACAATGAGAACGTATTTCGAAACAAGATACATACCGTATGTATGGTCACAGCAAGAGAGGCCATTGACAAATCTACAGTATCCTGCGTCTACCGCCAATGAGAAATGGATCATTTCATTCACCACTTGCACCCACATTGCCTGAGTTGAAAAGGGCATCTCCATTGGCCCAACAACACATCGGGAGTTAAGATGCAAGAGCCCAGGGAAATGCTATCATTATAGAAAAGAAGGTAATGAAAATACTGTTGTAGAAGCTTTATCTTCTGTATAGAATTAGAATTATCCTTTAAAAAGTGTCCAAAATTGCCTTCAAAAGATATGCAAATCTGATTTTAACATTCCTACCAATAAAGAATTTCCCATAAGCTTTCTTGGAAGATTCTCCCAAATGACTAATCACATTTACAACTGCAAAGTTTACACGTTTTTTTTTCCCAAAATGAATAACTCCTGTTTCAGCTTCCTGTCAGCAGCTTTTGTGAAACTTTTTTTCTGGTAGACTGGAAAACCTCCATTAGCAAAGTTTTGTTCCTGATGCAGTTATTATCATTTGTGATCATATAACCTCCTCCTGGGTAACCTCATCAGAACTTGCTCCCAGGATCTCTCACTGCAATTGAAAGTGAAGGGTAATTTAAGTTGTCTGAGAGTAATTACATGAGTTAGTCAGAACTGTAGTGCTAACAACCCACTTTGTATGGAAAGTCCTGTGGCATTGTTAATGACCACGAGCCCTCTAAGTCTCTTAATTTTGACACCAAGGAGAGCTTTGTGTAGAGCAGCACCTCTGTGAACTATGCTGGGACACAGGTATATTACTCACTAATTTTGTGACCAAAAAAATCCTCTTTCTTGAAATCCAGCTTTACTTTTGACTTTGCCAGGAGCACTTGACTGACCTTCCTTTCTCTTTAGCTTATGAAGCTTCCAGTTTTGTAGCTGGGTGCATGTTAAAAAAAAACCCCACAGTCGAACTGTATGGTGGCAAATGCAATACCAGACTCCTGACGTTGAAATATTAAAGTAGTTTTATAGTACATTTGTCGTTTCGTAGTATGCTTTATCACTGCACTGCAACTGCTATTTCAGAACAGTTCGTCTCATAAACTATAGTATGAAATAAAAATTATAAACCTGCTTATGACTGTATTAGTGAATTTTTTACTTTTTCAGTCTTTCCCTTTGCTTCACTTCTGTGACTTCCTTTCACTATCAAATTTGTGCACAGGTGTATAGAAAGACTACTATTGGTAAATATAATGAAAGACGATTGCTAATCCAGGCTGATTACTTGATACTACACAGGAAATCCTGTAACACATTCAGTTTTTCTTAGATGTTACTAGTGGAGCTCTTAAAAATACATAAATATAAGCTACTGACACTTGCACAATCCTCACTATTATGTATAAATAAATTTTATGCCTTGTCTATATATATAAATGCATTTTGCATTTAGTTATGTCTGCCATTTAATTAGTAATAGCCTGAAAATAAGAACATTTCTGGAATTTCCATCAGATACCATGATTGCTCATGGAAACCAACAGCTCCTTGTTAACTCTCCTGATCAACAACTGCAATCCCCATGGGATGATTATTCTCCTCAACTGTAGTCATGGTTAGTCACTCTCTGTTTGGACCACATTAATTCTGTGTTTATGCTGGATTCTATCGAATCTTCAAATGTGGAACAGCTCATGTCAGAAGGAAAGCACTACCAGGGTGAACTGATGTAGCAGCCAGTACTGGCAGATGTTTCACAAAGTTGCAGACATCATCTAAAACTACAGTCCCTTCTCTTGTTGCAGAGCCATGAGGCGTGGTTTTGATGTATTTACACAAGCACCTTCCGTTAGAGGGGCTGGGATTTCCAAAGAGGCACCTCTTCTGTAGCTTCTTTGCAATCTGTCCCACACTGCTACTCTCTACTGCTCCCTACCATGTCAAAATGAGTTACCTATGTGGAATCTAGGGTGATACAAGGTACACATTAATGGTAATTTTGACCATTATCAAAGATACTTTGAACTGCCAAAATATATTTTCAGTTTTGAATTTATATAAAAAAACCCATTAGCAACAGAAAAATCAACTTGGTATTCACTTGCACATTACATTCAACTCCATGCTGATACCTACTCAGCAGTCTATTTTTTCCATGAATAAAGAAACAAATGTGAGAGAGATTCCTGCCTGATTCTGCCGTGATGGGGAGGGGGGAAAACACTTTTGTTTCAGTGCTGATTTTATGCTGCTTTCTTTCAGAGCTAAAGAAGGCTTTAGTACCCTCAGAAATGACAGCAAAAGGTTTGGGGAAGTATTCCATGCAGCTGAAGTCTTTACAAAGGATTCTGTCTGAGAGGCATCTTCACGAAGACATGGACTACATCAGTAGCTTTTTCACTTTGGAAAGCATATTGGGGTCCCATTCTGATTCTGGTTGGAGAGGGATAAAAAAACCCCATAACTTGGCTGTCACTGCCTGTGACAAAGCAGTGCAAAAGACACATAGATAAGGTTCCCAGTTTAGAAGGGGGAGACAAGCTAACACAATAAATTAGGTTACGTGTGTGTATTCCCTGTCTAGAGAGTCTGTGGGGAAACTTTTCCTAAATGCCTGTTTCTGTGCAACTTAAGCACAATTCACAGAGAAACTAGTTTGAATCCTCTACCTCCAAAAAGTAGTTTAGCTGAGTTCTAATAAGAAACAAACACATGGCTAAAAAATTTTTGTGCATTTATAACAGGAGTTATTTTGATGCTGTCCTCTTACAGCTTTTCTGGGTAAGGACTTCAAGATAGGCTCTATTTTATGAAGCAATTACATAAAACAAAGTCCATCCCATAAACAAAAGCTGCCATTTACAAATAACTAGCAACTGCATTTCAATCAACATGGAAAAAACTAAAGACTAAATGATCTTTAAAATCTTAAACATTCAGGATTCAGAATTGTCATTTTTTAACTTTTCTAGTTAAATCTTAAACTCCCACCCTATGAAGTGTAAATCTGTCATGGTTTGGGCTGGGCTGGCCACTAAAACGAATGACAGATGCTCTCTTTAAACATTAAGAGACTTGCTAACACATAAACCAAAAATCATCAGCTGTACCCATCTCTGCCATCTCTGCTGTAAGCTTCCTCCCCCCACAGGCAGTTCAGCAGACGGTGTCTCATGAATGCATAGCCCAGCTCTGACCCGCAGAGCTGCCTAAACTTCCACGAGACTGCTGAGAAAGAGCTGTAGGGAAGTCTGTAGGGAGGTAAGGAAGATAAAAATTAGAGAGAGAGATGGGAATGTTGAGACAGAGTCAAGGATTCAAGAGGAAAAACATGAACATAGAAAAGTGTAAGATCCCAATGTGTCGGAGGGAGAAAAAACAAAACATGAAGGCCAGTCAGTCCAGTTCAGCTGGTCAGGAGCAGCTGGGTAATCAGGTTGAGGCGTCAGTGCCACCAGTTTTGACTGACCTTGTGGGAGAGCAGCTTGGCAGCACTATCTGTCTGTCCCTGAGAGCTCTGGAGACCAGCCTCTCCTCTCCAGACTGATGCTTCTTGAGACAGCAAAGACCCTTCAGGTGCCTACTTGAATAGCTCGTTATATACTGTCTATAATTCGTGTGTCAGCCAGTAAATAATTGCTTTACAGGGTTTTTTTTATATCGTGCTTTACTTTGAACTTGTTTGAAGTGGCCTAAGCAAATGAATACCAAAAGTGGGGCATAAGACTGTTTGTCTCACCCAAGTTACTGAATTTATTAAAAGCAGATAAAAGACGTTTATTTCCCCGTCGACATCTTAAATTTAGCAAAAGTTTCTCCTCTAAGTTTCACTTTCAGTATAAAATATGTCCTTGTGGAAGCTGTTACAAATGTCAACACTTTAAGGAGCATGAATTTATGGTGGCATTGAATTTTAATGGCACTATAAATGTCTATAGTAATGGTGATATATCTATCACAATAAATTGCTATGGAGAAATATAAAAATAAATGTAAGATAAAAGATTGTGTATAAAATATGTTTTTACATACTCTTTAATGATTAAAAATCATAGAAAACTAGAGGTTATAAATCACTGAAAACTGCTTTTATATTTTACATGCTCTTTTACCCATATAACATACATATATGATTCCTTGGTCAGACATTGCACCTATTTTAATGAGGACAATCCAGATGATTTTTTTGTTGACTTAAAAAGAATCTAATTGACATTAAGGATCATGGAAATACTGATATCAATGACCCTCGTTACTGAAGCCGTGCCTGCTATGAAATGGAAATTTATGGAATTGTAGCGTCAGCGGTTGGTAACGCCTCCTGCTCGCTCCCTTCCCTCGCACAGCTCCCCATTATTCACCACAGCTCATCTCATTCTGGTTGAGGAGAACTGTTCATAGGATGAAGGTATTTTCACATTGTGGTGAAAGGAAAAATTAAAACAAAGAAATTCATAGACATGCAGAAGAACAGACAGCATTTTCTCTGTGTAGGTCAAAAGTAGTGCTTGATATAATGAATGATCAAATCTACACTTCCATTAACTCACTGTCTTAAAAACCTTTATGTCCTTGATTTATTTTCTTAAAATGGGGGCAGCTGGAAATTATGAGATTGTTCCTTGGCAGTCACTGAAGTTGACATCAATAAAACCTACCCATCCAGGAATATCAACGGAAAAGGAAAAAAAAAATGGATCTTGGTCAGGAATGAATACTGGTCAGGCAAACAACAGGAATCCCAGTACACGCTTCAAGCTGGGGCAGTGGGGCAGGCAGGGAGAAGTTACTGCGAGGGGGGGTTGTTTGTTTTTGCATACAGAATCACAGAATGCATTGGGTTGGAAGGGACCTTTAAAGGCCATCTAGTCCAACCCCCCTGCAGCGAGCAGGGACATCTTCAACTAGATCAGGTTGCTCAGAGCCTCATCAGGCCTGGCCTTGAAGGTGTCCAGGGATGGGGCCTCCACCACCTCTCTGGGCAACCTGTTCCAGTGCCTCACCACCCTCATTGTAATGAACTTCTTCCTAATGTCTAATCTAAACCTGCCCTGCTCTAGTTTAAAACCATTGCCCCTTGTCCTATCGCTACATGCCCTTGCAAACAGCCCCTCCCCGGCTTTCCTGGAGCCCCTTCAGGTACTGGAAGGGGCTCTAAGGTCTCCCTGGAGCCTTCTTTTCTCCAGGCTGAACAACCCCAACTCTCTCGGTCACTTTAAATATAAGAATCAGGTTTTCTCTACACTGCAGTAGTAAGATAACCTAAGAATTAATGGAAGCCCCTGAGATATGAAAGCTGACCTGGAAGATTGAGCAATGTTGCTGTAATTTATGTGAATGGAGATCTGTGATGACTGGATCAATCCATGCATTACATTTATTTCGCTCAAGGAGAGATGAGGTAGGAAGAAGCTGTAGATATCAGGGAATATATCCAGCAGGACTAATTGCAAACCAGATCCCCACCTTTCCCTTCATTATGTTTAAGACAAAATCAGGGACTAATGAGATTAAACTGTCCATGACTTGATTATCAATGACACTTCTGTTTAACACATATAAGCAAGACCTAAGTGCATAATGAATGGAAGTAGTGTAGATGTTGCCAGCTACATAAGTAGCTGCAAATGAAAACCCTAGGACCTCACACGGCACTGCTGGCTGTTGCCAGGTGCAGGGTTTCGAAGACCTTGGTAAAGGGTGTTCCTGCAGCGCAGAAATCACAGCCAGGAGGCTGAAGTGGTAGGAGTTCTGGAGTAGGGACTATGCTTACCTCACAGTGTCATAAAAGCACCTTCTGTGCAAGGGTACTCTATAGATACCTAGGGATGGGGATGGAGAAATAGTTTCCAGAAAACAGCACTGGAAAAGTATGTGTAAAAGTCTCGTAAGAAGAGATAAACTCCAGAGACTAGTAATCCTGCTGAATCTGCAAGAGATGATAGATTGAGTGTCTGCCAAATCTGTCCAAGGCCACCAGCACACACCAGCATCAACAATGGGTTCTACAACTTGGACCATGTTCAAGAGGACAGCAGCTGCTATATGCACGCAAAGACTACCAGATTATACATACACCTGATGGAAGAAAGGAAACTGCGGGACTTTCTGAACATCTACTTGTGAGCCATTGGTATGGCATTGGTACTGGATGCCATTGTTAAACAAGCTTTCCATGTGCTGGAGGTTACTCGAAAAATTTCTAGGCCTGAAACATCATTTTTGTTCTCCGTCACGTTTCTAATGAGAATTATGCAGACAATTTTGAAGAATCCCTGGAACTGAATGGATGATGGTATCTTAATGTCAGTTCTTTAGGATGAGATATTCAGGACTGATTTAACTTCAGTCTTAAGAAAATTAGGAAAGCAGAATTTAACCAATGCAAAGTGCTTTTGAAAATTCTGCTTTGGTTGTTTCTACCCCTAAAATACTAATCCTTGAGACACAGAGACTTGCAATCAACTTATCACAGAGACAGTCTCACAATGAAGATCATTGGTGACCTAAGATGAATGAAGGTACTAGTTACACTTGCATGAAGATAAGAAGACAGAGGTTCAAAGAAAAATTGTAGGAAGGAGCAAGATTAAACTTTCTAACAAATACTCTCTAGTAAAGGCAAGTTGTGGACTTATTGAAAAAAGTCTGCAGATATTGAATTCAAATTACTGTTATTTACACTGCATACTCTTGATTCTTATATTGACATCTGGTACCGCCTGCTTTCTGCAACCTGATTGCAATAGAAAGAGTACAGTACATGTAAAACACTACATACTCATTTTCCATGTCAGTCACAATCTCTTTGCCTCTTATGCCTCTTCTTATTTCTTTTCCATCCCTTGCAGGAAAAGGAAGGCAATCATAACACTTCTTCAAGACTTACGCAACTGACAAATTTGTATTTGGTAAAGTTTTTACATTATGTATTTCCTTGTCTTGCACATTATAATTGATACTCAGGGAATACTATGAATATTAGCATTACACACTTTTCTCTAGGGAAATGGCTATGTGGAAAACCTGAAAGAAAAGACCCACCATTTGTCCGCTCCTTTGCTGCTCATCTCTCAGCAGACTGGTGTGACGTCCCTGCTTCCATCAGACACCTCTGAACTCTGCATGGGAGGTATTCATTATATAAGAATGCAGCTTACAGAGTCATTCATTTGCAATATGAATTCCAAACCAAGACTGCAAGATCTTTGGAAAAACTCTCCCCATGCTTGAAGAAAGCTCATGCAGATATAAAATAATATTACACCACAATTGTGGCCTTGCTATACTTTCTACAAGATGTAGACGAAAGAGGGGACAAGGTGATAATATGGGCTTATTTTCTTATTTCAGTAACTTAATTTCATTTTGTTCACACTTTCATTGGATTTTGTTTTCTTGGACATATTAATATTTCCACACACATGCACTTTACATTAAAGAAAAGAAGGGTTTAATCAAGCAAGATGAAACAGACCTAGGGAGGGGGATGGAAATGGTCTTTGTCAGAGGAAAAGGATGAGGTATAAACCACTACTCTTATATACACTAAGCTATTTAAATACAACATGAGAACTAGGGTTTTTTTTAAAATGCATGTTATCGAGAAAACTTTGTACCAGATACAGCCAGTTACGTGTGACAACAAGATCTTTCATTCATGACAGTAAAAAAAAAAAAAAAAAGACACCCAACCAAACAAAAAGACACAAAAAAACACCACCAACAAAAAAATCCCACAAAAGACACTCCCCCCAACAAAAAAAAAAACCCACACAAATGAACAACAAAAATGGAGAGACACGAAAAAGAAAATCTATTCACACTACTATGAAGTTTTGCCATACAAAACAACAGATGGAAACTGTGGCTTTACCCAAAGTAAATGATCTCACAGAGAAAAGAACATCAGCACTACTGTCAAATCAGTAAACAGGGAGTTCTTCCTGCAATTCTAAGCCAATAAATTGCTGCCATCTATGTTTATGTGCGGCACAAAGAAGCAGTCAGTTTAGATAGGACAGTCATTATAGTGATGTATTTGAACCACCTGCTGTCATGAACCAAGCTGATGCATCTTATCTTGATGTAAAGCAAGGTGCTAAAGCTTCTGCTGGAGCTTTTAGATAAGCTGGTGTTGTGGGTCAACCCCATTAGACAGCTAAGCACCACCCAGCTGCTTGCTCACCCCCCCGCAGTTTAAAAAGTAAAGCCCCCAGCTCACTCCCCAGCGGGGCAGCCTGAGAAACAGAAAAGGCCTTGAGGCTCTGTAAGCACTGTTCGGCAAGAAATAAAACATCCTTCTGTTAACAACATTGTTTTGGTAACAAACTGGAAACACATCAGCACACGGCTACTATGAAGAAAATTAACTCCATCACAGCCAAAACCGTTACAACTGGACAGTCCAATAATGGGACATGTTTTATCGAACTAAACTTACTCTACACTTCAAAAGCTACTCTCAAAAAAAAGAAAGTATTTTAGACATGTTTTGTGGTCAGGCTGTCAATTGCTCCATGATGATAGTCCAAGCATTTTGAGAGAAAGTTCTAAGGTTTAGATAGATCTAGATAGAGCATGCATGGCGGGCATTTCTAATTTTTTAATTATCTGCATTTGGATTGTATGCAGATTTATTTATCTGTATTCGGATGTAATTATATTTTTTGCTGCTGTTGGTTAACATTGTAGTTGGCAAACCTAAGAACAGGTGTGTAGAACTTTATGTAGGTAAACCTTTAATTTTTGTCAAAATCTACGTATATCTTCTCATTCAGCTGCTAGGAATCTAACAACTTATCCTTAAAAAAGGTTTTTTCAAATCAAGAATTTTTCACATCATTTGTCCCCAACACATTATCAATACATGATAAAATGATAAAAAAGAAATTTTAAGTAGAAGATAATTATCATGCCTGCAAGGTCTAAATAAGGGACTGATGACATATTTGCAAGAAGAGAAGACCAGAAACTGGCTTTGTTTCAGAGTCTTTATCCAATTCCCAGTTTCTCTCTTAATTTGTAGAGAAGTATTCTGCACATGCCTGCATTTGGCACGGTTTACTTCCCCTGCTACACTGGCCTGTGCTTCCCAAAGGAAAAGGGTCAAGTCACCATGCTGCCTATTTCCTTAAAAAAAGGAAACTGGTAGATTTGAAAAAGCAATTCTTCAGTGCTGTTAATCACATGAAAATCTTGGCAGGAATCCCTGGGGAGCAAAGAATCTTCTTCTATATGAATAGGCAGGTGTCAATTTAGCTAGACCAATTTCCTGAAACGACTGCTTGTACAAACTAGTCAAAAGAAAGGACATTAATAGAGCATTAAAATTAAAAAGGATAACTATCCACAGTTTTCAGTAAGTTAAATCCATAACTGACACTGACTGCTAAAATTCCCGAAAACTATGGGACTGACACAGATGTATGTGTATCAGTTTTGTCATTCTACAGGGCTGTTTTTTTCAGTTGGCCTCATGCTTAAGCATTTATTTTGTCCAAACAATAACAGCACAAAACGAAGCTTTGAGCTGTAAAATCTTACAGCTGGACACACCATATTGTAGACCGACCAAATCTGTAAGTATCTGTGAAAAGAGTTCACCTACAAAGAGTCACAAGGAGGGCTCAGGTTTTTATTATGGGAAATATTTCCAGGTAAAGCACTGAGATAAATCATGCTCTTCCTGTTACTCTGATTAGTGAAAGGAAATGTCTTTCTCATCAGTTATGCTACAGACTCAAAATTGATTATACATAAAGTGACCCATTTGATGGCAGTTATTGTAATTTCTCTGGTACTCACATAGCATGAGAGTTCTTCGGATGCTTGCCTTAAGATCTGCATTTATAGAACACCATCTGGTACTTCACAAGGATCAAGTTTTGCTGTAACCAACATACTACAAGGCCTTGTTTCCCTAAATATAGAAGTGTTAAAATTATCCGCAGTGTTATTCATCTATTACACTGAACTAAATAGGGCTCCCACTGATTTGTGATTTTTTGTTATTGTTTTCTTAAAATGTACTCACAGTATAAAATTTTGCCATTTCAAGAGAGTGTGTGATGATAGCTATACATAGATACTCTTGGACTGCTGGTTTCAGCAGTGTCTGAAATATAAATTCCTAAGCAGCAGAAATAGAAATTCCTAAGTGGCAGTTTGAGAATCAAAATTTTTGGAGGGCACATGACCACAATGAGTGCTATTTGCAGTTTTGTCACAAACTAGAATGCGTTCTTGGTCAGAAGTCAGAAAACGTACAGCGCACACAAAGATAAATAAAGGATCTTGGGTCCTGAGCCCTCATTACTGCACTTTCCCTCAGAAAAGAATTGAGAAAAAAAAATTATACATAACACTATTTCCTAAATTCCTAATAATACCACTCGGACACCGTGCCACATACAGCAACAGTCAGAAGGTGGGATTGCTAAAGGCTGGAGAAGAAAACTAAGCATACTGTATGCTAGTGTCTTCATGATATACCATGATACATGAACCAGGTGATAGGTAGTGTATTTAGTTGTACCTAATCCAGATACAGAAGAAATGCATGAACAGAGAAACCGAGAGAAAGTCCTGACAAGGTGTAAGAGGTACAACTAAGGTAACGATAGCATAGAAGAAAATGAACAAGTGGTCCACTTTCGAACAGGAATACCAATATTACCATCCCTCCAAGCCCTGACAGCTTCCAAAAGCATCGGAGCACCACCAAGCCACATGCTAATTGCATAAGGAGGCTACAGGAACAAACGTACATATCACTGACATGGAAACACAGAAGGGAAAACCAGGAGACATTCATGTTGAGATAATATACCAAATGGAAAGTTTTGAGAGGAGAGAGGGCTGCAGCTATCAAAATGCAATTCAGAAACTCTGAAAACAGAGGGCAAGGAAATACCATCTCAGCCTTAAGAAGCACTGTCACAGGGGCTGCAATGTCACTATGCCAGGGGGCCCCTGTCCAATTTATGACAGGATTTAAGGCCCTTAGAGTAAAAGTTTCAGACTCAGACAGCTTATGGTTTTGGTTTGGATACTATTGGGGATACATGCCACAAATATGCTTGTCAGTTTATCTATACTGACATGAAATATGGGTTAGTTCATTACAATAACTCAGATAATCTTTTCTTATGTGCAAGATATTCTAAATTATTTCCTTTACCAATGCAAAACTTTTCAAAAATTACTTTTGTTTGAAAGCAGCTAAGCACAAATGGCTTCCAACAAATAGGTTTCCCACGACATTTTTGTTCTTTTCTCCTTTCAGTAATGACCAAAACTTGTGAGGTGGCTCACAGTACACCTATGAGGAATGTCAGTGCTTAATAATTATCAAAGTGTACAAAAATGTCAATGCTTAAATATTATCAAAATGTACAAAACACCCAGGATTATCTGTAATGGTAAGTCAATGAATTTTAGTCTTATTAGTGATTTAATTACAGCTAAGAAATGGTTTTTGAAGTTACTCAGAGATTAATACTATTATTCCCGGTTTATTCTTTAAAAGTGTTCTTGGTGAATTCAGTCTAACGTACTAAAAAGTGCATCACTGCCAGAATACAATGATTTGTTGTTAGATTTTTTCCAACATTGATTTTAAAAGGTCAATTTACGTATTCTCTTTAGGCTAGTAAAGCTAGCTCCAGAACAAGCTGTAGCTACACTGTAAATGCTATTCAAATTTTATCTGGCGTTCTACAGACAGGACTAACGTGTGACGTATGTTAACATCAGGATAACACCATTTCTTTCAATTATGCTTTACTGCAAGAACCAGCTGAGGAGTCGTTCAAGGAGAAACACGTAAGGGATTCACACCTTCAGAGTATGTATGCAAGGCAAGGTTATACTCTCATATCCTTTGCCCTACTAGCTACCAGAATCACCGTTATCTACACCCCCTACACATTACCTACACGTGTGCTTATTGTGTGAGACAAGACAACAGTGTCCTTTGAGCACAGGAGAAAAGGGGAACGTACCACCGATGTTGAGACATTCACACGTGACCCCATGGGGTACGCAGATCAGAAGGTGCGCCTACATGGTATTCTGAACAAATGAACTCATTTCACCTATATTTTGAGAAGCTTAGAAGCCACACTTATTAAAGAGAAAAATTAGATTAATTACACCTCCATGATTTCTAATAAGCAACCAGTTTTGGCAGTATCATATCTGTCTCCCCTCTCCCTCAGTATTCCTTAGAAATAACTGTGAAGTTTCATGCCCCATATTTTGGGTTTCCATCTTGAACAAAACATAGAAGTGAATAATTTAGGCAAGTTCTCACTTCAGACTAGCAAAAGTCATGATCATTTGGTATGTAATGAAATGCATGACTATGATCTCCATTACAGTCTTCTCAGTCCCACTGCGTATGGGTTTTTTAGTGTTAAGACATTTCAAAAAATATACCTTTAATGCAGGAAATACAAAATAAGTAAAAAATGCAGCCGTAGTACTTAGATTCATGAAATAAAGATGAAGTATGATATCATTGGTTTATTTTAATAAATGTATTATGATGGATCCGTACATTTCAGCTGAAATTGCAGCCCCACTGTGCCTGGTGCTGCATGTTCTATGAGAGGTCCCTTTCATAATAGAGCTCTCAATCTAAATAGACATGAACGAGAATAGATTTCCTGACCCCTCAACAAGTTATCTTCCTTCCGGACAATGGTATTTGGTTCTTAGGACAATGGCCTAGCAAGTGTTACTGCACTACAGTGAAGCATGACACAAGCCCCAAAACAGACTAAGCAGCAGATAGGAATATACAGTAAAAATTAAGCAGTTAAATGAGGGAATACAGTAATGTGTTTTAAATGGAGACAAGAAAGTAGAAAAAATCAGTGATAAAAAAAACAGTAAAAGGAGTGAGGTATGATTGAAACCACTCACTGGGATTATTTAAAGCACTTTCAGCTGCCTGCATCAGTCAGAAAGTTAGAGACAGCCCCAGGGGGACATACTGAAATATCATTTATCATTTTTTGAAGCGTGGAGATGCGCATGGCAGGTCTACAATACTGTACATCTACTCACTGAACAATACTACATGGTAAAACTGATATCAAAGACAAAACACAAACTAAAATGCAATTAAATAAAACTAAGTCCTGCAGGTTTTAATGACCATTCCATACCAGCTGACCAGTATACTAAAGTGTTTGTAATTATTGTACACATGCAAATTTCCCCACTGCAATACATACGACAGGGCAGTATACAGCCCCATTCTAACTTGAGTCTGCAAACCCCCTCAGGTGGGTTTATGTATCACGTGTCTGTGAGCAAATGTCCTGTCCTGGATGCAAATAAGGGGACACAGTGCTCCTCTCATAAAAGCCTGTTTCCAAAAGAACAACCCATCTGACCTCCTGTTCTACCTCTGATAGTTTCTGATAACTGCTGCTTTCAAGGTAGAACACTTCGGTAGGCTTTTACTGGTTAAGCCAAATTACTGAGCTTCCTTTTTCCCGTAATCAGCAGTTAGTTAATAACTTGATTCTTCAGAGTTATTAAAATTTTTGATGTTCTGTGTAACGTTACTGTTCAAATCTAGTTAACTCTGGTAGCCAGCTGAGCCCCAGTGAATAGCCGTTACCCAAGTGAAGCTGCAAGGAATGATCCTGAGTCCTTTGCTGACATTGATGACCTCAGAGGCTGACCTAGCAGCTGACAGAACATTACATCATGACATGCTTTTCACTTTCCTGGTGATTCCCTGGGTTACACAGTGCTTGTGCAAAGCCCTGTGTGATAATGAACTGAAGGAAGAACGATGCATTCCTTCCTGTGAAAACAGAGATGATTTGTAAGCTAGTGATTCATTTAAGCGATCTAAAAAATTCTTCTAGCAGTGTGATTTAATTATATAATCTAAAACCTTAAAACTCAGCATGATAAAGTCAGCTTTGTTTAGAATAGGATCCTTTCAAAAGTGCTTGCCAGATAAGACAACACAGTTGCAAACCTGCTCTTTAAAGTACTTTTTCAGCTTTACAAGGGCACTATCAATCATTCTTTCCAAATTTTAATTCTTTACACACAAAAAAAATCCAAAACCCCAAACTCCCTAAAAAACAACAAAAAACCCCACCCAAAAACCCAAAAAACCACCAAATAGGGGATTCTACCAAAATCTATTTCCTGAGGTCCCAGTCCCGGATATTACTGACAGCGCTTGCACTTTTAAAAAAATATTCTTACTGCTGAAGCAGCTGTAGAAAAGACCGTATGATTAGCAAAGTACAGAAGTACGTATCTTACCTAGGAAAGACTTATGTTTGTAATACAATTTACGCTGATATTATAGTAGTTCAATCACATGACTAAGTGCTTATCTGAAAATGAGTGATGTTGCTTGTATGTTTACCTGTCATAAAACCCATCAAGCCTGGAATATTTCACTTAGAAGTGTGGGCATTTAAAGTTTCTATTTTTCTTCCATAAATAACAGCTTGGTCTTCAATACCAAGCTATGCATGACCCAGACCAGCTCCCAAGTCAAGCTACAGATGGTGATCCTTGATGATCCTTGACTTGTTTACACAATAGAGAGTTTGAGGTTGACTTGCGTAAATACCGGCACATTTAGGATCCCTCCCACCTGGACTCCAGTTTGTTCTGTGCCAGTATATCTTAATGATTTAAACGATTGTAAAATCGTACACTTAAGTACCAAGACACCAGTTTTCAGATCCATCTTTACCGTCAGTGGTATACTCTTGTCAGTTTACTCAGCACTACTGTAAAATAATCTACCTGAAGTTAAGCACAAATCCTTTACTGAGGTTCCTAAAGCTGAAATCCAGTCAGCCACACTTTCTGTTTTTTAAATGTGCAAGTTTGTTTTTAAAATCTACTAAGTTAAGAAAAAAGAATTACTGGGAGGCGGTGGGAAGACATTTTATGTATGTGCCTTTTTCATTCCTGTTTGGTCTTTAGATAACAATGACCATGAGGAAGAATAAAACTGCAATAATTATCTGGTCTTCAGGAATCAGAACTGATTTTGATTCATTGCACATTTAAGTCTGTCTTTTAATTTCTTCTTCTCTCTAGTGGGCAAATATCTGACAAATCCTAATGTCATGATTTGGGCTGGGCTGGCCACTAGAACAAATGACAGATGCCCTCCCCCTCAAACCAGGACACCTAAATTTTAGCATGATAACAAAGCAGAACAGTTAAGATTTCCATTTACTGAAGCAATGGGTTCTTCTGATTTTTCAGGAAATAACCTCCCTTTTTCAGAGAGAAAGTAACATTAACATTTGCACAGCTTCTTCTCAATGCTATCCCCATTTCTAAGCTTGAACCCTGCTGCCAGGTGAGCCTTTGAAAAAGCCCTCTCAAGCACTGCCCAGACAAAACAGTGCTCACGGCCGAGTTCTCTGGGCAGCCTGCACTTTGGTAGACCCTAAAGTAACTCAAGGCTTTGATTGTACCCAGTAAGAGCCAACAGAACAAAATAATCCAGCACAGATATTGATCAGTGCTATACTTACTCCAGCTACTATATACTTCCAGTTCCAGAGATGGATTTTCAGGGTATCATAAAATCAAAAATGCAAAAGGACCACATCAAGCTGACATAATGGACGAGGCTGGTACACAGAAACAAAAAAGCAAAGAGGAAAGTGGAAGGAAAAATGAAAGAAGTAGGAAGGCAAGACTGTGAAACTAACGAATCCTTCTACAAATGTCCTCTTCTTGAGTAAGAATATGATCAATACTATGGCAAGATCATATCCTTGCCTACTGTATTACTGAGAAACAAAGCAATAAGGAGCAGACCATTTCCAGTACTGCACTTTCTTGATTCTTTAATCTCCTTTCCCTACTTTGTAAGATAACACCCAGGACAAGGCTAAAGGATACGTGTGGCCTAACAGGCATGAAAATACTGGGGAGAATGGAAAGTGCATGTCTGCCAGAAAACAAAACAAAACATTTGTTTTATACAAGCAATAGTAACCAGGAATATTAAAAATGTGTATTGTTTCAAGTAACACAATTTCATTCACGAGTGAAGTACGTAATTTATTACAAAGTGCCATTCAGATTATTGCCATTCAGATTGATTTATAATAATTGAAGTCACTGTTGTGCATCTGATTATTATATGTGTATAGAACCATACTCTCTTTTTTTTTTTGTCAGGGCTACAGCTTTTCACTGAAATAATTATACTATGCTGATACTTAATGTAATTCCCCTCCACGTATAAGCTGGAGAGATAATGTTATTACTTTGGAATAACACTTGGAAGAACTTTACACTCAGTAGTGAAGAGCTGCTTCACTGTGATGAAACAGATAAACTGTCACCACTCCAGGTGTAATCAAGAGATACGATACTACGTCTGCATCTACTACCACAGCATCAAAATCCTGTGATATCGTCATTGTAGCAGCCCTCTGATTTAACTGTATGTCTAGATTACAGCTAGAAAACCAAAATCAAAACACAAAAGGCAAAAACTGCAACAGGATTTAAGAACCTAGAGTAAGACTTAAATGGAAATTACATACTTAAATCTCAGGATGCAAACGTAAAGGCTCTACCTAAAGGAAAAAACAAAACCAAACATACAAATAAAAACCCAAACAACTAATCAACCAAATAATGAAAAAACACTGTTACTATCTACATTTTTGCTCTAGGTTGCTCTGGGCCTGGAGAACAGTTGTGCATCAGGGTTTGTTTTTTTTTTTTCTTGGTGCTGAACAGATCGTGGTCTACCGCAACCCAACTCCTGTTTTCATCCACAGTCTATGTTTCCTACATATGTTGCTGCTTTCTCTCAGAAAAATGTTCAGAGAGGTTTTCTAGCTCACCATGATCCAATCCCGGTAACTCCGATACCTGTTCCCAGTTTAAGCCCCCCAGCTGGACCCCACCTCTTTAGCGTGCCAGCCCTTTAAACTAGTTGGAACTTAATCAATCATAGACTTACAGAATGGTTTGCACTGGAAGAGACATCATCCAGCTCCACCCCCCTGCCCTGGGCAGGGACACCTCCCACCAGACCAGGTTGCTCCAAGCCCCGTCCAACCTGCCCTTGAACACCTCCAGGGATGGGGCAGCCACAGCTTCTCTGGGTAACCTGGGCCAGGGGCTCACCACCCTCACAGCACAGAATTTCTTCCTAATATCTAATCAAGACACAAGGTGCTATAAAACAAAATGTCAAAACACATTTCCATTGTCATGATAATAGCTCTTGCTCCACAGACTGTTTATATATTCAACCTACCGACTGTTGAGTATAAAATCCGCACACAGTCTCTGGAACAGGGACTGGAGCTCCAGCCTTCCTCTCTGTGAACTGCAAACCCCATGGGGTGTATCTCACTTACTCTCCCCCTGCACGTCCTAGTTCAGTTGGGTCTCTTTTCTATAAACCAAAGGTGTTCCTGGGCACTCGCCTACGACCCTCTTACAGCCATGCATACAGTTCTTAGTAAGAACAGAAATATTGAGCCTCCTTCATGCACACCCTCAAAAATATTACTAAATGGTGGAATAAAGTTTGATCTCCCTGTGAGCATCCCATTTCAAACAAAAAGAGGGACTTCAGTTTTGATGCCCATCTCCAGGAGAGGATGTAATCACCACAGCTTTTGAAAGGGGAACTTGACTCCTGGTACCTAGATATTAATATAAGTTGGAAAAAAGGGGCTGTGACTTGCAATAACCAGCCAGGCCCCATCTCTCGGAGGAGAGTGCCAGCTTCTCTAGATAGGAATTGAATGCCCTGTACTTTATAAGAAATCACATGTAGGGCTTGAATCTCTCCTTTAGGCAGCAGGTGCATAAAAGACCTGCACTGCAGTGACTAATTTTTGTTGCTCCAGCTTAGCCTCTTTGAGGATTTAAGTCTAGGTGACCTTGCCCAGGTCACATAATACTTTCCCGCACAGCAAGAAGTAAAGGCTGACACCATAGTAACCCAAATCTCAGCCTGAAACCATGGAAACAGGATCATCTTGCTTCAGGCATGCTACCTTAGGTACTGAGCACAATTTCAAAATATTCAAATTGAAATAAACTACTTTCAAGCAAATCAATTTTCTGACACCGATTCCTTCAAATTACTACAGCACAGATTTTCAAGATGCCCGTAGCTCCTATTAGAACCTTTAATGGTAAACTCTTAAAAATGATTGACCATTTATCTTGATGCATCGAAGAAGAACGGGTAGTTCGAAAAAGATGTCCTAAAATTCCCTTGAAACAGTGGTACAGAAAGACATGAAGGTTTCCATCTGTTCACCTGTGGATATTCTTAAAAGCCTTGTCTCTGAGTTTCTCCTTTAATATAGAAAAAAGCTACAGAAAGTACCACCAGTTGCGCAGTCTAACCAAAATGAAGAAAAAATAGGCAGAAAAAGCCTTTTTGCACAGACCAGCTCCTTTCACTTTCATCAATCTTGAGGTTATTTGTAGCACTAATAAGTGCAAGATTGCTGCTTTCAGTTTCATTAATCTTAAGGTTATTTGCAGAAATAACAAGTCCAAGATTTTCTGACAGAAATGTAATTTTCCATGTGATGTTTTTCCTTTAACCACTAACGCGATAAAAAAAGAAAATACAGCCTCACTCTTCAACCTTTTCTGCAGGCTATATACAAATTTATGACTGACATGCCTACATTTTGTCTGGCATGAATAAAATAACGTGGGGATCA
Source organism: Chroicocephalus ridibundus (assembly GCF_963924245.1). Taxonomy (NCBI): domain Eukaryota; kingdom Metazoa; phylum Chordata; class Aves; order Charadriiformes; family Laridae; genus Chroicocephalus; species Chroicocephalus ridibundus. The sequence goes on along the minus strand of NC_086291.1, from coordinate 42,261,879 downwards.
CAGTATGTTGTGTCTCACGGACAATCACAGAATCCTAATAGCACCACACAGAGGTTTCCTAATCGAAATGTGTAGTGAGATGTGTACACACCAGTAAAGCAGCAAATGGGATAGAGGGAACAATGCTGGTCAGAACTGAGTTGCTACCTAATTCTTTATAATCCAGTGACCATTTATTCAAATGCAGAGATCATTTATATGAATTTATGCAGTTCATTAATTACAACGGAAGAAACTGCTTAACACAATGAGATTTTCTATACAGAATACAATGAGAGTTCTCAGTAACTTAATGCCAGATTGTTTTATAAGGTATTTAACTGCCTGACTCCCACTGAATTATTGTGAAACAGGTTGCTAGTAGGGGATGTCTTTTCCTAACGATATTTGGTATATGTTTTTAAGCAAGAGATTTTCTTTTAGAAAACAATTTCTAAAAACTCTAATGTAACTGAGAATATTTTATTATCCATATAACGTCAAATCCTTTTGCAAATATTACTATTTTATTAGCATTAGTCTTCTGACAAGCTGTAACACATGATATTATGCATTGCATAGTATTTCTCTTAATTACCGCCTTTCTTCTTGACAGATGCCCTTGGCTTCTTATATTGTTAGAAAGGGAAACAGGAGCACATCACGTAACTTCATACCATTCACTTAAAAAGTACTTCCTCCATTCTTTTTACTCTTTATCTTTTTTTATACTAGATAGCTCTAATGCACACCGCCTATATGCAGACTCTAAATCAAATGCATAGAATATTCATGTGCAAAAATCCAATTTGTGTGGAGGAATACCCTTTATATAGAAGCAGAACAATATAACTTCAAATTCAAGTCCATTTTTGAGTACAGAAGTATGCTTTGCCTGTGCAATTCATCAATGGCTAAAATACCCGAAAAGCAAGACCTATCTAAGCCCATTATTTGGGGTTTGGGGAAAATACTTTCTGCCTAGAAATAAGTAAATGAAAGAAAAGCTAATTATTTTTTTTTTAACCTTATTTCCTGTTTGTCTGAAACACACAGCAAGCAGCCAGACAGACATTCAATGATATTCAAAGAGATCATTGGGCTGAAGCCAACAGTAATATTAATATTATCATCTGATTAACAGCAGCTACAAAAATATCATTAATTCAGTAAGGTACTGGAAGCACTTATTCCCCTCACAGACTTCTTCAGTTCTATGCAAAAAAGTAAAATGAGAAAGAGCATCTTTGGCTGCATAGCACATACTGATGAGCTGGGATAAGCCTGGATTGTGCCTATTTGAAATAAATGTATACATAAACAAACAATTTTAGTGAGCGTATATATACATGCACTGAAAACATGAATAAAATATACTTTGGCTGTGACCTAGCTCTTCAGCAGTACATACCCAACTGCAGTTAAATCTGCAGAAAAGCACTATATGCAAAGGAACTCATTGCTCTGGACAGTGTAAAGAGATTCTCCTCAGTTGAAAGACGATTTTCAAAAAGGTTTCTTCTTCTGAGCATTACAGGTTTATCCCAATTCTAAACCCCACTGCAATCTGACTGTTTTTAACTGACCTGCCAGGAAATTACTAGGACTACCTTATTCACCTTGCGCTATACGCTCCAGCCCACACTGCATCCTGCTCCACTGATGGTGTGTCCTGGGAAGCTTATGACATTAACTAACATTGGTGATGCTTTCTGCTGGCATCAAGATGCCTAAATAGCGGATGAATACATTGTGACCTATACATACTCCTCTATTAGTGGCTAAAAACCTTCCCTCCCTCCAGTTGGAATGACATTATACCCATTTGAGCTCTTTTTATATCAAATTTATTCACAGGTAAACACGAAACAAACCTGATGATTCTCTGGCAAACAAGGTGTTTCAAGCAACAACGAATAGAAATTGCAATCTGCCAGGTTAGCTCTTTTGCTCAAGTTCTGAAGCTGCTATTATGGCTGGAAAAACATTTATGCAAACTGCTCAGAAATTTGCCTTGGTCTACTGCCCATCCAGTATCTTATTTCTCTGATGGAGTCTCATTTCAATGTAATCATATTCCCAGTAAAAATTGAATAGTGCAGGAATGGGAGATTCGACACAAGTTATTTGGTTCAAAATATATGAAACACTATTAAACATGGCCATAGGGTTTTTTTCAGGAGGGGGAAGGGAATGTTTACTTGACAACATTTAAAATACATTTTATGTGAAGTTTTGATTTTATGGTAAATATCCCTGCTGATTCCTTTGCCACTTCCTTCTATAATAAACATGATCTGGTGGAAACATAAGGCTTATTTCAAATCCGAAAAGGTAATTAAAGCTGAGACAGTCCAGAAAAAAAAGAAAAGATCACCAATGGTTCCTCTGTGCCTAAGGGAAGTTTTAATTAAAAGTCACAGGAGAATAATCTGCAAGAAACAAAAATGAGATGGCTGCTGCTAATTTGCCTGGGTCTCAAGCAGATAAACAGTAAATATGCAACAACTAAAGTTGCTGTGATTTTGTTCATTTTAACACTTACTGGGAAATCTGTTCCCTTGTCTTCTTCCTCCTGAGTGCTCCTTACCAATGCAAAACCTTTGCTCTCCCAGCAATGGGGCTGCACACTTCACCACAGCGAGTTTGTCTCTTCCATAGCATATGCCGAACCTTGGGTCCCATGTTATGGGTTTTCACCAGACCGTCAATTCCTCTGGCATGAGGAAGGATTGCAGCTCATTGGCCACAAGCATCTGCAAAAAAGCCCTGAAGCAACCTGCATAAAGAAATCCCTTTTCCTCAGGCTGACCTGCCTGCCGAGGCTCTGCCCAAGCTACTGGACACAGTCCCAGGCTCTCAAATTGCCCCGCAGAACAATGGCAGAGAACAGCCTGCCTTTGCTCTTTCTCCAAAGAGCTAAAGGAAGGGTGCAGATTGCTTCTTTTTGCTCTCTCCAAGTTCTCTGTCTTCATCAGTCAACTGCAATTTGCAACTCTATGGCTTCACGAGGTCCCCCGCAAGGGATGGCAAAATTTTGTCTGTTGGAGAAAGTGGACAGCCTTACCCTGTCCATGCTGCTGTTCTAAGCCCCAGGCTTACAATGATAACACAGGATATGGGTTCAACAGTGGATATCCGTCTGCCCGCCACAGATGCCAACCTCAAGAGCTATGGAAATAACTGTTACCCTTTCTGCTCCCAGCCTGCAAGAGCCCTGCTAAATTTTAGATCAAGAAACTTGTGATCTAGCCTTTGTTTTAGGAAGAAGGAAGTACAGTGTACTGTGTGCATACAGAATCACCAAAGCTATGTTAATTTGCTAACTAGATGAATAACTGCCATGTATTTCATTTCTTTTCTCCAAAGTGCCAATTTCATCATAGGTGAAAAGCAACCATTCATATTTGCTCAGAGATCTTCCCTCAACTTCATTCCAACCAACTGATGTTACGGATAAAATCTAGTAAAACAACCCCTTTTTCTTTTTTAAATTAATTTTAGTACTTTCTTCTCTGCCTTCATGACAAAGAAAATCACATTTTGCGTTTTCTTTTTGTTACACAAGTAAAAATCTCTACTCTCATTTATCTACATCCACAGTAATTTTGAATTTTAACAGGAGAGCAATTCCACTTATAATTCAGACATTTCCAGATAAAATGAGCAGAAAATCAGTTCTTCCTACAGTGCATGTTGAATTGTGCTATTATTCTACACACAGCAGGTGTCTATTTTTACAAAATCATGAAGTGTCACAATTATAAGGAGAGTTACTTGTTAAAATTTAAGAAGTAGGTAAATAGCAAACAGGAATGTTGATTATCTAACAAATGTTAAAAAAAAAAAAAAAGAAAAGAAAAATATCTGTGTGTGATGAGACCAGTATATTATTTTTTGTTGTAAGGGGCAAGATGTATTTCTTTAAAATGTATAGTTGCTTTAGAATATTTTTAAAGACTATTAAGTGTTTCTTAGGTTACTCATATAAGCTTTTTTCCTCTGAAGCATTTACAGATACTATCAGTAACTGCTGTGATATTGAAAAACAGAGATGTTACCTCCACTTCCACTGCTCGGTAGCTATGTTTTGAAAAGTCTGAATGGGAAGTGAAGAGGCAGTGTGTGAAAAGGGGCTCTGCCATACTCTTCTATCTAGTTGGTCTTGCCTTCCTGCCCTAAAACATCTTTCACCTGGAAAGCCCTGACTCCAGCACTATCTGCATGGTACAAAAATGATACAGCCTTTTGAAAATATTGAGAATAAGGCAAGTGTGACTGAGCTAAAAGCCTTGCTCTTGCTTCTTGCCTACTGTAACCATTGTCCATCTCATGAAACTACAGGTTTCCTGAGACGTAGGAGAATAAATGCAAAGATAGTCAGAAGCAGAAACCTTTTTTCTCTCTTAGCAACATTAGTAAATCATGCCTCAAGTATTGTTATTCATTCAACACCCACAAGAAATGAATCAACGCAGGTTAGATGTATTATCAATAGAATCATCCCACCATGTACGTGCCCTGCGACAGCTGCCATAAGCCTCATCGCTCCTGCCCTGCCTCCTCTTGCGTTGCTCTCACCTGATCCTGCAGCTCTTTAGGGAAGCCCCAGCCTGGCAGTAAAATCTCTGCCCCTGTGCAAACACTGCTGGATTTACTGAAAACTCATACATCCATCTTAGATATGTGATTATATGCAAGCACATTAATACTGCCACTAACGTGTCCAAGAATGCTCTAATGCCCAAATTATTACAGTACCTTATTCCTTAATCTCTCTGCCTTTACCAGGTCCAGTGCAGCTCCATTTTACCATTTGGTTTGGTTGTTCCCACTATTCCTACTAGAAAGACGGAAAGTGCTTCTCTGTGTATCTCCAGACCCTAGTTTCTACCTGAAAATTTTGTTAGCCTCAAATTCCATTGCATTTTTTGCCATTAAGTTTTATTCTCTTTATATTATTTATAGGTGGTGTTAATGCAGTCTGTGGCCCTATTTTCAAAAAAGTGCATTTCCTTAGCATTAACTAAAAAAAATCAGGTGCTAGAAAACAACACTGTTGCAAAAATTATTCTCAGTATCACACTCTGAAACTCTTCCTGATCCCCTACTCTGCTTTGTAAAACCACTGTATAAGCTAGAAACTCTTAATATAATACTTTGACAATTACCAGGGCTAAGTGATGTAAAGGTCATTTTACTACAATTTATCACCACCAGTTTAATGCAGGATGTTGTACAGTGCCACAGAACAAAGTCTTATGTATGAAATGACGTATGACTCAATGACATTTTTTCTTCTATAGAGGAAACATATAGGCATCTGTATAAGGGCCCCAGATGGTGAAACAGGCAAAAGAAGAAAAAGAGTACAAATCCTCTATAGGATTTTAATCATCCTCTGTGAAAGTAATCATTATGGTATTTACAGGAATAGATTTCAAGCTGAATTGAAGCCCAATACAAGACTTACAGATACAGAAAAAAAGGCAGAGTGGAGCAGATCAGCTTCTGCTACTGACTGCCAGATGTTTCAGGGAACTCTGCAAGAACTGTCTTTTGGATACACACCCCCTAAGTGCTTAATTACAGACTATCATGCCCACTGAGGAAGTCTTCTTTCTCACCTCTGTAAGACGGCAACTGTTCTAATCCTCTAGTACACTGTAAAAGAACTCAAAAGGACAAACACCACCCTGAGCTGAAACAGCTCAGGTTAAAACAGTTTTTAAAGTAACAGTTTAGCTCACTTTTGAGCAGTCAAGTTTGAAAAGTTCTACAAGATTCAAGAACAGGTGACACTATGTAAATATAGTATTTGTGTCAACACTTTAAATGGCTGATCACGCATTTAACACGCGAAAACTCTAAAGCTACATTTCCCAGTATGGGTGCACCTGTAAACAAGCACCTAAGCCAGCTCCCTTTTTAACCAAGAGATGGATACCTGAGGTTGGATAAGGAACACATATCACAAAGCTGAACTCCTTAGCTATATATGAATTTGATAACACAGAACTGCAAGCTAAGCGATACATGGTGCGTAGAGTATACCCAATACATTTACTTTCAGTCGCCTGGCGCTTAACACTTCGAGATAACTAGTTGTGGTGTGTTGGCCCCAGCCGGCAGCCAAGCGCCCACCCCACTGTTGACCCAATCTCCCAGCCCTCCATGGCACAGGGGAGAAAACCGGAAGAACAAGAGCAAGAAAACTAATGGGTCGAAATAAAGACAGGGAAATCACTCACCAGTTACTGTCGCAGGCAAAAAACTCTCACCTTGCAGAATTTTACTTGATTTATTGCCGTTTAACAGAAATTATCTCTCCCTCTTTTTATCACCACAGGCTACACTCAGTGCCCAAGTGTACAGTTTCATCTCTCAAGTTTACATCTACCATTATTATGCAGTTCATTGTTTTCCTGGAAAAGCGAACAAAATGACGGAGCTTTCCACTGTTCCATGGTAGTATCAATTTGTGTGTGTGTTCATCCCCTTGTAGTCTGGCAGGAATGACAGAAGCAAATATCTTCAAGCAAAGCAATTTTAAAAATAAAGAGACAGACTACTCATATCTTTATATACCGTTTGTAATGAATACACAAAGGAAGAGAGAATGCGACAGAAGTAGCGAACACACTCCTGAAAACTGGAGACACAGGGAAAGAAGGCTTCTGGTCTACCAGAGCTGATACCTTAATGAGACAATTATAACTATTAAACACTGAAAAAGCTCCAGGCCTAGATGAATTACAACCAAGAAATCTGTAGCAAAGTAGTAAGGGGAAAAGGAAAGCCCTCGGCAGGGTTTGTGATAACTTACTAAGTAAGGAAGGGAGTATATGAGTACTGGAGAAGCAGTTAATGTAATTCTTTTTACTTTAAAAGGTTGCAAGACCTTAGGAAAGCCCAAGCTTCTTATCCTGGTCTCAGTTATGTGAAAGACAGAAAATTATTAAACCAGATTTAGAAATGCATGACTTAGAAGATCATGATAGCAGGCTGAATACATAGAAAAAGGAGGTCATGGCTGACAAATTTACTTGAATTCTTTGAGAATGTTACCTACCTGGAGACAATAGCAATGTAATAGACAATTTATCTGGAATTCAGAAAAGCATTTGATACTGTGCCACAAAGCAGATTGATTTGAAAACGTGGCAAGCATGTTTTTGAGAAGAACTGACAAAACAAATTCAAACAGATTCAAAGATACATATCGGAAAGAAAGAGGCCAGCTGTTGAGCACTGAGAACTGGAGCTGCTGGGAGTATTACAACTGACAAGTTTAGATTATTTTCTAGAGTTGTGACCTTGGAAACGTTATGTTCCAAATTATTACCATTGCTGATGGCACACAATTTCTAAGGCAACAAAAACAGAGCAGAAAGAGCAAGCAATTTCAGAACGATCTGGATAATTTAGGTTTATAGTCCTATTCATGGCTCACATATTCCACTCTAAAACACAGGGAGAGCAGGCACCTACAGCAATCCCACAAAAACTTGGAAGTAACCACAGAAAATACATGTAAGTGGGAAAAACAAGAAAGTATTGTACGTATCATGAGAAATCATCCACTGACTGATTACAGAGAAAAAGCAAACAAGTTGTGGGGTATTTACCATGAAAAATATAGAGAAAAGAAGTGGAAATTATTCTAGAAATGCAGAATGGGATGTCATTTAAGACATTCATAGCCATTTTGAGTAACAACCAAGAAAGTTATTGAGCAGTTTCCCTGTTCCAATACTGGGTGATAAGTCTCTAAAAATAAAATACAACTTAGATCAAACACTCAAGAATGCTATGTTTTCTGGACATCGAAGATTTGTGAATTCTGTCCAGAAACGAGCCAACTTCTGGACTCAAAATTGTAACCACTGATACTTTAACTTCTATCCTTTGGATGAAAATTATAATTATTATATTACATGTTATCTGATTTTATTTTTTTTAAAAAGGTCTCATACTGGGTTTGATTCTATACTACAATTTTTGGGAGAGAATTTTAGTTCCAAATTATACAGGAATGAGAGGAGAGAGAAATGAGAGAGAGAAGATAATAGATTCAAATCTTTAGCACCATAGTTTAGAGGAAATTAAAAAGAGTTATAGAGAAGATAATTTCTTCGGATTACTGAAGAGAAAGCAAAAAAATTCATGTAAAAAACTGTCACTGGCTGGAACTAATAAAAAAAAACATGGCAGCTTTTATATTGTAGCATAACACACAAAGTTATCCATCCTTTAAATAAACCAGCATGAGAATAAGTGAGGAATTGTGGATTGAAGATGAAGCTGAGTTTGCGGTTGGAGAAGGAAGGTTGAGTTTGGGGATTAAAAAATTGAAGGTATACAAACTAATCTGTTTCTCTGGGGGAAAGGCATGCTTTGATGAATCTATAGTTTTATCTTGTCTTATAAAGATATTATTGTATGTTTCTATTTTTTATGTGGCAAGACAATAGGATTTCCTGCCGAAGCACCATAGAAAACAGCCGGTTAGCTGATTTGAATGGCCTGAGGCACAGCCTCCGACTGTGAAATGCGGAATTCATTAACGGCTAGTAAAAGGCTTCAGCCAAAAACATTTTAGGGGAGATTTTGCATTACTGGATTTGCAACTTCGCACATATAATTATATCTTTCATGTTAAGGAAATCCTTATGCCATGCAACTTTGATTCATTCAATAATTGCCATTTACCAGAGTGCACAATCAGAAGAGAGGGCTTAACCTTCCACAGATGCCATTAGCATCCAAGTGGCAGCATATGTTAACTTTTGTTTTCGTGTGAATATTCAGGTTGGGTATGTATATGAGTCTGCTGATTTTACTGTTTATTATGTCCTTACCTTCAGTAGAAAGCTTACAGTGATAATTTTGGCAGAGCTGTTGCCTAATGACTTTCAAATATAATTAAAACCATATTTTGATATAAACTGTATTGCTAAAGTCAAATATATACCAGCTAAGTGAAATTAACCTTCAAGTGATACTTGAATAACAGTAAACCACAAGGGTATGTAAGAGATTAGATATACAGTAGTTTAATTATGTTACAATAATTCACCTCATTAATCTCCTAGGAAACAATAACCACAACAGTTAAATACTGTAATTAACAAACCCTATTTCAAACTTAATTTTAATTTTATACGACTGTGCAATATTATCCAGTGCAATTATATAAAAGACAAACAAAAGATAAAGCAAATATTAAGTTCTCTGGAGAAGACTTCAACTATACCCTCACCTCTTTAACCTGTGACGGGAAAGAAACAAGGCCAGCACTACTTTGACTTTTGTCTGTCCCAATCTATGCCACTTAATCTGCAAATAATCTCAGGGTCTCTCAATTCAAGTCCTCTGTGGACATTTCTGGTTCTCTCTGCTATTGATATTCCTAATTCAAATAGCAATTCCCTGTGAGGACTACCAATTTGGATAACACACTATAGCTTAATGATTGTGATTTAATGTGCATTTGGGTTTTTTTGCCCTTATTTTGGACTACACAACCCTTTTTAAAATTACACGCAGAAATAAATCTGTCACTGCACTTGCCAAAGGCTTTAAATTCCCCAATGCCTCTAGCGATTTATAGTGTTAAAATTGCTATCGTAGGTACCAAGAGGAGCACACAGCGATCTTCATGGATCACAAGATCCCACCGTATACACAGAGAACGTTTCTCCATGCCTGCAATGCTGCTGCCTTGGGGCAGGGTGGGGAAGCTGATGTCTTGTGCCAGGAATGCTGTGTCCCAGAAGACAGGCAAAACGCACACGAAAATTCCATAGGGAAAAACACAATATGAATACCTGAGGATTACTGCCTTACATAGGGCTCTTAGGGCTTGGTCAGGAATCACAAATATAATGGTATATAGAAAAGGAAACTGATACAAACGAAGCACCTCAGAACAGCAAGGTAAACCTGGACCTTCAGTGTTAAAAGCGTGAAAGGAGTTCAGCATGGAGTTACAGGAAGGCAGCTCTCTGCTACATCAACAAACACTGAAACATCAGTTTCTTGGGGATCTTCCATCTGTTTACAAGATAACTAGAGTTAGGCTTTTTATTTTATGAGCTCATAACAACTGCAGGTATTTTCCATGTGGATTAAGCCAGACATCACTTAGTTTACGGCTGTAAATCAAAACCTCATTTTTAAGAATTTCTGTATAGATTATATTCCTCATTCAATTACAATGCCAAATAAGAGGTAAAGTGTTTGTCTTGATTACGTTGATTTTAGTTTTTTAACAGGTGTCACGTTTATTCCACAAAACTTCTGTGAAACTACACTCTGATTACTTAGCTTCTGCTTTTTTGACCTTTTTTTCTTTAAGCTCTCCAAGGACAAAATGCGGTATCTTTGTAAAAAAATCGGTGAGTAATAAACAAGAAGCTCATGTTCTCATAGAACAAAAAATAACAGCATTGAGAAAGCCATGTTCAAAAATACAAATGCTGCAGAGAGAATAAAACTCACTCATTTATAACATTTTTCCATTAAAACAATGTAGTAACTGCTGAAGTTCAAATGATATATGAGTGTATCCTTGAAGAAGATATTCTGTATATCTGATAAACCATAAATACTATAGAATGTACCTCAGGCAGAACAAGCACATCTTTGCGTGATCCTGGAAAATATACAGCGTATATGAAGATGAGTTATGAAGGTGAACAAATTTAATATATCTAGTTGCCCGGTGGACACCCACAATTTGCAATTTAATCATCCACAAGTTATGGTGTGTTCGTAATTGTATTAGACTTTGAAATAAGGCAATACTGGTTATATTAAGCTTAAAAAATAGCCCACCTTTTCAGGTTTATGATTAAAGGAAATAGTAGTTACAAACAAGGTGAATTAAAGCATTAGAGTTGCACTGAACAAGTAGACAGTATATTGCAGACAGATTCTTGAATCCACAACATCTAGCAACGTTTTTATCATTGCCGTCTTTTATATAGCCCAGATTTATACCAGGAGAAAAACTCTAGTACTGTCATTCTGTAAGGCTGGCAGTATTATTTTATTTTTTTCTGCAAGTTATTCTTAAGAATATCAAGAATTTTAGAGTGAAAAATAATTGATCGGTCTTGAACCTCTACTTAACAACAAGAGGCACGGGCATTATGCCTATAGACCCAGATCCTGGCAAAATTGGATTATGTCAGAATCCCTACTTCATATAAAATAGCTTAAAAATCACTGAACTAGACAGAGAAGGTTAACTTAATATTTTGGTGGCTTACACACTCACCTGGAATGAAGCAAAGTGATTTTCTTGCCTTCTTTTTTTTTCCAGAAAATCTTTCATTACTTAGAAAAAAAATGAAGCATTTACTTCAAGAAAGATTATAAAGCAGGCCAGTGCCTTTCTCAGAAGTAACAGGGCATGGTTCAAATCTCTAATTTGAATTAAGTGACGTTTAAACACAATCTTCCTATTTTATATAAAAGTAGCAGCAGAGACTGAAGGGGACCTTTCCTTCACACTACATCTGATCACTGTGAGCAGGACACTTTTCTTTGCTATGCGTTGGGAGACATGCAGGTACAGGAAAGTACCGGACCTCTTGCACATCTCCAGACTTCACAGGGGAGATTTTGGTTAAAAGGCAGGGCAGCAATAGCCACTTTAACGATTGAGACCTTTATTTTCTTTGCTTTGATCACAGAAACATTTGCTCTTCAGGGCAAGGAAAATAATGCTATCAAACAGAATTCTTCATTTGAGCCAAACTCTATCTTTCAGACTTTTTATGTTGTCAATAAAAACTATGAAGAAAACATTATTTCAGATTGATTTGAAACAATTCTTTTCCTACATTCAGAGTTAACACAGAGGCAAAAGAAAAAAAAAAAAAAAAAACATTCATTCATGTAACAAAGATCATGGGGCTCTGACTGTGTGTTCACATGCGTGGAAAAAGGGGAGATGCAAAGGGCACTGAGGGCATCCTTCCATTATTTCACTGTTTCCTGGATTATTATTTTACCCTGAGGATCAAGGGTTAAACTGAAAGAGGAGGAAAAGGAGAGACCTGCAGGATGGCAGGAAATTGGCCTTATTCAGAAAACTTCAAGCCAACAACAGCTCTCTGATTTTATCAGTAGAGCAGGGCTCCCCAACCTTCTTGCCTTGCACAACACCCATTCTGCAAAAAAATTTTTTTTATTAAGTTTGAGCAAATAAAATCTAGTAACTACCATTCTTGACCTCAAGGTGTTTATAAATATTTTTAAGTGTGGGAGAATGTACTGATGAAAGACAAAGCTTGTAGCTGTGCAGCTCTCTCAGTGTCTTAGCCGCAAGTACAGTGCACTCTGTAACACAGAGAGGTCTCAAGCATTGCCTGGGGAAGAAATTCATGGCATCACTTCACAAATGGTGTCTCTTGGTGTAAGCAACCTAATTTCATGTTATTACTGTGTTTACAATTACTAATTACAGTATATAGATTTGGTATGAGAATAGTCTAAAAGCAAAATATTATCATTATCTCTACTTATCTATTGCATTCATTCTGCTGACACCCTGAGGACTGCACACATAGGAAGTTTAAAGCAAAGGAAAAGCAGCACAGGGTTTCAGGTAGATGTGTATTGCAAAACAGCATGATGGAGTGCTCGGTTCTTGTCAGGGAACAAGCAGAATAATGATACACCATTTGCTGTATTGATCCAGGGATGGTGCTTAGCCATTTTACTTTTTTTTGCTTGTATACTTCACATTTGTGAGAACAACCATGAAATTGCTGCCTATGAAAAGCAGAATTTCTTATAAACCATCCTAGACATTAGATGTTGTTTCTTCTAATGCATGGCCCCGCGGGTTAAAGGATCTGTCATCAAGTGTGTAGTGAAAATCAAAGCAATAATGTATTTAATAACATTTTCTTCTAGCTTTTGTTGTCTTCCTATAATCATTTTCCTGGCACCACACTAAAGACATGCTTGGAAGAGCAGGCTAGCAAGAACTTCATGTTTAACAAGGAGAAAAGCAAAGTCCTGCACCTGCGATGAGATAACCAAGGAGCACAGTACAGCCTTAGATCTGTGCGGCTAGAGAGAACCTTGCTGAAAGGGACCTGCGAGTCCTGGTGGACAACAAGGAGAACGTGAGTCAGCAGTGCACTGCTGCAGAAAAAAAGGCAAATCAGATCCTGGGCTGCAGCCACAGGGGCACTGCTAGCAGAGATAAAGATGTGATCATACCACTCAACTCGGTGCTTGTCAGGCTGCACCAAGAGCACTGTGTCCAGTTCTGGCCCCGACAATTCAAGAAAGATGCAGACAGACCAGAGAGGGTCCAAAGGAGGGCCACAAAGATGATCAAAGGGCTGGAGAACCTGCTGGATGAGGAAGGACTGAAGGAGTTAAGTCTTCTCTCCCTGGGGAAGAAAAAGTTTAGGGGGTACCTCATCACAGTATTCCAGTACTTAACAGGCAGCTACAGAGAGGACAGAGGCTCTGCCTTCACAAGGAGCCACACGAAGAAGACAAGGAGCAATAGGCACAAGGTAAAAAATAGGGTTTTTTACAGAGAGAACAACAAATCCCTGGAACAACCTCCCCGCAGACATGTTAAGAGTCCCCATAACTGGAATTTTTCAAAACATGACTAGACAGGGTACTAGATAATCTCATCTAGACTCCCTTTCCCACAAAAGGTTTGACCAGACGATCTTTCAAGGTCCCTTCCCACCTGGGCTGTTCTATGGTTTTATGATTTTTCCCTTGGAAGATAGTCAATAATAGTATGGACGACATTCATTCAGCTGCTGCAATAAAAAGAAAAAAAAAAAGGTAGCTAACATAACATTCCTGTTAACTGAAGTCTTCTTGCTCCATTTATCAGTGAAAGCTTTAAAGAAAAACCACGATAACATAAAACCCTCTCATTGCTCCCCAAAAGACAATCACATAACAAGATCTCTAATAAAAAAGGAAAAGATTAATTGGAGAGCTGCCTTGAGAGACCAAATGTTCCAGACCTGACAGTTTTATAATGTAAGTAATTAGGGCAACATTATGAGTTATGTTATCGGAGCCAGCAGCATGATCAGCAATTGTTTATATTTCAGGGTCTATTCATGAGTACAGTACACAGAAAGTAGAGCACTAAAAGCAGATGAAACAGATGTTGATGGAATAAAGCTGACTTCTCAGCTGAATGCTGTTCTCACCCTCCCAATGACTTCAATGAATTTATCTTCATTAAAAGAAATTTAATGTTCAATAAAAAGAAAAGTAGACTGTTGCCTATCAACGCAGCCTGTAGAAGTTAACACAGAATAGACTTCTGCAGATGTCAGATAAAGTCAACTTCTTTTGTAGAGTGAAAATTAAAGATGAACACAGCAGTTCAAGGGCAGGGAATAAAACCAGTTTGCACTAACCTCTACTCATTTCTACAACTGAACCTGAGCTATGTTTCTGCTAGTTTTCTTGAGTGATCTTGGTTCCAGCGGGGGAATGCACGTGGCTCCCTCTTTTGGCACATGGCTGCACAGTAGTGGAAAAGAAACAAGAGCCTGAACAACCCAAACTGAGAAAGCGCGTGCCCCTGAACTGGTAACGCTAAAGCCAATGACCATTTGCCACACTGAACAGTAAGGAGGTAATTAGTAAAAGGGAAAAAAGAAGTCAGCTTGAAAAGAAATATCCAAGAAACGTGAAAATTTGTAACAAAGGGGAGGGAGACAGGGTGCAGTTGGCCATTAGTTTGGCCTTTTTCCAGAAGTAACCCCAACAGCATCAAAACCTCCACCTAAGCCTGAGGAGGTGAGGTGTGGTACCCCACATCGAGGACTGTGAGAGGGGTGCATGCAAAACAGGGCAAGCGTGTAAAGGGGATTAGAAACATTTAGAGATTAGTTATAGAAGAGTTATTAGAAATTTGTAGGTACGTATCAATATTTCACAAGTGCCAAGTATTGTGGTTTATCTATGGTATGGCTGATTGTTTCTGAATGTATAGTTCACCAATTGCCAGTTAATTACATGCCATTAATAAATCAATAAACTGCTTTGATCGTGATTTGAGTTAAAGACTATAAATTGAAATTTTCCTCTATGACAGCTGTTTTTTCATCAAATCGTAATGTTTACTTATTTAGCTTTCTTTTCTTCTTACTTATGTACCTGTTTAAGACCATAACTGGTATTATATGTTCAAAGAAATTAATTTCAGCTGAACTGAAACCTGTTTTGTAATCAATTCTATTTTTGGCTTTGTCAAATGAAAACTCGGCAAACACCATCAAAAGGATCACAGATACAGTAAAACATGGGATGCTTATCAAAACCAAAATTATAAATATTACACATAATTTGTCTTCCATCACGTAAAAATCAATGTCCTATATCTGATCCCAAATCACATGAAAAATTCTACAAGTGCATGCAGTGCTTCCCTATAGCAAGAGTGAACACACCATCACAGCTAAGAAATAACACACCACAAGAATTAACACGGGCTGGAATGAACTCTATCTAAACCACATGCATTAGGTGACAGTGGCACTTCCACAGGGGCACTACGAAAAAAAATTACCATTCCTTCTCAAGCTGCATAGGGCATAGAGTGGGAAAGTTATGAAGCTGGACTTCCATTTCACTTTGCCATAGTTTTCTAAAATCTCTTGTCAAATACCTGCTTCTACCCTTGATGTGCCATTGGCTTGATAGATTTTTATCAATATGTATTTTTGATCAAATGTAAGAATAAAGGGCAAGATTATTGTTTAAGAGAACGTCCTCAAGCTTCTTGAAAATTATGCTTTATATCCCATTCTTTCATTTCTGTGCCGTGCAACAGTGGTAAGATAATTACATTTAGAAGCCTACTCTTCTTTCTTTTACTTACAACAGTAACACAGTTGTCATCTGGAGAAAAGAAGCGTAAAACATTGTCACTACATTCTCACTTACTGGGAAAAGCAGTTCCTAATATCATAGCTGACATTGATCAGGTAGGTTTTATTTGGAATAATTTCAACCTTGGCCTCACCATTTCTCATATCTCAATAATCAACTGAAAAAGAGTTATAATAACATAATACCACAAATATAATCCCTTATTGGAAAAGCACAACTATCTAAAAAGTAGCTAATTTAAGATGATTAGGCAATTAATGCTCCAAAATGAAACCAGTATTGAATTTACAGCTTTGTTTTACATTTGAGGAAAACTCCAGAGAAAATTAAAACAATACAAGTTTTAATTATTAAAAGCTGTCTTTTCTTGCAAATTATTCTAGTCAAAATGGTAGTATAAACAGAAAATACATCTTTAATGAAGAACTTCTATGAAAACCACATTTTAATTCATCCTTCTGATATATTAATCACTCTCTCTAATCTCATTTACAACCTCAGGAAAACACTGGGGAAATAAAAAGATAAGTTTCATGCTGCAGGAGTAACATGACAGCCAGCATCTTCAGGCTGAGCAGAAGTGAGAGACAGAAATTGTCAACGCATGCATTGACAGTTTAGGCGAAGAGACAATATTCAGTACTCGTTCAGGTAAAGGACGTGCCTGGGACAATAATTTAAGACAAAAGTCTATGTTCATTAAAATTTTTACTCACCACTCACATGGAAACTAGCCACATTTCTGAACTTGTGTTGTTTCCTGGGCTGTCCTACAGACTTCAGTCCCATGGTGTGAGGTGCACTTCAGCATGTGCACCATGAATTCAATAGTGGTGTTGATATACACAATGCTAAACTGCTCCTGAAGCACTGCACTGACTTGGGCTGGGATATTTAGCGTCAGGCAGGATCAAGCTTCCAACCGCAGCAAAAAGCAAGCTTTCCCTTTGTGGCACACAAAAAAGGAGTATTGCCTACACTGCACAATCTTTCCTTGCTCATGATCGTGCAGCTGGGACAACCTGCCCACGTGAGTCCTTGCTCTGCAACAACTGCTGCTCGCTGTGAACCAGGTGGAGCTACAGGCTACCATCCACGTGTCTGCTATGTGAAGAAAGCTTTCTACTAGCCCACTTTATCAGCTTGGCTTGCAGAAAATCCTGAACTGCATGAAAAGGGATCATAAAAAAATTCTGGGTTTGAGCAGGGTAAGTTTCATTTCACCTTTCTAACTGATAAAACAACTTAAATTCTTTAACAAGTTACTTATGGTAGGCTCATGACAAGTTTTAACACTGATCTATGTCTAGCGTAAAGGTTGATCTTTGACTTCCTCTAAAGCCATTGAAGAGGACATCCAAATGGATAAATACCTTTTTTATACCAGGTACATAAATTTTCTTATCAGAATATTGTAAAGTGACTTTTGGTTCCAGAGAATGAGGTCCTAAACAGCTGCTTCAATCCTTGCATTACAGATGGAAAAAATACCAAGGTAATACACATCACACCACCAGGCTTGTTTTATAGTTGAACTAAAGGTTCAAAATAATTTAAACAAAGAAAAGTAAATAATGTAGCAATGATTCATCTCAAAGGAATACTACTGTAACCGCTGAATAATTACAAGCACCGATATTTATTAGTATGCAAAGAAGCTAGATCTGTTTTGCTGCCAGAGCAGCTCAAAGGATAAAAAGTCAAGGAAGCAGTACACATTATAATAAATCACACACAAAAATTCCCTGTTTGTTTCAGAGAAGATCTTTACTCTAGAGGCACAGAGTGCAGAGCTTCTTCCTAAGAATAAAAAAAAAGTCTGTTTAATTTATATTTCCAGTGATGCATTGTGCCTTCAGAGCTCATTCAGTTAAGAAGTACAAAGGTTTCAGTTTACAAAGTTTTGTCAAAATGATTACAGAAGTTGTCATGGAACAATTTCCAAAACAAACTGTGATATTTTCCTTTTATGGTCCCCTTGACATTTTTAGTTCTTTAGAGGTGGCATAAGTTTCTATTTTCACAAGAGCGGCAGTGTTTTCTCTGATAAATAGCAAAGTTTTAAAAAAATAAATCACAGACATCTGTGAGTGTATTGAAAAGCCAATATTGTTAACTACTTTGTGTTTGCGTATAAATGTATTTGTACAGAAGAAAGAAATGAAATAACAAGAGGGAAGAAAACATTTTTAAGGTTTTTTAAAGATACTGCTTCTCTCATAAGAAACTACTGACAAACTCATTTTTGCCCCTGTATATGCATCTTTACAGACCCATTTTGATCAAATGACAGAAAAAAAAATTATACATGTATACTCTCAGAAGCCACACAAAAGAAAAAGTGAACTGTAAAATAAAATCTTAAGAATCCTAGTGACTCATTCTAGCAGGACATGAAGAAACACGATGCATCTTCTAAGAAAGTATGGCTCTACTTCATGACAATAAAATGAGCAGTTTAAACAATAAGGCTTGCCCACTGGGTCGTTTTTTAAAAACGGTGTTAAATCAAGACATCAAAGATGGAGAGGGAGCTAAGAATTTGGTATAAGGTGTTCTCTCCATAAAAATAATGAGAAATTAACGTTTAAAAAAAATGCAATTTCTTGCAGTCATCTCAGAGAAACTTTGTGAATAGCTGGTCAGATCCTCCAAGATGCTCAATGTTCCCTTACATATTAATGGAGAGTGTATCTATCACAACTACTACCTGCGCTACAAATCGGTAGCCTGTCAAGACTGAAGGAAATCTCAGGGGATACACATCCTGCTGTGCTTGTAAGATGAGTTATTCACTGTCTCTGTAAGTTGAAATAAAAAGAAATTCGAAACATCTTGGTACTTAGAGTGTTAGCACCAGACCTGAGAGATGCTACTGTCAAATTAGCCTTTTAAAACAGAAACTAAGGAGACTTCGTTTCCCAAAGCTGTCCACTGGACAAGTCACTCACACCGTTTTCCCAGTCTGCCTCGTTCGTCTTCTGGCTTCAGAAAGAGAGAGCAGATTGAAATAGCTGGCTTCCCATTTCCACACTATTCCACTTACTTTCACTTTTAGACTTGTTTTCACTTACAGTTCAGAGAATCACAGAATGATATAGCTTGGAAAGGACCCCTGGAAGTCATCCAGTCCCACGTACTTTGAGCTGGTCTAGTCAGAGCAGATGGCTCAGGAACAGTCCAGTCAAATTTTTAATATCTCCAAGAACTGAAATTCTTTCCTGCCACCCAGACAATGTGTTCCAGCTTTTGACCACTTTCAGGATAAAAAGGTCTTCCTTTTATATATATAATATATATATAAATATATATGGAATTTCCAAGATTCCAGCTTGTGTCCTTGGACTACCCATCTGCCATGCATAACCCTGGTAGTAAAATCAGACCAGCATTAGCAAGTTGCCCAAGTACCCATGCAATATTTCAACAAGTTTATACAGTACTTCACTGAAGCGCAGATCACCACATCTTTGTTATAGTTGGTACTACCCTGGATGCAAATACACACGAAGCAGCTCTACACCATGTTATGTTAAAATCAGCTTCTAGGTAGACATATGATGATCCGTCTACAATAGAACAGTGGTAGCTAGAGTAAACTACCAGTACCACCCATTTTCTGGTGATGAAATCCCAAATCCATCCCTGGCATATACTGCTGTTGTGTTGCCAAACAGACTCATTGTCTGGTAAGTCTCAGTGGAAAGATCTGACCATCCCCCTTCCCCAACACTTCACCCCATATAGGACCAGCAAGGGCACCTTCACTTAACACGCTTACACCAGGTTTTAAAATAGCAAATACAATGAAACCAAAGAACTCTTGAGAGAAACAGGGTAGAGGCATAGCTAAATCCTGTTTTCTGCACCAAAGACTGTCAGAATGACGAACCAAATAAAATTATATCCAGTAAATACCACTGTTTTTTCATACTTCTTTGAATTTTAACAGCTGTAAATATAAATTCCTTCTGTACATGCATATCAAACACACATATTTATAATATACCAGAAGTATACTAGTATATTTCTAGTAGGTAACTAATCACTTGTATTTGTTGTTTTCACTATATGCAGGTATTGGTATGGCTCCCTGTTAAGCCCATGCAGAAATTCACTGAGCTTCAAGTCCCAGCAACCACTGAGAACAGCTGAAGGATTTCCAATACCTTTCACAAATTACAACAGAAGTAAATCAACGCCTTAGTTAACAAACAGCTTCATATGGGAAGTCTGCAGCCCGAGCATAGGCAAAGGGCCTGGGGAACCCTTTCTTGACGGGTACTTAGTTAGGAAATAAAAACAGGGTCTGTCTTCTTCCATGAAATACCATTTTGGCCTCTCTAACATTCCACAAAACACCGCAATATCTTAAATTTAACAGAGATCACTTTAAGCATGAACTTGATGTACTTCTTGCAGGCTGGGACACAGGACACCTCTGGTAGGTCCTTAACTTCCATAGACTCTAAAGATGCTCCCTGCATAAGTAGGCAGACTGCTGAAATTAGAATCTAAGTGAAATTCCTGTCATGCTGTTCTTTCCAATGGATGAAACAAATCCACAACAAAGCCCACTGGAACTGCCTGCTTATACAAACATAGCTAAACCCTACAGACTTTGTGCTCAACCATCCTCATTGCAGCCAAGAAACAGAGAAGCTTGCCTTTCCTATGAGGGTCTCATCTGAAAGACAGCAAACTCCCAAAACAGGTGAGTTCAGGAAGGCATTTCCTTGCAATTATTTAGTGCAATTTTTTCTGAACGTGAGCCAGATAATTACCAAACATTAACAGAAGCTGTTATCTTCTGTTCTGTTACCCAAGTTCAGATGTGATCATGGACAAATAAGAGCCTTCCTGAGTAGTCTTCCCACCTTGACCCTCCCCCCCAAATACAAATTCTTCTTGCTCCTACTTGTGTGCAGATTTATACTGGCTTCAGTGGGGATTCCATCCTACCTCAAAACACCCATCAGAGACTAAAATTAGCCAGAAGCTATGCAGGAGAAAAGATGATCCAATATAAATATTTGCCAGATGACATGCATATAAAGGGGGGGGGGTCCTATATGTGGGCACTCAAAGTTTTAGAAATAATAGAAACATCAGTAACTTAAAGACAAGACAAAATATTGATAATTAAATGACTTTAATAGTATGTCAAGATGAGGAATAACACTCTTGGGAAATGAGATTGGTAAATTATTATCCTTCAGGCTTGTTCTACACATTGTTGTTCAAGTGTGAAAAAGACAATACGCAAACTCCTTAGCCATATATTTTGCTTTAACACAGTATTAGTGCCCGCAACTTCAGAGCCACCGCCTTCAGGAACATATTGTCATTCTCACCCTTCTGGATCAACTAGACTGCTGACAAGGATTTAAAAACAACAGAGTACCAAACTTGATGGGTATGTGGATTTTTTTTTTAAGACCCTAAAATACGCAAGCAGGATAAGAAGTTTGCCTCTCTGGAGAAATGGAGAAATACTACTTTCCTTGTCATTTCCCAATACGTATTTGAACATCATCTTCAATATTACTGTAGAACAGACAATGAATTATGTGAATACATAACAAACATGCAATGCATAGTTTTTGAAAAACAGATTGTTACAGATTTTCTGTCAGGCAGTGTTGTAATCTGTAACCTCTATGAATCTAGAGGGTACCTACAATAGCCAGCCCCCTATCTGATTTTATTTTACCAGCAAAGCATACAATAGGATCTACGTTTGCAATAAAATACAACACGCATACTAGTTCCGCAATTAGTTACAGTATTCAATTCAACTGATATCCTTGGTAGTATGCTCATTTAAGAGAGAAACATAATCTACCATAAACTTACATTTCTTTTAAATAAATAAAAAAATATTTAGATTAAAGCTTCAGTTTCATAAATATTAGGACTGCACCCTAGTATAATAGAAACTCTCTGTTACAGCCAATTCCAATAGCCACAAACTTGATTGTTGATGCACTGTTCTTTTTTTTTACCTTAGATTTATAAAAATAATTCATATTTTTTTCCTCACAAAATATTTCCAAGAAATTTGCAGATAGTGGCCAGATCTAGCAAACATTTAGTTCTGGTAGCTACATTTATGAAGACAAGACAGGAACATATATGTGCTTGCAGATGAAGATTTGTGCAGTTTTGAGATTCTAGAAAATCAAATCTTTGCAAGTTCAGGAAAAAGCTAAATTAATAAGAGACAGAATTAACAGTGGAAGTGACACAATGGCCAAAAGGAGCAGTCCCTCTCCTCATATAAAAACTCATGCTATCTTTAACATCCATACAAAATAGCCTAGGGTTTTTTTAGTTATTTTATTTTCTAAGAAATATCTTTTAGCAAGTCTTAACTGTCTGCATTTCAATAGCATTTAGCCTAAGATAACCCAAAGGTATCACTACCTGCAGGTGGTTCAAGTGTTCCAATTTAAAGCACAATTTACACAAGCAATAATATTTTGTGGGGCTTTGTTGCTGTTCCTGGGGTATTTTTAAAATATTCTCAAAATTCACATGCTTTATCAAGAAGTCTAACACTCCCATAGTGTGGAGGCAACAGGAACATATTTATCCATCTTTTCGAAATCTGCCTTGTAACAATTGTAAGAGTACTTAGTTATGTCTTCATTGTTAACATGCTAATCCAAGCCAATGCAGAACTAAGCGCAACTGCCAGTTCTGTAATGGATTTTCTGTGCTATCTTGGATATCTCCTTTCAGTAAATTTTCCAGAATTCTTTCAATAGTTTCTAAATTCTAACCAGAATTGAGTTTTGAACTCCCTAGTTTCCTAAAATCTTGACATAATCATTCAAAACAGATTATTTTCTCTTTGCCTTTCTTTAAACTTCTGTCTCAATACTTGACATTATGGAAGAGGATTTGCCTCTTACTATGCAGACAGATGCAGATGTAGATATTCATAGTGTGTGTATATATATATACACCTATACATACCTAGATAGCACATCTGATACCATAATGCCCTGCTTTCAAATAGAACAATCTGGATTAGTCAATTAAGATTTATTTATTTAACCCTGTAAATCTAGAATTAGCTCACACTTATATTCCATTTTTATAAATACTCAAGGCCAAATATCCCAAGGTCTTTCAGGAGCTCAGACATCTCTGTGTGGCTTACTGAGTTTTTTCAGTTAAATTGACTGCAGTATACATGTCTGACAGACATGAAATCTATTTTAAATATAAATGAACATAACAGAGCTCAAATATGCAAATCACTCACACAAATATATTAAAATGCTAGAAGTATAACAATTAATTTGTTGTGTACAGTAATTGGATTCTCTTTGCACAGATTAGTTATTGCACATACGTCAACAGAACATGCACATTAGTAGTTTGAATATTTCCACTTATGCTTTCTACTCTCACAAAAGCTGTTTTGCCATTCCTACTTTTGTGGAGATTCTTTATCCTTTTTTTAATTGTAAAAACTCTCAATAAGTGCAGTGAATTCCTCACAATTATTTTTAACTAGTTTTTCATGTCCTGTTGAATCTAACAGCTTAAAAGCTTTGGCTTCAACTGCACTTTTTGAACCTCCATCCTTATAAATATAGACACTTTTTCTTAATAGGATTTCCAATTTGATGTGCCCCGAGCTGCAAGGCCAGAAGGATTACTTAAATTGTTGAAATTTAATTCTAAATCATTGTGGGTTTGATCACATAACTGAAGAGGCTTTACTGTGTTGTACAGGGACATGCCACACAAGCCTTTTTCACATCAGAAAGTTTAGAAAAACAGCGTTTGTAGGGCAAGCTGATTATACTTTAGTTTTCTGGGCTATGGGGCTTAATACCATGGTTTCTAGTATCACAGTTTCCCTTATTTCTATTTAAGTAGATATTCTAACGGTCAAGATCCTAGGTCTCTAAATTTGGAAGTAAGAATGAGGATGAATGACAAAACCAGTTTATCAGATTTATCACATTGCTGGCATCTATTCCATCAAGGAATCAGATGCTCTGGCAAGAATACTTATGGTTTTGGACAAGGACTTTGTTCCTTTTGCAGTAGGCATAAGAGTTAAAAAACCTGAGTGTGAGGAGCCATAATCCTTTAAGTATAAGAAGGAAAAGTATGAGGAACACGATACTTGAAGAATATATGATGCAAGCATCTAGTAGATGACAGAAAAGGTTTTCAGATGATTAAACAGCCAACACCAGAAGAAAGTCCAAGGGAACTGGCTGTTCAGGTCTTTTAGAAAGGTAAGATGTTAGTCTTGCATATTCAATGCCATTAAAAAAAACACCGGCCCACAGTCATTGAACAATAAAACTTGTAGTCTGATCTCTTGTGTAAAACAGCCCAGAGTTTAATTCAACATTATCTATAGCAAACCCACAACTGGAAGTTCCTACTTCAAGTACAAATTTTAATATTTTAATAGACATTAACTTAATAAAAGCTTTTCCATTTTCATTTTTTTCAAACACCTCTAGCATTATCCTATAGAAATTCTGACATTTTTTCTTTCTTTCTTTCTAATACAAAATTCAGTACTCTACAAAGACAGTATTATCTTATGGACTGCTTAAAAGTTACATCTCTTTTGGGATCCCTGAACTCCTACAGTACAACTCCATAGAGCTCCTACATTAAAATTAGGTGTCCGTATCTCTTCTACAGGATCACTGTGAAGAGCTGAAATTTATTGTTATTGCACACTTTGTCAGAATTGACGCTTGATATTTAAACAAGTTGAGATTTTGTTGTCTTTGCTTCCTTCAATAGCCATTTAACCCTATCGTATTTGTCACCTTGGAGCCTGCACCGAATACTGTATCCAGTCTTCCCTGTACGAAGCATGTAGTTCAGAGAAAGGCCACCAAGATGGTTACAGCACAAGACAGGAGAGACTGAGAGAACTGGGTTTAGTCAGCCTGAAGTTGGAAAATTAAGGGGGCTGGTCTTACTTTAGGTGAGGTTATATAGAAGGAAGAACTAGGTTTTCCTCAAACATGCACAGCAAATGGCCAAGAGGCAGCAGACACATGTTGCAAGAAAATCAGTTCTGATTAATTATCATTAAATTTTTTTCTATATAATTAGGAATCTGTTGCCTGGAAAGTGTGTGGAATGTCTAATACATTGGAGATAATCCAAACTCGACAGGACATCATCCTGAGCGACATGGTCTGACTCTAAAATTTGAGTAGGATGCTGAACTACGTGACCTCCTGAGGTCCCTTCCAAGCTAAATAAGTCTAGGAAACAATCCAGTAAAATTTATTATTCCTTGGTCAAAAAAAGACTCCCTGGATTAGCCCAACTCATTTTTAAACATACTTTAAAAATGTGACCCACATTTTCACTTTATTTTTTAAATCTTCCAGGACGAAGTTCCCAGACTTCTCCCTGTTTAGCAGCTGCCTCTGTATTTCACAGTGGGCAAAGGGTAAGTAAGGACTAATAATCACACTTCTGTGCAGGCTCAGGATATTTCACCCCATCTGTGAAGATCATATTCATTGCAAAATTTTCCAGGGTAAGTGTAATGCCATTTCTTTCGGGTAATCACCAGCTGTAAGTACAAACGTAGACGACAGCAGCATTTCTAGTGGGCTCCTAGATCTATACAAGAGCTTTGGCAATTCATCATTTTTACTTAATGCAAAGTTACTACTGGCAATACTAGACGTTATATATTTGATTTCTCTCTGATCTCTTCAGAACGCTTTCTATGTTTAGCTTTGTCTACCATCGTGCTAGCTCTTCTGACAGTAACATGCTTGTCTTTTCAGATTTCAGTCACCAGAAGGGTTTTACCGATGTATGAAGCAGCTTGAGTGGGAGTCACTAGCATAGAAACTCACTGCGCTGGAAAGTTACCAGCTGTTACTTCCGAGGGAACAGGGAAATACATCAGTCAAGATATGGGCAAAGACTTAGCATCAAAAAATTTTCTCAACTCAGAATGAAAACAAATTTTGAAATATAGACATTTCTCATGCAATAAAAATTCTGAGTTTCGACTGGCCCTAAAAGCAGTGTTTTCCTTTGAGATAAACACAGAGACAAAACAAAAGAAGTCAAAACCTTCAGGAACCATCACTAAAAATATCCCTCAAATCCGGTCTGTCTTACCTTTTCTCTGAAACTATAGTACTGTTAGAAAACCAGATATGTAAGATTTGAGCCTTTTATCAACTTATCTTAAGCTCTTTGGCAGGTGATATCTAAATTTCTACTCTGAGTGTACTCTTTCTTTTTGTGCAATATTCATTATTGCACTTGTTGCATGAAAGGGACAAAGCGGTTTTGACAGAAAATAAACCCCCTTGCGTTCTAACACTCCTCACCGAGGTGGGAGGCTAGGTGCGGCTAGGTTTAAATTCTGAGTGATGCCCAATTCAGTACTATCAGTCCAATCGCGTTTAATATGTATTAAACTATTACAATTTAGATACACTAACAGTGGACTGCACCTTCAGTCTAGTCATGCTCATGAACTAGCACGGCCACTCTCGAGTCTTTGGTCGCGTTCAGTGAGAAACCAAAACGCTACTTAAAAAGTGCTGTTTATTTAAACAACAGGTATATAGGTTCTTAGGATTGCCGGTGATAAATACACTGTCTGCAAAGCACGTGCGAATGAAAGTATTGTTACATATACAAAACGCGCGACAAAGTTATAAATGATACAGCCTGGCTATAAATGTAGGAAAGAAATTCTCTAGAGAACTTTCTAAGTTTCCCGAGAAAGCACTCGGTATAATCTAAGTCTTACCCAAAGGTGTCCCTATGGGGGGGAAGAGAGGCTCAGCCCATCGACTGATCCCGGAAATCAGTGATGGAATTCTTTGAGATGGTGTCTTCCCTGCGTATCCCCCCTCTCTCGGGCTATTTTTATACTATTTGTTATCTTCAAGGTGGAGTTTGAGTGACTTTAGTCATATATACTTTTATTATGATTGGTGTAAAATTCTCTCGCTTCACAATTAAAGGTATAGTTTACAAGAAATTCAGCGCGCAGACTCAAGGAGTGGTCGCACCTTGGAGGCGGGTAGCCTTCGGGATGGAGGTGTGTTTTGGTATTATAATGACATTATAATGAGCAAAGTTCGCACAAAGGACAGCATTTCATCGAAATTTGACAAAATATTGGCTCCGAGTATCGAGCAGGCAGCTAATTGGCAGCTTATCTGTTTCATGGTATCATCCCATTCCCGTATCTGCTATACATCATAAGGTAAAGCCACAGAATAATTGCATCCCATTCCATACCTCATGTAGCTTCACAAGCATCCTTATCAGGGAACCACAGGTGTTGTATTCTTGATGCCAGCTGCGGCTATTTTCTACCTCAGAAGCCTCTTGATTTTATACTTTTCCTCAATGTGTGAACAATGCTGTACTTTTGTATTTTTAGCCAATTTAGTAATTATTCCACAGCACTCTCCCTGGGTTCATTGTGGATCACATCTATCTGAAACATCTATGTGGCTCGAAGTTTTCCACTTTGACCCTAGTGTCTCTCTGATCCCTTAGTTAAATATGAGGTAAAAAACTGGGAGATTGTCTGGGAAAAAATAAAGCAAACATTTTCCCCCTAAGCAACACCTGAAATTTTCATGATTTCTGAATTTTATTTTGGAGGTTAAAAACAAACAAGAAGTTTTAAAATGTAGGTTTTAAAAATAAAGAAAAAATTTGGAAGAGAATATTTGATTTAAAAAATACGTGTTTTCTGTGAAGACTGTCAACTTCCACAAGTGTGTGAAAAAACCCTACTCTTCATTTTCATGAAGTGTTTTTCTATATCAGCATATCCTCATCCTAAGCAGATTCTCTCTCTTTGATCTTTCTGTACCAACCGGACAAGGAGATAGAGAGATTTGATAAATCCCTAGCCAAAAATGGAAAAATCGCAGAAAATTGCACTTGAAGAACTGGCCATTTGGCAATCTTTTTCCCCAAAGCGAGCATTAAAACCTAATGGACAGAAGTATTTATGTAGACAGACGAGATGAGGAAATCTCTCCAGTGGCACTGAATGTGGTCAGGACTATTCTAAAGTCTCTAAGAGTGGTGACATAAACAAGTCCAGGCTAATTTCTTATCTGTGATTAATCCAAGAGCATATGGCCTATGTAATCTGCACTGAATGTAGGTGATAAGGTTTTGGCAGCGAGGGACTTGCAGGTCCGGCCTCTGTCAGAAGAGACCCATGGCATCCGCCTGTTGGGGACAACCACTGCCCGTACGGAGGCCCTGCTTCCCAGGAAGTGCCTGGACAATGCCTGCTGATGGGAAGTTGAGAATAAATCTCCTTTGGTTTTGCTTTGCTTCTGTGTGTGGCCTTTACTTTTTTTCATAAATTGCCCTTAACTCAAGCCAAGAGTTTTTCATCTTATTTTCTCCCCCTGTCCTGCTGAGGAGGGGGAGCGAGAGCAGTTTGGTGGGTACCTGGCGGCCAGCTAAGGTCAACCCACCACAAATGGTAACCCAGTGATTAATATATAGTGAACTATTAATTATTTTTAAAGCTACTAAAGCTGTTGGGTGTTTCTTAAAGGATGGCTGGCCATAACTGTCAGTTTCAATTTCTCTGAATTTCTCTGGATATGCCCAACCCATTAATGCCCATGAATTTTAAAACTGGTAAATGGGACATATCTCACTAAATGCATCATACTGTAAGAACAAATTTTCCCTATTCCCATACGAAATCTTTTCATAATGGTAGCAATACCTACAAACAGCGATTAGGCACCTGTTCTTACAGACAAGAGGAATTTATGAGCCTACTTCCCAAAACTAAAGTTTAATTTTGCTTTTCTTTTTACAGTTGCAATCACCAGTTGTGGTATTTCTTAAAACCAATAATGGACTGAGCATTCTCTTTTGTGATAATTCAACATATTAAGCACAAACACATCAGGAAACGATCTCGATGAATAATATGTCAAAATAATGCAATGCACTTGAGCTCATATTCTGCTGATGGATTTAAAACCAGTCTTTAGGAAATGATAATGTTGTTTTGAAGATGAATCTACTTATACCAGACACACTATGACAAACGATTTCTTTTCAGACCAGCAATTTATAACAGTCAGGTGGAAGACAATATAAACTTAATGAAGGTTTGAAAACATAACAGGACTGAAGGCAGTGCATCAATTTCTGAATCTCCAATCAAGAAGGTAATGCCCTTAATGGTTTTTTAGAGCTCTGCCTCTCAGAGCTATAACATTAAGTTATCCAGCTCACGCAGCTCCAATCTTTTCCAGTCTCACTTTTCTCCCCAGTGAGAGATTATGAAATCCATTTATCTTCACCCAGTAGAATACTGTACTATAGACACAAAACATGCCACTATCAAGGAAACAAAGTGCATTGGAAAGCTTTCCCATATATTTATTAACTGTTTAGTGTTTCTTTATTAGAGGAATAATACAAACTCAGCTTCTATAAATTCCCCAAGGATTCGCATATGACTGACTTAAGCGTGTTATTGCAATTACACTGTAAAAATGAGGTTTACTTTCACCTTTTTATCTAAAAAACCAAATAACGTCCAACTGGTAGCAAACAGATAGAATGAGCAGGGAACAAAGAACATGCTTAAACATCATATTGCGACATAGATGCTAACATTTCATCAAGTAATTTAAGAAAACTGTCTCAAAATAATTAGCATGCAGAAATAGCTGAATTCAATGAACACATGTCTGCCTGTACTAAGTTCAGCCACCCTGCTGTGAGAACTGTTGCCATCTTCTAAGATTCAAACATTTAAAAACCCAGATGACCAGAATTGTTCAGACACATGGCTGTCAGTTATGCTTTGTGAAAAATGGAACCTTTCCCAGAATCTAGCATCAGTTTCAATTTTTGCTTTCAATTTTTATTCTTAGTCTGTCAATTCAACAACTAACAGAAACAAACCCCATGAATTTCACATTAGGGTTCAATTTAATTAATTACAGACTAAAAAGTCTTTAGACTGAAGTCAACAAATTACTTATTTTTAAGGACCTTTGAACATAAGCCTTTATTTGCATTACTATAACACACAAGTTCTCCAGTTTTAGCCTAAAATGCCTTTGTCATACCTATCACACAAATGCAAGAACCACAGTGGACCCTGATCACTACGTACTAACATTCTAAAGGAAAAGTCATCAGATATAAAGACCAGAGGAAAGAAACAAACAATCAGTAATGACAGTATTTGCATTTTCTCTATTGTCAACATTTCAAGTCTCTCAGCAAAGCAAATGAATCCTGAAAAATAATCAGATGGTTTTGCAGGTGTGTACTGTCAGAATTTCAGTACGGACTTACTGAATGAGAGATGATAGGCAAGACAGAGCCATGCCTGCCTATCAGTCTTGAAAGTGAAGATACACAGAGCACTTGATGACTGGACAAGAGTAATCAGCAGAGCGATGCAGAATAGGATAGATAGGATAGGAAGTTTGAGAAGAAGGGTTTGTGGTTTTTTCTCTTCCGCTTTCTCCCTTCCTCTTCCTCTCTCAAGAGTCCTTGGATGAGAAGTAAAAGACAAAGGTACAGTACTGGAGGAAAAGAGTAAACAAGAGGATCAGCAGAAATGCAAGGGCGAATCCAGAGAAAAGATCACATGATCCAGACGAGTGGACAAAGTTCAACCCAGTAAGTCTGAAGATGATACCAAGTTGGGCAGGAGTGTTGATCTGTTTGAGGGTAGGAAGGTTCTACAGAGGAATCTGGACAGGCTGGATCAATGGGCTGAGGCCAATGGTATGAGGTTCAACGAGGCCAAGTGATGGGTCCAGGGCTTGGGTCACAACAACCCCACGAACACTACAGGCTCTGGGAAGAGTGGCTGGAAAGCTGCCTGGCGGAAAAGGACCTGGGAGTGTTGGCCAGCTGAATATGAGCCAGCGGTATGCCCTGGTGGCCAAGAAGGCCAACAGCATTCTGGCTTGTATCAGAAATAGTGTGGCCAGCAGGACTAGGGTAGTGATCATCCCCCTGCACTCAGCACTGGTGAGGCCCCACCTCGAGTGCTGTGTTCAGTTTTGGGCCCCTCACCACAAAAAAGACACTGAGATGCTGGCGTGTGTCCACAGAAGGGAAACGAAGCTGGTGAGGGGTCTGGAGCACAAGACTTGTGAAGAGCGGCTGAGGGAGCTGGGGGTTGGGGGTGTTTGGCCTGGAGAAAAGGAGGCTGAGGGGAGACCTTCTTGCTCTCTACAACTACCTGAAAGGAGGTTGTAGCGAGGTGGGGGTCGGTCTCTTCTCCCCAGTAACAAGCAATACGACAAGAGGAAACGGCCTCAAGTTGTGCCAGGGGAGGTTTAGACTAGATATTAGGAAAAAATTCACAGAAAGGGTTATCAAACATTGGAACACACTGCCCAGGGAAGTGGTTGAGGCACCATCCCTGGAGGTATTTAAAAGATGTGTAGATGTGGTGCTGAGTGACATGGCTTAGGGTAGACTTGGCAGTGCTGGGTTAAGGGTTGGACTTGATGATTTTGAAGGTCTTTTTCAACCTAAAAAATTCTATGATTCTATGAAAAGATGGACATGAGACAAGTGGTGGTAAACAGAACTCCTGAGAAACTTCTATATCCGTGACGAAGCAAGCCATCTGAAGAGTGGGGAATACATGAATAAATAACTGAATTCAAACACAGAAAATAAAAATCAATCTTATCTTCATGTGTACTGTTTCTACTACCAGTAGTTCCTCGGAAGGATACAACCTAGACCTCCATTATCTAGCCTGATCTGTTAGCCTGTGTAAATCACAGAATCGCAATCTGTAACAACCACCATATCTAGATCTTAGAGAACATTACAGTTGAAAAACAGAGCTGTTCCTACAGACTTGGGAGGTTTGTAATGTTCATGGCAGTGTTACTCCTGTGAACAAGGAGTGTGTTCCTCCCTTTGTGCTCCCACTCTTCAAAACTCCAAGGTTACTATTAGGCGCATCTTAATCAGAACCAATAATCTTTTGCACTTCACTTTCCCAGAGGAACAAAGGAAGGATGTGGCCAATGGGAAACAGGCTAAATGAAAATGGAAATTTAGACATTCTAAGAATTTCAACAAGTATAAAGAATTTAATGATACAAGACCAAATAAATGGGAAATTAAAACACGACAAAAAGAAATATAGC
This sequence comes from Chroicocephalus ridibundus, assembly GCF_963924245.1. NCBI lineage: Eukaryota > Metazoa > Chordata > Aves > Charadriiformes > Laridae > Chroicocephalus > Chroicocephalus ridibundus. The sequence goes on along the minus strand of NC_086291.1, from coordinate 42,229,816 downwards.
TTTTAGAATACAAAAATATTGTTCATTGAATCAATTACAATGAAGAACAGCTTCCTAAAAGAGGCAGCACTGTCTCTTATATGTTCCATTCAGGAACTTCGTTTTAAAATATTGGGTTAACATATAGTTTAACTGATGATTTTTGCAAAACTGGGGAAATAAGATAGCCCTCATTAATCTGATGAACCACCCCTCTGCCCATCTTTAAAAGCCAAGCAGATGCCTGTTTATAGTAATAAGTATTACGTAACAGCTTAATATCTACCTCCTTGCATAGAAGGAAACATAATGGTACGCTTTGAACATTCCTAAAATGCTGAAATGTAAAATTATCTCTAAGAAAATGTTTTTCAGAATGCACTCATAAGAAAGACATTTTAAGAAGATGTACATGTATAAACTTTTCACCTACAAAAAGGACTTAAAAACCTAGACTCAAAAGCTGCCCATGTGTTTGCTCGAACACTACTGGAAACGTGAAAAAAAATTTGGTTAACTAATCTTCGGTAAAGTATGAAACACAGTTTTAACGTTCCTGTTTTCCTTTTTGAATTGTGAGATAGGAAATAAGCAAAAGACTATCATTATCAACAATGAGACAATTATGACAATCCCTGGAGGTCATAACCTTTTATAAACATTGAGACACCTTCAAGAATCCCTTTCTCATACGCAGAGGACTTGGGTAATAATGACAGATGCTGCAGTCATGCGGAAATTCAGCATCTGTCTCAAAACTCCCATGGATGTGATCTTCCTAGGCAACATCAAAATTAATACTTTTGTGTAAATTTGTGTGGTCATATTTTCAGCTGAATTAAGGAGGCACATAGTATAGAAACTGAAGTTGAGGGTAGGAAAGCCACAGAGACAGAGTTCATAAAATATTTGGCCGAAGTTCCCTTAATCCTTCTCTCTCAGTTGTGCAAATGCATGAGGGGATGACTTTATGTGGACACAGCTGTCTGGAACAGTCAAAAACCTGTACAGCAACTAAAGGATCTGGCCAGTAATACTTCAGGGCCCTTACTCATTTACCAATTGTTTCTGAGACGTATACCATTTTTAGTGAAACCAAAACTATTTAACTCTACTTGAAGTCTGTTTCAGCATGCTTAGTATATCTAACAGTTGAGATTTCCTCAAAAATAACATTTCATAACTGTTTTATTTCAAAGCACTATATAAAAACATGTCAATCTTTAAACTTTTTTTGCTAAAATTAAAAACAAAGTCTCATGTCAGCATTCTATCAATTAATTGTGGTGGGGGGTTATTTTTAAAATGACCTCATATGTCTCTATTTAAAATCATTATAGAAGTGGAAATATACATAATTTAAATGATTTATAATTGTGTTAAAAAAAACCTATTTGAAACACAAATAATGCATTTGGACTTTCTATAGCTTTCTATTTTCCAGAAATTTTTATCTTTGTTTAGGATCAAAATGCCAAGTAAAAATAGAATCAAATTATAAAGAATTAAAAAAAATAAAAACCCCTCTATGCATTTCTTCAACTCTGCACAGATATACACCAGCAGATCTATGTTTCCTTCATATTTCTGGGTTTCCGTGGTTACCTGGGTTTTTTACTTTTTTGCACGAGAAATTAAAAAAAAAAATTAATCAGAAAAATACTTATTCTGCCACATTCTATAATTTGCTTCTTCATGGTAGCTTTAAAATATCAATGTAAAAGAGCAGCATGATTCTCATGCCCTGGACAACATTAGGGATGTCATGTTATCAGGAGGGTCTATAATCAGAATGACCTACTCTGCTATACTTTAGAGCCATATGGACAGTGATCAGCACTTCCCAGTTAAAATGGTTGAGCAATAATTTTTTAATTCTCGGACCCCTGACGGAGGCCAACAGTGCACAGGCAATGATAAGGCTTTTAATGCATGCAAATTTGCAAGGCATGATGCATTTAATAATCCCTCATCTGAGTAAGTTGTAAAGAAGCCAGCAGGAGGAATAATTAATTTACATTAATAGCTCTCAGTGTGGTTTGCTGTAGTGCCTGAGTTAAAAAAAAAAAATAATATGGAGAGCTCGAAGTAAGAGTTCACTCTGCAACAGCTATTTGCATTCTGATTCTCTAAAAACCTGTAAGTGCATAATTAGATATCAAACACTTGGTACATTTAACAGAAAGCAAGATGTGCCAACAGCAAACTATAGTAACACAGCAATTTGCCAAAGAGTGGCAAAAACTGTTTTTCACAGGCGTTGAGTTTACAATTAGGGAATCATTTCAGAGTGAGTCCTCATTATCCTGCACAATGGCAACTGATGGATCATTCTCATAAAAAGTCTTTTGAAGTAAAAATAGTGATGGAATAATTGTATCACAATGTGATACACCGTGTTTAATCGCATGGAGTAATGCAAAGTAACGTTAGCCTCATGAACTTCGTGCCCTTTTAATACCACCTTGAAAACTACAATAAGTAAGAAGAATTCTTACGTGAAAATATGGTTAGCATCTACAACAGCTATTATCCTTCTGTTTCAACAGTTTAGTCTCTAAATTTCATTTAGATCACATTTAGTTGCACCCTAACACTTTGTAATCAGCAGATACATTGTCTTCTGATAAATGAAAATTATGATAAAGCAGAATCTATCTATAGATAAAAGTCCCACAGAAATAACGTCAAATAATTCTACTTAACACATCACCTAATTTTGAGCCAGAATAGCTGTATATTGCATGGTAGCTTATATTAGAAATTCACAACATCATAATTCTATTAATAGAATAACATGTGACTCAAGATATGACTCAATGTGACCATATATGAACAAAGTTGCAAAGTAGTGCATTTAGTTCAGAACACCCAGTTTTAAGTGCTATGAGAACTCATTTCCTTATTTCGATTCTCCATGTGGCAGGCTGTGTTTTGCTTTCCACTATGGAATAAGTTATATAGAACTCACTGTAATAGGCGCTATTTTCAGAACACAAACATTTTATATCATCTGTTGAACCACTGCAGTAGTCAGTGAGTTAAATGGAAACATTCAGGAATTGCTTTCTAAGGAAAACAATATGCTTACAACCTCTTCTACATTAATGACGGTTGCAGAGGGCTCAATTACATTTTCCTACCTACAGTAAATATTATCTTAATGGGATATAGCGTTAAAGGGGAATCAGAAGGATGAAAGTGAAAGATGTGACAAGGCAGGGTCAGGTAGGTTTCTCTAAAGGAAAAAATGTTGCAAAGCATCTACACTAGAAGAAAAAGTAATGGTTAGTTAACATCTCCTGACTTATGTTTTATTTCCTTTGTCTTTTGTAAAGAAATATGAAGTGAGGAAACGGGTGTCAGGAATGCTAACAGTCTTTACAATGCATGATGAATGTTGAGCATGCCTTTTGGTTACATGGAAAGAATCATCTCACCAGCTGCGTTCAGATATATACATGCATGCACACTCAGGGAAATACAGACTTTTTTTAACATAGGGGTGTACTTTATTATGCTGCTCTTCTTTTCCAACCACTGTACTTTAGCATGCTTTTCCTACTCCTGAAGGTACGACTAGCAGCAAAGATGTTCAAGGGACAATGAACCAAGCTAATTAATGACCTCAGGGGAAGACAAACAAAATCCTTCTAGGTAGAGAAGTTTTAATTCCACCAAGTTTTCTAACCTATTCTTAAACAGTGGGACTTTTTTTTTTTTTTTTTTACTCCCTATGCTTTTTCACATGTTGATTTCATTACCAGTCACCTCTCCATCTTTCAGACACTTCCCACTGCACATGACCTTTTGCAAAAGGAAGAACAGTAGTTCTCATACATTACCATGCTGTGTCTCAAGGTGCAGAAAGATCTCATTATCTGTTCCACACCAGTTTATAAACTCTGATTATTCATGCAACGACACGAGTGGAGCTGCACAAATGTGAGAGATCATGTCACAGACCTTATATTCATTAAGTTTCATTTTATTGTAGCATTTATTTAATTTGTTTTTTACTTTTACTTTTGTCAACTAGTGCTTAAACTGCCTCATCTCATCTGAGACTACTGTTACAAGTGGAATATCACGTATATTCTAAGGTCTAGAATGCACAGATGTTTTTGAAAAACATCAAACATTAAGGAAAATGAGAATGGTTCATTAAAGAATATGAGAATGGCTCATGGAATGGTTTGGGCTGGAAGGGACCCTCAAAGATCATCTAGTCAGGGCAAGAACACCTTCCCCTAGGTCAGGCTGCTGAAGGCCCCATCGAACCTGACGCTTCAAGGTCACGGTGGGCGGGTCACATGCGGCTTCCCACCCTTTGAACCGGCTGTGGGGACGGCGGGACTGCCACCGCCCCTGTGGCCCCCCCCCGCACCCCCGGTCCCCGACCGCCCTCGGACCCACCGGACCCGGCGGCCTCGCGCCCCCTCACGGCCACGGCGGCGGCTCCCCGCGGCTTCCCGCCCCCGAGCCGCCCGCGCCACACCCCCGCCTCTCGCGAGACCCGCCGCCTCTGCCTCAGGCGCGCCCCCCCTCAGTTACTTCCGGCGCCCGGCGCCGCCCGCGGGGCTTCCCCGACAAGTTGCTGTACCGCAACTCGGGCTCTAAAATTTTATCCTGGAGGGATAAGTATCACATTCGTATTGTTAGTATATTTGCTTGTATTTTTAAGTATTAGTATTGCATTCATATAAAGCACAGGTGCTGAACTGGTATATATTTCTTTTAGGCCCTTCTAACATGCCCAGTAGAACGGTATGTCAGACATCAAAGCTGCAGGGTTGGTCTACACCACTGATTTTTCATAGAGGATCTATAAGATTATAATTCCTTCTAATTTTTTATTCCACAGTTGAGTAGCTATGTCAGTCTTTTCTTACAGTATTTCTAGAACCATCCCCCGCCGAAGCACTGTGCTCATGTCAGCATCAGTGGAGCCATCTTTACCAAAGAGGAGCTACAGAATGAGGGTAACAGCATAAAGTTTCTTTACAGATCCCTCTCAAGCCTAGAGTAACACATCCTGATGGCGAGGCACCCATGAACAGTTCGGTCCCCGTCCTCTCCAAGAGGGACGACACACCTGCACCTCCATGAACAGAGGCTGCATTCCAGCAGCGCCGGTGCGTTAATGGCAGCAAGAGAAAGAAACATTTTGAAAGGTGGGGGCCAGTCATTAGCCTTCATCTGCCAGAAGGTCCCTGTTTTTTCATTAAGGAAAATGCACCAGCCACAAAATTCCGAAGTAGTACACTGAATTCTGAACAGGAAACTTGTGAACTACACACAATGCCCATCTGCTTGTCATGGAGTAGGTGACTATCACTGATCCAGGAAGAAGAGAATGGATTAAGAAAAACTGTTTCTCTTCTATAGGGATAATACTGTCATGTTATCACCCAGTCATTTTGAGAAACAGAAACCTTCATACAGCTGTACAATGCCTCACAATCACGAGCGTTTGTATGGGACCATAACCACCTTCATACCTCCCAGAGGGGCACTAGGGCTTGACCAAGCAATCCAGGAGCCTTCTGGTATGAGTCAAAACCAACATCTTAGCGTAGGTGACAGTAAGACAACAGAGGTGACAATAAGACAACTACAAGATACGCTCTGTTGGACTTGCTACAAGCAAAAATCATCTTTAACATCATCAGAGAAGTAAGGAAGACGAACAGTAGAACTTTGAGGGGCAGGGGCAACCTGGAGAGTACCAAATGTGACTACAGTGCTCTGTAGATAGTGAAATCACAAGACAGGACGGAGAAAGCACTGAAGGATGCCATAGAGTGAGATGATGATGCAAAAGTACGCTTGTCTGAACACATACATTTAAATTCCTGGGAAACAAACTGAACCAAATAAACTATAAGCCTTCTATAAACTCCTACTTTCAGTAGAATCTAATTTAAAAAGCTAACACAAACACAGCTAATTGCATTACATTAATACTAATTTCAGTTAGTGTTCTTAAAAGCTATTCTTAAAGGCTTTATGAATTTTTGTATCATACTAGAAAGGATTAATGTGAAAGAAGTTCTTTCTGATTCTGTCCCATTTACTCCATAAATACTGGATATTGCTGTAGATGAGGCTGGTTGAGTGTTGAGCTATCGTAAATAGCCAGAGAAGAAGGATCTATACCAGCTAGCAGTCAGATAGGAATACCCCACTAAATGTAGTGAGCAGTGATGTGCAGAAAGAATCACCTATCACACCTATGAATTGATGGATGGAGGATATCAGTATAACTCATTTACAGAAGAAAAATTTGCATAATTTAATTCTTATTCCGTTGTAATATGAAAGATTTTTTGGCATATGGGTCAAGTTTTGATTCATAAAATTGAAGTCAGAGCTGTATACTTTGCAAACCTACTAACTCAGCCTTATGCATGCCAAAGAACTTCAGTTTTGCACATTCTATGCAGAAGGCATCCGTATTTAAATGTCAAATAACAGAGAACCTATTGCATCCTTAATTAAGTTGTTCAAAGGCTAAACTGCTCTCACTCTTGTAATATCTACATCTTTTCTGTTGTCTGAATTTAAGTTTTACTTTTACTCGGGGATCTTTTCCCCCCTTTTTCTTCTGGATTAGAATTGATCTCCTTACAGTGGTATTAGAAGACTATCATCAGTTCATCTCAGGCATACACAAACTTTAAGTTCCTAACTTCTACTCATGTTTTTGCTGGCCTAGACTACTTCTTTTTGCTCTTTTCTGCATAGATTTCAAGCGTGGTCACCTTTTTCCTAAAATGGATTTGCCATTATAGTAGCCATCTCTCTAATGCAAGATACACATACATTTTTTTCTAAACTGCAAGTTACTTTTCTTGCAGATTGATTTCTTGTTATATCTCTAAATGAATATTTTAAAAGCATTTGTCATATAACAGTAATTTATCAAAGTAAGATAATTAGATTCAAATTCCTTGTGGTAGGATAAGAAAAAAAAGAAACTTAAATCAACAGTAAAAAAAAGTTGGGTTTCCAACACAACCAAACTATAGAACAGAGCCAAATGCCAGACTCTACTGGTATTTTACAATGGAATAACTGATTATAAGAAGATTCTGTAGAAGATCAAGAAAATTACAATTTGATAGTCCATGACAACCAAGAGACTATAATTACTTTGTAGTGTTCACCTCAATGCTAAATATTAAATGCAGGACATGAACCGAATTTGTAGCAAGAGACTAAGCAAAAGAATTTGAAATATATCCTGATCATTTGGTTTCCCTTTACCATACAAACTACTAAAACCGTAACTAATTCTACAAATACAGCACTAGACATTGCACTGAAGTGATTCACATGCTTATATATGGATGAAACAGCACCATCATCCTACCTCTGGTTGCCTCGAAAGGAACTGTGTTCCCAGGCAAGACTAAGGAAGTTAAGCGTATATAAATAGCACTCAAGCAAAATCATATCTTTCACTGTGAGAAAGCTGGAGGCATAGTGTTCTTAAAGGGAAGTCACAGAACACTGAATTTATTCCCTGCCTCACGCCTCACTGTGTTACAACTTGGAATTAGCACCTGAAGGCCTAACCTAAAATACAATAACAATTATTCCTTAGTCCTTGAGGCTCATCCGCGTCACAGAACATTGTTGTTCTCCAAAGTTTTTGCATCAGGAGACAAACTGCAAAGGTGAAGTTGAAGGCTTGCAGATGGTTTGGGAAGGAATGGGGGAAATGTTCCTGGTTTCTGGTATTCAGCTGAGGAATAAAAGTAACGTTTGTAGATGAGCCCAAAGCATGTGACTATACCAACTTACCAGCATTAGGGGAAATAGATGTTATACCGTTGGGATGGAATAGCAAGTTGGGAAGCAGATGACAGAAAGAAAAGTTGTTGGTTTTTTTTTTTTAACATAGGCTAACATACGGTAACCAAGTACCATGATTTTAAGGAGAATTTAACAAAAAAGTTGCTCTTAGATAAACTATAAAACTTTTAGGTACTTTTTTTGCATGATGCTTGAAACCAAACTTTGAACCCCAATTTGACTTCCAAAGTAGATGAAAATCTAGATGAAAATGACAAAACCCAGAATCTTCCGTTTCTCTACCTCTGCAAATCGATGGCACCGAATGCATTTCGGTAATTCTGAAAAGCCTGGACGAAACTGCCCCTGCTCCTTATAGTGACTCGTACCAGCTCATCTTGAAGCACAGCCTATTTAAATTTATCTCTCTATTCAAATACCATCAAATTTGTGGCAACATTCTACTGAAAGTTCAGTCATGGAAAAGTCCAAGTGGTCAAAGAGTTGCCAGGATCACCTCAGGATCCAACCCAGAGCCCAGTGAAGGCAGTCACCGATTTCCAAAGGCTCTGGATGTAACTCGCAAAGAAACTGAGGCGTACAGAGTATTACGTTAGGTAATCTTAAGGAAAGGTTAAAGACAGACACATTTATCTCTACCACTGAATAAAATAAACCAGGAGTAAAAATATATCAAAAGAAGCAGCTTTAGTAGACATTTGTTCGGCCCTCTTTCTGTCATGATCCAAACTGAAGTAAATTACAAAGGCAATTATTTTCAAACATATGTTCTTTATCTTTTGATCCTTTTAACAGGAAAAGCCTATTTCTTGGGTTTGTACATTTCTAAAATACATGTTATACTTTTAGTCTTAAATTTCAATATGTATTTTTATAATGGTTATGTACATAGCTTATGTCACCTTGCTTTAAAACTGTTTCTTCAAAGTAAGTAGTCAAATTATTACTAAGAAACATTATGATGCTTTGCTTCTGGCACAAATACTCTTTTTCAACATTGAAATCTGTACTTTCATCACAGATTTTTGTAACTAAATTAATTTCCAGTTTTTATCAGCCAAAAAATTTGGCTACCTCATTTGATTATAGTGTATTAGCACACAACTTTGGTTTCACTTGGGAATTCTTGAGAAAAAATAATGGGTCATTTTTCAGACAAGCACAATAGAATCAACTAAGATTTGAAACTGAAATAGAAAAAATACCCTTCTCTTCTGTCTTTTGAAGTGTTCTCAAAACCATTCCTGTCATATTGATGATCCACTTAAACTTTCTCATCTCAATCTGATTACTTTGTTCACACTGCTTCAGAGATTAGCCTGAAAAAAGATGGTTTAGCCATACTGTTCAGCAAATGCCAAGAGCTCATCTTCATAACATCAGTGCTATGTGATTGTTTCCTTACATCGTATTTCCACAAGTGCAGGATTATAAAGCCTACTGTAAAATCCACTTATTTCACTATTACGAAAGGGAACTTTATTACCTACATGCATTTTTATCAGCTGAGTTTACTAAAAACACTCAAAGAAAAAGTGTCCATATTCCATTCTTACAGCCAATCTAATTAATCGTAAATCTCAGGGCAGATGGAACTGTCGTACAGGCTTGGAAATCTCTGTGATACTTCCAAAAGCATTGCATTTGCTGTTTTGTGATACTGCAAACCAAACAAAAATGGCTTGGTATTCAAGTTCAATTTTCATGTTTATGTTTATAAATCTATTCTGCCCTCAATGTTTTCTATTTTTCTCATTATTTGGCTTAAAGGATAAGTTTGACTAGGATTAAGACAGCTGTGTTTTGAGCATTACCAATTGTCTTCAGTTTAAAGTACTTAGACTTGATCCACTATGGTATTGGTAGTCCATCATGAATACTGGGATAGCAGGCTGCCACCATTCCTCTTGTTGTAATTTTTCTACCCATATTTTGCTTTTTATCCGCTTGCACATCCCAATGCAGTATTTACTTCTAGTTTAAATGCTGTGATGGCCAGTCTTATTCCTGTAGCAAACTGAACAGCCAAGGTTTGGGCAGAGGGTCGAGGCTGGAATAAATAATGCCCTGAACAGAATCCTATTTTACAGTGAGCTGTATATTTTATAAATGTAATGCTGCATTGTTATGATTCTGAAAAAAAAAAAATCCCTGTACAGTCAGATATGCTTCTGCAAACTGTGTTTGTATTTTTTTTTATTTGGTCTTTGCCGTGCATCTTTCACAAGTTCCTTTTAGTAATAGAACATCAGGTTCAGATCACACATAAAACTGTATCACTACTATAAAACTTAAGCTGACCAAAGGCAAAAGATATTCTTCATTATTTTCAGGACTTGTCCGGGAATTTTGACTTAAGTTCTTAGACAATGGAAACAGACTACACCAACCCAGAGGAGATGCAAGTCTAAAGAGAACCTCAGAGTCTAAACTTGCCTAATATGTCCTCTAGCATTTATACTGCACCTGCTCAAAAACACCGTCTACTGGTCCTCATCAGACACCATATCAGTAACACCTTTCTAGCTACGCAGCACAGCTAAGGTCAGTCCGTTGAACAAAGCGAGCAGAATGGTAATTTACTGCAGAGGAGTCCCACATTCATTGCTGTCTGTATTCTATCTGAAGCTGTTATTTCATAGTCACGATACTGTCTATGCAGTGTTTAATCATTCCTCTCCCTCCAATGATTTCACTTTATTCAGAGTATTTCCATTCACATACAAAATATTTCCCCTTGATTTAATAATGAAAATAAAATTAAAAATAAAACTTCAAAATTAAAAAATAAAAATTAAAAAAATAACACTAGAAATAAAACCTAAAAACTAAAGCCACCAAATTGTAAAGACAACCAGGGCCTGAAAACCTAGCAGTTTCTCTTTAAATATTTCAGTAACATATTCATTGATTAAAGTATTTCATACTCAATTCTGTGTGATCAGCAGAATTACCATTACTCATAGCATCACTCATGCTGAATCACAAAACGCTAAGGCTATGGAAAAAATTAAATTTGTATTGGCTTTTAAGCATTAATACTGAAGTAAACGCTTCAGCAGTAAACATTTCAGCTAATCTGCAATCTTTTCCATAATCTGAGGAAAAGTAAATGCTCAGGAACTGTTTTCAGGGATTTTGTCCATATTTTAGAAGAATCAGAATTGCAGACATTTCTGTTCATCTGCTTTTACACTAAAACTGACAGCCATGGCAATTTTTCCCAAAGTTTAAGTCTCTCCATTCCGTTCCAATGATAGATGTCAGCACTTTTAACTTACCCTTATAAGTGAGTTTATAAAGCTCTAAAAATAAAGAAAGAAAAATCTGGAATTTCTAAGCACATTCCTATTTTTACTTTTTGCTGCCTGACAGTAAGAAAATCTTCCCAAATTACTTCAGTGGGGCCTTAGAAATTTTAGTAATTTGAAATTTTAAGCATTTTAATAATTTGAAATTTTACAGATATACACCAAAGGAATTTTAAAATAAAACTGTAGAAATACACTCAAGAGATCTAAGTTATTTACATCCCTTTTGACACTAAACTACCTTATTATTTCTGAACTGCCTCGTACCAGTAGAATCTCAGAAACTTAACAGCTATGCTGGAGACACAGATCTGTAACAAAAACTGCAGCTTGAGCAGTGCTTAATCTATACCAACATCAGCACGTGCGCACTCGGTTATGGCAGCCTCTGTTTGTGTAGGGGGACACATATTTCTGCTAAACCATCTAGCGTGTGCCCTGTGTTGAAGCTGTCCCAGTTCGTGTCACACAGCCATTGTGTTTCAGCCAAATAGAATTTTTGCTGTTCACATCAACAATATTAGAATTAAATCCTTAAGATGAGAAGGTACTTTAGGACTTCCGTGAAGTCCCAAGGAAGGACTGTAGCGAAGCTCTGTAAACACAACAAGAAACATTATTCTTTCCATTTCCCTGACACGGAAGATGAAAAAGAGAATACTCTCTTGTAATAGGATCGTTCTGTAGGTTATTTTTCAAATGTTCCCAGAATCAATTCTTGATTCTGATCTAACCTTATTATTTCAACTCCCAACAATACTTAAATAAAATGTTTACAAGATGGAGCGCATACATTGTTTCTAATTATCTTACAATTACCTAGTTTGAAGTTAATTACATCCTCGGTCAGGACAACCCAGTTCACTACCACTAATTTACCTCAATTATTCAAATGGATTTAATTGATTTTTAATGCATTACTCAAATGCAAATAGATCAAGGCCGATGTTTTCCTTTTGCAAGAGGAACTCTTAGATTGCTTATGATTTGCATAACTTTGTGAAGACTTTTCTTCATTAAAAATAACGACAACAAATTTTGAATGAGCTTGCTATTAATAAAATGCCCTTACTTTTCACATTTCAGGCTCAAAGCCCAACCTTGCAAATAGCTGAGCACTTTTGGCAAAGCTTGCTAACAGTGTCAGAGGACCGTATCTTTCCTTCATAGTGGTCTTCAGCTTTTTCAATTTGTGGAAGATAATAAATTTTACAGTGGAGAGGAAGTCCTTGTATAGCAAACAGAAGCACAGGTATGCTTTACAGAGATTTTATTGTACATGCCTTACAGGAGCAAGCAGGCCAGATCAAAACCCATTCCTCAGAAATTTGTCAGCATGCAACTTTGATTTGCAACTCTCTAGAAGAAAAAAAAAAAAAAAAAAGTAATAGTCAGGTGGAACTCAACCCCAATGTCCAAATCTGTTGATGACTCAGCTAAACCCCATTAAATTAATTTTGCTGTATTATGCCAAAATTCTCATTTTCAAAGTAAGGGTAATTTATGAAGCAGACAGAGATGCTGTGATGAACAACACTGACAGAGCAAGTGCTACTATTGATGAATTAGCTGTAGCAACAGATTCTTAAAAACAAAAACAAAATTTAAAAAATGCCATTACTCTAGAAACAGTATTCCATTCACCAGGATTTGCATTGGCACTTTGATAACAAGTTCATCAAACTCTGCATTTCTTTAGAGGGAACAGAGAACAGCTTGTCTCCATAGTCTATTATAATTACCACCAAACTGCACTGGAAACTTGGCAATTTTGAATTTCATAACACCCATGACTGACATTCCTAATTAATACTATTGTTTTTCTCCTCTGGCTGAATTTCCTGAATGCCAACCTGCATAGCAAACACTAAAAACAGACATTAAAGAAAATAACATCAATGTTAATCTCTAGTACAAATATATTAAATGTCTCAGTAAAGTGTACAGAAAAGGACAGAATTTCTATAAATAATGGATCATTGCAGTCTGATAATCTTTATCCTCCTACGCTAATAAGATGATAATCTTTCTCCTCCTGTGTCCTTGCCTTTGAATTTCAGTGCTGCATTGGCTAAAGTGCAGTACCAGCTCTCCTTGTCATCTTGCTTTGAAATTTGTAAATGAAAGAACCTTGCAAAAGTAGAAAGCAAAAATGGCCTAATGAAGATACAATGCAAAACACTCTGCTGCATTAGTCCTTGATTAAGCCCAGTACCAAATTTTTTTCCTTTTTATTATTTTAATGTAGATCTAAGGCCAGGAAAATTCATAAAGTTATGTATTTGGTTCACGTTGGTTCACTCTGGGCACATTTCTAACATGCAGTAGCGATCACGGATCTCCAGAGTATTCCAGCCTAACTCCAGACACAGAATCAGCATATTCAAAGCAACATCAAGACCAAGCTGACATCTCTCCACACTTCAGTTATGAGCAGAGCTAGTATTTATTTCTGCGTAGCACTGTACTGAACAATACGGATAAGAATATTAATTGTTACTGATTTCATGGCCAGAGATTGTGTGACAAGATAGGAAAATATTTAATTCACTAAAACTTAATTTGCTTTGGGAAATGTTAAACTTGCATTTTTATCTTCCATTTCAAAATAGCATTTTTGATGCAATTTGGGGAAAAAAATGAGGGAAAGGAAGTAAGAAGGATAATGGGAAAAGGAAACAGAATATTAAAGGTCATCTGAAAACTATTTTACTTATAAATACTGTATTGGTTTGGTCTCTCAAATGGGCCAAAACCCATTACATTTAAGCTGAACTCAAAGTATCCTACAAACCCATGATGTCTTGGTTTCCCTGTCCCTGAGGCTGGATAAAACAGAATCATTTTGCTGATATTTGGTTGTAGACAACTACCTTAACTTGATGTGGCCAAGATCAGTTGGAAATCAGCAAGAGTTAGGTTTAATTTCCCACACAGACTTTCAAGCAGGCCAGATACTAACACCTCTAAGTTTTAGATCCAAAATTTAGAATATTGGTTTTGACATATTTAAACTGAAATAAAATGAAAACCAACATAATGGTGACTCTACCGTACGTATTCTATACATTGATCAAAAATGTTTGAAGTAGAATACTCTACATACAAATTACATTGACAGCCACTATCAACATACAGAAACACGTAGATGATACGCTTAACTACATGTATTTCTTTTCTAAATTGGACAGTTTGTCAATGCTAGATCCATGGTCACATATCTCCCAATAAAAGAAATTTGATAAAACTTTGATGTCTGTCTCTTTGAACTTATGATCTAAAGAGTTAAATAAATTTCTAGCTACAGTGAAGTGGAAAGGACTGCAAAGCATTTAAATAGAGACTTTAGTTTAAATGTTGGATGATGGAAGTGTGTGTGGAAATCTTACTGTGTCTTCTAACTCTGTAGACTGCTTTCAAATTTCTCACTTCCATGAGAACCAACAAAACCAAAAATAGAATAGCATGGCTTGGAAATGGCATTCAGAAATGGATGCAACTGTTGGAGTCTGTTCTGCAGTACTATTCAGTGAAACTAGTGTATGTATGATTGATTGCAAAATCTGTTCTTTTGTAGACTGGGCAGAAAATGGTGTGGGTTTTTTTTTCTAGTCCATGAAAGTGTTGAAGATATCAAAATGTGTTTGCCTACTGAATCTCAGTAAAATGTCAGAATTTTCAATGCACTGAAGTTGTTAGTTTAAGTCAATTGGTATGCTTTGTTAAATAGTTTTTATATGCTTTTGACTTATATTTTAGTTTTTCTTTTTTAAAACATGTTTCTAAATAGAACTGAAATTTCAAAATAGAATAATTAAATAAATGGGGGCAGGGGGGGAGATGCCAGTTTGAAAATATATAGAATAGAGAGGATCCTTTCACAACTTAAAACTTTTCTTTAAAGTGTTCTGGGTTGGGAGCGTTACTGTAGCGAGTTCTCTTGTTTCTGGTTTCAAGTTCTGCAAATTGTTATTTTTGGTTGAAATGGCTTTACAGAAATTTCTAAACATGCCTGTTTGCTTCACTTTTGAATCATATAAGAAAAGCAGAGAAGTGCCATATACACTTAATCCTAGTAACTGCTTTATCCATAACCTTGCAAATATCAAGCCGAGCGTCCATCTACAGATTTTGTTTTGAACACATTCCTTTTATCACAAGGTCATTCAGTCATACAACATTCAAAGACCAAAAGCCTGTGCATGCCAGAAGTCTTTTTTTCTTTTTTTTTTTTTTTTTTTTTTTTTTGTCTGCAATGTCATCTTCATCAAAGTCTGGAAAGAACTTGGAAGAGGCTATAGTCCCCTGGTAGCCCTGTTTTTCGTGGTGTGTGGTTTGAGAAATGCTTTTATCAGGAAAAGTGTCACAAAAATTTCTTTATGATCCCCATCAAGTTCTGTGCTTTGGTATCAATACATTCCTAGAAACATTGGCACTGCTTGAATATTTCTCTAGTAAAACTTTGACAGCCTTGAGCCTGTGGCAGTTCTAATGATCTTTGTCTTATCCCTTTCACCTCATGACACATTTTACCCTTATACTTCTCTCTTGATATTGGTGCATCCACAGTCCCTTTTCTGCAAATTCCTCTGAAAAACTCCGCGGCTGACAGCAGCCTCTCTCTTTCCTTATTCTTTTGGATGTGCTATGGGAGATGTACTTCTATGTGGCAGAGACAGACTGTCCCTTAAGACCTCTTTGGTGGCTAGATCACAACAAGAATGACAGACGTGACACTAGGGACAAGAATACATTTTCATTGGGTTCTGCAGAAAATATTTATAATTCAAAAACATTCTTTTTTGATTTGGTTGTGAGACAGAGACCAGACTCTGTACCCCAGGATTTACTGGCTAGAAGACTTCAAGACAGTGAAATGCCACATGAAATAAAAAAAAAGTGAATACAAGGTGTAATACCAGTAATGAAACAAACCATTAACAACAACAATAATAAACCATCACTGTTTCAGCCTCTGTTCCTTTTGCCCTTTCTGCCTTTCTCTGCTCTTGTCCTGTTTTCATTTTCTCCTTGCCTCCAATGGTTCTTTCTAACATTAATCCTTCCACTTATTCCATCAGGATTTTTAATGTATTTATCCAAAGGTATATGAAGTAGAAGCTTTTTTTGCCTTTTGTCTTCTTAGAACAAAATGGACTGTAACTGTATATATGAAAAATACCTGTAGTCGAATGCACAATGTTTTCAACATTGGCTGGGAAATGCCCTTAGCCAACAAAAGTAATATGATTACAATATGTCCTGGATGCCTGGGGAAAAGCGGCAAAACTAAGGGAAAGGATATAATGTGGAAGGATGTGAAATTGTTCCCCTGACAAATGTTTTACAAGAGAAAAGAGATTCAGTAAAATAAGGAACTATTCTGGGAACACAATTCTTCAGGAGAGTGTTTCACTGTTAGATGAAGATAAATAAGAGGACTGAGAGGTTACAGTTTTCAGAGAAAACTATTGTTTCTCAGTATTACAGTGCCAGTAGAAAAGAAAAAAGATGTTGGAAAGCCACAGGCCACCGACATTCCTACCGTGATAAGGAGGCTACTTGGATTAGACTGGACTACAGATAAACCTGTTGTAACTCCAGGGAGAAGATATACAGTTACATGGAGATAGCAGGAAGTTTTTTCACTGAAGTAGCATAATAAGCATCTCCACCAAATGAACCTATTGGAGAAGAAACAGATGAGAAACAATAGGATAAAAACGAATACTTCTTTTTCAAGCAGCCATGAGAAATAAAAGGAACAACCAAGGGAGAAGGAATATATGGACCTGCAGGAGATAATCAAGACAGACCTAAATCATAAAAGACAGCACTACCAAGTAACACAAAAGGATGCCAGTAAAGATCTGTGCATATCCGAGCTTATTCTTAAACTTTCTTGCCCATGCTAGATTACAATTAGAAATCAGGATTTAGATAGCCAAATCTTTTTCCTCAGTAAATGGATATAAATCTGTAGTTAATCTGACTGCTAGAAAGACTTTTAAACAGAAGACTTCACAAAACTGTAACCATGGCACAGTAACTAGCACCTTTTCTCAGGGACACTGCAAACCACCTTAGAAATCACCAGCAGAAAGCAATGAAGCATGAAAAATATGACCATCCACATGAACACGGTCCTAACTCAAAGTCTCATAGTAAGCTAAATGTGTACCATATAGATTTTTTTATATATAAGCTAACATTTAAAATGCTAATACAAATGGCATGCAGAGAAACATGTACTTGTAATACACAATGGCATTCTAGAAACTCAGGGAATTTACAGTTCTTTTGTTTTGAACCCGATGTATGTGTTAAAACCAGTACCTGTTGCACGAAGTCATGTTCAGGGTGCAGCTTTGCTCAGCTTTGACTAAATGCTCCACCTTCTTCCCTACTGTATTTCACCCATTTGCTGATCATGTATTAAACTGCTTCTTCAATTTCAGAATGCTAGCTGCATTCTGTGAAAATTCTGTTTTCATTTGCCTGTGTTCAGGTGTAGGAATATGTCTGATCAGCTTGGTATCTCTCTGCTGTATGTTATTACTCTGTATTATCATCTTTCTAGATACACCCTGTTCATCTCAGTCTCATTCACCCTTGCAGGCACTGTTTCTATCTCAAGAGATAATTTGTTACCATTTACAGATGCTTACTTTATCATTTTAGCTTCAAATAGTTATTTTGAGCATGTTCTCTGCGTTGTGTATGTAAAAAGTCATGAACTGTAGTAAGAAACATGTTAGTTCTGAATACAGCAAAGACTTGAATTCAAGTTAACTCCATAGTCTAACAGGGAAAAAAAAAAAAGAGAGAAAAAATCAAAATACTACAAAAATTATTTAATGACACACACAAAAAAAATACTTGTAAAAACCTGTGCAAGTATACATTACTGTGCACTTAAGGACAAATATGCCTCTTAGACATGGGAGCCATTACTTCATTTTTATTTCAGATACAATGTTTTTATGCAAGTGTCAGTTATGATAATACAGGCTGACGGTCAGGTCTGAACTGTCACCACATTCAACAGTGTTTCCTTCAGAAAGCTCCATTGTGTAATATGACAGTTAAACACTCTCCGCTCTCATGACAACTGCACTTTGGGGAAGAATTGGGCTTTTAAAAATTATCCATTTAATATAATCTTTTGAAAGTATCTATTTCTAAAAAACCTAGAGAGAAGCAATTGTGTTGATAGGGATCATTTCTTCTATGTTCAACACTATTGAAATCTCTGCTGCTATGGGAATTATGGTTCTTCATGGCTAATCACAAGGGCAGCAGTAGCCTGGGTCTCTCTATTCATGACAAGAGACTGTTAATCCTGAAGTGTTCACTGGCTTGACTACCTTGAAAGCCAGAGAGAAATGCATTCAAGAATGCAGTACCACAAACTGGGAGACAAATTTGCTGTAGCTCCTAATTTCCACTTGGGAAAAAAAAAAAACAACTATAGGAAACCCCTAATTTAGATTCTTCCCCTAATCGAATAAGTTCATCATCAAATGAAATAAGAAGGACCACAAGCATCAGTAAGTACAGATCACAACCTCTATCGACTGGTTGCAAGTGACTTACTTAAACAGGTTCCGTTCTACAAAGACTATAGAAGGGCTTCAGCCAACTGCCTGAGCTGATGCACTGCTGTTAGCAAGCACTTCAAAAGAGCACCATATTTAGTTTTCACCTACAGACATTAAAACAAGATTTTTAAATGAAATTTGAAGAATCACTACTGGAAAGTAGGCCACAGACGTCAGGTGATCTAAATGCAGGTCTCTTCCCTTTCAGAAGCTGTGTTTGAAAATTTTAACCTTTACTTTTCTTCACATCTTTCATAGTACATCATAAAAATACACCACAAAATGGTAGAACTGCTTTAGAATTACAGACCAATATTTCTGCTCTCTTGCTCATGCATTGCCCGATGAATAATCACAAATGGTTGTTACTCTATTCATTTTATTAATGGGATCATGCCCAGTTCAGGAAAACATTGCAAATAATTATAACTCACAATTCATCACCCCACC